>NW_021604590.1:4142520-4170573 GCF_004785775.1 Grammomys surdaster | reverse complement strand
ACCCCAGCCACTACTTTAACTTCCTTTCTGTTACTATGATAAAACACTTTTTACGAGGCCAACTATAGAGTAATTGATTCATTTCATTATACAAGTTACAGTTCTTCATTGAGGAAAGTCAGGGCAGAGACTGAAGCAGAGACTTGGGGCAAAAACCATAGAGTATTGTTGCTTGCTACCTTGCTCAGAGTCATGCTTAGCTAGTTTTCCTTTACCTCTCCAGACCAGTTGCCTAGGGATGGTGCTACCACTGTGGGCTGGACCCTTCCGCATCAATTAACAATAGTAAAGGCAATTCCCCACAGCCATGCCTATGGACCAATCTTACCTGGGAAATTCCTCAATTGAAATTCATTTCTCAGACAACTCTGGGCTGAGTCAAACTGACACTTAAAGCTCACCAGGAGCTTCACTGTAGAAAATCTCCTGAATTGAGTATGACAAGAAGCTACACAATACAACGGGCTTTGAGTTCTGCTGAGACTCATTGTGAAAGAGAGGTCCAGGAAGCCATTTGCCATCCAAGAGAAGGCATCTTCTTCATGAGAAGTGAGGCTGGTACAGGCATCACTACAAGACTGTCAACAAAACTCTCAGGTACAGTGTACTGTTTCTGTACAGCTCTGATCTCCACAGGTCAGCTCTGAGTATACAGTGGAAGACCTGGGGCTGCTGTTGGCTCATGTGGCCACTAGTCAGAAAAATGGCGGCTATAGAGACGAGGATATCAAAGAAAACTGGTCCCACTGCATCTTAGCATCCAAGTATTCACAGCTCATTCAGTTGCCTTCCTGACTTTGCTTCTATCTTCTGCAAATGGTTTTTGGTTTTGCTTCATTTTGTTTGTTTGTTTTGGCAAAGTCAGAGTCTTCTAGATCCATATCTTCTGAGAAAATAAGTCCAGCTCAACCAAGGTGTCATAATTTGAATAAACAAACCAAAAAAGAGAATCAGAGTTCATGTCAACTTGTCACCTACACGCACCTCTTAAACCCTATTTAATTTTCATAGGAAAGTGAACCGACATCATGCTCAACGGGGCAGGACCCTCGTACTCATGAAACATGGCTGTTGAAAGAAACACATGAAACACTGGATAAAGAGGAAAGGCTGCTCTAATTCTTGACGGATGCATCCTTTCATAGCTGAGTCCCACCCAATTCTCTGCCAGAAGAAGAAAGAAAAAATAAAAAGGAGATTCATATTCCATTTCCCCCCTTCACTTTAGCAGGTTCATTGCCTGCTTGTTATTATGTTTCTGGTTGGTAACCCAAGCCTTGTTCTCAAAAGGCATATCCCAGGAGTCATCTTGCTCAATGCTATTGAGTTGATTTACCTGTTCATTACAGAGCTGGGAAATTGCCCACACTATGTAGTAGTGATTTCCCTGGTTAGTAAGAACCAACAGTTCTATGGTAGTTTCATTCTTTGTCTGTCTGATCTGAATGCATAGTCCACAAGGCCAGTAGCAATCTTTACGATGCCAGCACTGAGAATGTTGATGTGAGCATGCTAGCAGTGTTGAAAATAAAATTCTTTTGACTAAAGATATAGAAGAAATCACAGTTTCTAGTCAACAACTTGTATAGGTATATCAGCTACCAGGGTGCCCTAGGACCCCACACTGTATCTACCACTAGAGAAATTTACATTACTCCATCATTGGGATAATAGAAAGAGGAGCTTCGCACATTTATACCCCTTGGTTATTGGATATCAAGGCTGACCAGCCTCTCCCTCCCTCCCTCCCTCCCTCCCTCCCTCCCTCCCTCCCCCCCCCCCCCCCTCCCTCTCTCTCTCTCTCTCTCTCTCTCTCTCTCTCTCCACCAGTTCATAAAAGGGGTAATTCCACATGACTGGCGTACATTAAATAAATGCAGAGATACAACTCCAGGCATCTCTCATTCCAGGCACAAAGAACAACCGTTGCACAGTTTGAAGTTCTTCCACACTAGCCTTCCCTTCATCAGCATTCCTCAGATTATCTTGGAGTCAGGTTGTCCAGAACCAGGCCAGAGTTTTTCTCAGTCATTAACTTGGTCATAGGAACTTTATGTAGGCATAACAGTGTATGCTGACCCTATCAAATGAAAGGAAATAGCTTTTGTCTAAAAATCACAGGAAAACATATTTGTCAATAGCTGCAGATAGAACGGCTACCGGGGGATGTGCTGGCTAGCACCCACCTTGACTTTTGTTAGGATACGTGTCATTGCACTGCATTTTCTGGTAGCAATTATGAAGTGAGAAGTATGTATTTTCCAGAATAACCTCGAAGAAAGTGGCAAGAGCTTTTTGTTGTTATCAATAATAATATACCAAGTCAAAGACTCGCTTAAAATCGCTTACTTAAAAACACTCCTTTAGAATTTTTAAAACGTGAAAAGCATTTATATAATCTATACGTAGGAAGGAATTGTAGAAATAAAAATTACACTGTAGTTAAGTATGATAGAACAGGCCTATAGTCTTAGATACTTCAAAGATTGAGGATGGCAAGTCCAAAGCTTGCCTTGGCTACAAAGTAGCCAAGGCAAACATATAAAATTTAGAGAGACCCTGTCAGGAAATAGGACTATGAAATAGGCTGTGGATACATGGAACAGGACTGAGGATGAGGAGTGAGAGGCAACGGAGTCACATGACAAATTCCAGGAGATCAGACTCTAGAGACCAGCATTGGGGTACAGATCTGAGTTTATTGCCCAGAATGTAAGCTTATATACAGTGTTTGAGCCAATCCCAAGCTCCTAAATCCTTGACCAATTGTATCTTGCTACATTGTCACTGCATCCCAGTGAAAGCCCCGCCTGTCTCATCTGTGTTCCGGGAGCCATCTTAGATCTAGTGCTGCATGGAGGACTCTTTGAGGAGTCTCAGAAGAATGTGCCACTCCATCTCACTTTATGTGTTACTCTCCATCTCACTTTTTCCTTCACAGGGTTGACTTCCACATCCCCAACATGGATGTAATTCAGTGGCAAAGCATTTACTTACCATTAAACAGAAGTTAGCTCCCAGCACTGAAAAAAAAAAATTATAGCAAAAATGGTGTGGTTTGTTCTCAGAGATTACAAATTCTTAGATGGAGTTATTTCCATTTATGTTGATATTTTTTACTTTTTCCTTTGTGACATAATTATACAGATAGAGAACAAATCAGTTACAGAGAAGCATTGCCTCACCTTGCAGTTTGTCAACTGAAGAGTATGAGACAGCCTAGCATGAAGAGGTAGAACAGGTGAGGCTTGGTGTAAATGACAGCCAGCGATCACCTCCATGTCTAATTCCTTCCCCTGACTTTGTTCTGAAATGCTATGACCACAGATCATTTTTTTTTAATCTATGAACATGACAGTTTAAAAGTATATCTCTTCATAACAGCATTACTGGTAATAGTCAAAAGGTAGATAACTGAAGTGTCTGTAGATGTGGGAATGTATGAACAACATGTGTATGCCTATGGTAGCATATAATTCAACATTTCAGAAGGAAGAGAATTTGGTCTGAGCTGGACCTTTAAGATGTGTGCTCAGTGGCATTGACAAGTCACAAAAAGGACAAGCACTGTATGCCTCCGTGTCTGTGACAAGATTAGACCAAGCACATCTGCAAGGGCAGGGAATGGATTAGGGGTGAGCGGTGGCTAGGGGAGATGAAATGGGAAGGGTTAATATAGTGGACTCAGAATTTTAGCCAAGGATGCCAGAAATGCTGTCAAGACTGGTGTTAAGGCTGCACAGTAGAAGTGTGCTCAGTGTCATGAGACTGTTAATGCAGTAAATTCTATGCTGGGCATGTTTCACGTCAATTTTAAAAATGATCAAAGTCTGATAAGCAAAGGTGTACCCTGCTTAGCAAAGCTTGGTGTACCCTGTTAAATACTTGAGCACTGGAATGTGAGTCATGACCAAATTGACAAAAACGAAGGCTGTCAATCCAGGGCAGTGGCCACTGGCCCTAGGGGAGCACCTTAACCTGGGTGACAAGGTTGAGAGGGGTGCTTAATTCCCCAGAGGCTATCCACAGAATCTTCCCAAATAAGAGGGTAGAATGTACCATATTTTGAGAACCACTGGAGACCACTTGACATGTACACCCTTATGAATACCCTCAACAAGTGGACACAGTGTCTGCACTTGCCATAGCTGGTTTAAATTCTCAATGATAAATTATCTGCCTATAGATGAACCCCAACACAAGCTTGTAAAGCTTTAAAATGTAAGAAGGGAGAGCCAGCACCCATGAGTCTTTGGTGAGTCGTGTACTCAACTGTGTTCCCTCAAGTGAAGGTCCTAAAGACTTGCTACAGAAGTAGCAAGTAAACAAATGTTAGAATGTTGTTTCTCGTTCCTATGATGCTAAGCCTGTTGTTGTTGTTGTTGTTGTTGTTGACAAAACAGAACTATTCCAGTTTCCCAACTTCCTTGATTTTGCTCTATTTCTCTTTTGCTTGTTAGTGAAGGACATTGAGATATAATTTAAAAGCCTTACATCAGTGACAGGGCCACCAGGCTCTTTGGCTGTGTGTGCCCAGAGACATGCCATTCTTCCTCACACTGCCCCTGATGTTCAGTGAAGGGAGAGAGAAAGGTACAGCCATCATTCTTCTCAATACCTACTTAACACAAATACTTGACAAATTGATTCTACTCTTTCTCATAGCAAAGACTTTCATAATTGAGTGAGACATTTTGAGAAAAAAATACAAGTTATAATCAATAGTCACTCAAATAGAAACTGATGTAATGAAGTTCTTACAGAGCACAATGCACTGAAAAGTCCCTTTAATTTTACTGTAATGGGATTCAACTCTTATAGGCATTTCTTGTTCTAGAGGCTCACTGTAAATTCACTACCTCTAAGTGGAGGAATACATGCTTGGCCTGCATTGAATGATGATCATTAACATTCAGCTCACTGTAGTAGATACATACTTCCCTTTCCTCTGAGGGTTTTCATGGATATTCATATTCATAAAGAAAAAAGAAAGAGTTGATAAAATATAGATGCTATAGCCAGGACATCCATCTGTGTTCTAGGTTTTGTGGCTCCTGATGTAATAACAAGGTACATTCCTAAGGCTGGAGATCAAGTTTTGTTGGTAGAGTACAACTTAAACTATGCAGAGCCCTAGATCTGATCGCCAGCACCATGGTGTGGTGGTATATGTTGTAACAGCTAAGTGATGGAGACTAACAAGTATCTATTAGTTACATTGTAACAAGAATTCTACTAGTTACGTTGTAACAGGAATTAGCCGTGATGGGAGATGATCTAAAAGCATACTGGAGAAGACTCACAGGTCACCAGCAGATTCCATGCCGTTTATTTCTATATAAAAGAATAGCATGACCTAGGAATTTGGAATCTGCAGGGGTCCTGAAAGCCATCCCTTGTACTAAGAGACATTTTACATTATGATCGACTATTAGCCATAAAAGGAAGCTCTTGTCCATTGAAGCATTCAAGGCTACCTCCTTACTGGTTGTAGCTGGTTTCTCAAGCAGATTCATTTGAAAAAAATTCATCTCAGCAAGATACCACAGATGATCGATCGTCTTTAGTATAACATCTGACTCACCTCACTTAAAATCAGCACTTAAAGACGACCATTCTGTCCTGCTCTGATATTCAAAGATGATCAGACCTGCAATTAGAGAAGTGACCTCATTACTGGCTTGTTTTCTTTTCTTCCAATCCCTTCCATGATTAGCACTAAGGCTATAGGCCCCTGGACAAGGGCACCAATGTTTCCTTGGGAATGTTTTAAAAAGGTAATCTCAGGTCCTATCCTAAGTTCACTAGCAATACACTGGAGATGGGGCCAGAAACCTGTGTTTTCAACAACTTCAACAAAACTCCCGGCAACTCTAGTGCGTGCTACCTCACTAGCCTTGGCCAGCCGTCTTTTAAATATACGATGCTTTGGAGTCCAGAGGGCTCTAATCAGGAAATGTATGTTGTGAAGGAACAGGAGGGAAGTCCTGGGAGGCTGTCATAAGAGAGTTCTCATTTTAAGGTTTCTTGAACCCATTACAATGACTCATGTAAAACACAGACCTACATGAAGGCAGGATGCTGAAAGACTCAAAGGTCATGAGGTCCTGCAGATTAAGAAACACTTTACATCACAGCCCCGTGAGTAGCTCTCTTCCCACTGATCACCATTCCCCTAAGCACACAGACACAAAGTAATACATTTCTATTGTGCTAGTCTTTTCAGCCTGACACTGCAAACCACTACCATCTGTGTTGCAACAGAAATGTCTTTTCTCACTGTTCCAGGGGCCAGAAGACAAAAGAGCAAAGATCTAAACAAAGTGATTTCCCCAGGGCCTCTCAGTGTCTCCCAAGTGGCTGTGGTTTTGTGTGTCATCACAAGGTCTCCATGCCTCATGACCACACCCCGATCTCTTCCATCTTTAAAGGTGCTAGTGGCTCAGGAGCCATGTCCAAGGCCTTGGTTTCTCTTGATAACCTTTATAACACTGCTGCATTCTGAGAGACTGGGAGTTAGGACTTCAACATCCATAAGCAAAATTCAGTGCATTTGCACTGACAGAGGGGTGAGTTCCTTCAGAGAAGCTTTCCATTAGCTCAGTTGCCTGCACATTGCAGTCACCAGAATCCTCCCTGTTCACCTGATGAACTTGACAATACCTGGAGGAATTAAACGAGGCCATGGGAAGACAAGGTTGAGAACCATGGGTCATATCCTAAAACATGGAGATTGAAAAGGCTTTCTCTCTACAGAAGTCTAGCAATACTTACACAGGAACTCACAAGATATCATGCAGAAAAGTTCCAGGAAATGCATGGTAAAAAGTGAATGAAACTTTAAGTCATCTGTATCTAAGCAAGCTGCTTCTCTCTGAATTCTTGTTTTCCTTACAACACGTAGCTCTCATCCCAGGCACCTGTGCCTTTCATAAGGGTCTCTACCATCAACAGCAAGAAGCATCCAAACTCAGCTCACCTGCTTCAGCTCCAAGAACAAAACGCAAACCCACATTCCTGGGCACTTCTCAGGGATCCTGCTTACTGCAGTAAACATTCTGTGAGGTAAGTGTTGCCAATCTTACTCAGAAGCCCACTTCTCTCCATGTTTGCATGGGGCTCTGCCTCTCTCCATGATCTCTATCTTATCACTTTAACCATGGATATTATAGGGTTGGAAGTTACTGTGTTAGTTATCTTCATATCACTCTGACAAAATGCCTGATAGGTGCAACTCTAAAGAGGAAGGGTTTAATCTGGCTCATGGTTTTCTGGAGCATTGTTCCAGCATGGTGGGAATGCATGGTTCTGGAGATCTGTGGTCTGGCTTGCTTTATCTTGCCAGCAGAAGGGATGTAGAGGTCTCTAGTAGAAGCTGTGGGCAGATTAGCTAACCTGCAATGTCTACTCCCTTGTGACCCATTTCCTTCAGCTAGGTTCTACTTCCTAAAGAGTCCACAACCTCTCCCAACAACTCCACCATCTAGTCACCAAAGGGCAGACATTTATACTCAATTCACAGCAAAGTCATGGTCTTGTCAGAGCCCCTGATAAGGATTTTCATGCAGATATACTTCATTACTCTGTGGAACAACTGTCTTCCTGGCTAAAAGCTGATATACTGTGAAACATTCCCATCTGGAAAGAAGAGAAACTCATACAATGTGATGCAGGAGGCTCAAATCCTCATGTCATGCAAACATTTGAGTCATGTGGCTTCTGAAAAGTATCTCTTAACCCTTTCAGTATCAAATAGGGTGAGCTAATGTGGCCTCTGATATCAAGTGTCATGGAGGTGAATGACATGTGGGTATAGTGTATAACTCCTGATAAGGCAAAGAATATTATTTAGAATCTGAGTATCCCAGGATGCTCTAGACTATTAATTAATATGATACCAAAAGCAAAGCTTTCAATCACTTATAATTTTTTTGAAAACTAAGATATTATAAACAAATATTGAAGAGTAGTTACCAAGATTCATATGCTCAGAGTGACAAACCTAGATCAAGGGGCAGTAGCTCTAGGTAACAGATATAATTTTGGGTAATTCAGGGATGCAGAGATAGGAGCCCACAGGAAGAGCTGATGAGGGGGTGAAGAAGAGAGAAAGAGAGAAAGCAAAGCAAAACCATTTTGCAGGTTTCAAAAAGAAGCTCTCATTTGCTATAACTATCCATAGCTGTTACATTTCCGCTGAGTTGTGATTATTTATAGAAGAAGTCTTTTTCATGTGTAGGTTCCAATTAAATTCTGGCAGCGATTCATCAGAGCCACAGAGGCAGTGTGGATATTGCTATGTTAGCATTACACATAGTTCGTGAAACCAGGAAACAGCCCCCAAAGCTTGTTTTTTTTTTTTCTTTTTGCTCAATGAAAAATAAATATTTGGAACCTTTTATTTATAAAGAAAGCTGTGAAAGGGCCTGAGTAGAAGACTCTGAACCATGACAGCCTTTGTGACAGCTCTTACCATTGGCCTCTGTGTGTGTCCAGCTCCTTAAGCAGGAAGTGCCACCCCAGATGTTATGTTCCTGCTTTGTTGAGAAAAAGAATGTCTTTTCTGTGGAATATGGATTTTTCTCTCTGCCTCTCACAGCTCAGTGATTTCTGGCAACATCAAAGAAATCATACAACAAATGGGATGCTCTCTGAACATAAAGATGCTGGGTCCTTCCATCTCTCTCAGGAAACAGTGATGTCAGCAACACCTCTCAGTCCAGATTACCATCATCACAAACAGCCCTAGCTTTCTGAAGAAGAACTGGCTGTTACTGCATGAGCAGAGATAGAACTGTCAACACAGAACATACCCGGCGTTTAAAAACATTAAAATCTCCCTTTATTTTGTAATGATTGTTGCATCCCAGGAATTTGTGGAAAGGCACAATGAAGGACATGATAAAAAGTAATCTGTGCTGGGAAGGGTTGACTGTTTGAAGAATAAAGAGTACTCAGAATAAAGTCACATGAAATGTGACTGCACAAATTAGGCCCACAAACCATGTGACTTTGTAATATCACTGGTGTAGGTGAACAAAAGGAACACATCAAAACTCAGCATGTGTCAGCGAGGTGGCTCTGGGCAAAAGTGCCTGCTTCCATTTCTGATGACGTGGGGCTTGATCCTTGGGACTTACATGGTGGAAGAAGAGAAATCTCCATATGTGGACTGTAGCGTGCTCCCAACAAATAAATAAATGGGGAGAAAGACATGCTTTGCACAGCAGCGATTCTGTTCCCACCCAGTCTGTGGTTGCAGCCAGCTACATACAGGTCTGTGAATACTACTGCAAGAAGCAAAGAGACTGAGGACTCCCTACTGCTTATGAGCATCTGCACGTAGCCATGCTTGTGTGTAGCTCTAGGGCAGACTTATGAATCCATCCACAAGCTGTTATGAGAATGTGTTACTCTGACCTTATGAGTGACCCCAAAAGGAGACGTCCATTCATTCATGTTTGGTTTTTTTTGTCTGTAGTGCTGTGGGTATGTGCATTTGCATATGATCATATGTGCACAGGGCAGAGGCCAGCACTGAGTGTCTTCCACTATTATGCTCTGTCTCATTTCATTTTTTCTGAGACAGTTTCCCTGGAGCTCTTTGTTGGCTAGACTTGCTGGCTATCGAGCACTCTCTACATTGCCCCCAGGCTTACGGCTATGTAGCCACACCTGGCTTTGATGTGGTGCTGTAGATCTCAGCCCAGATTCCTGTGTGTGAGCAGGAACCACTTTACTAAAGGGGCTATCTTCCCAGTCTTCACTCATTTCTGTTTTGTAACATAGTTGCCAAACTTATGCTCTTTCTGATTCAATCTTCTGAGTGCTTCGATTGCAGGTGTGAGCTACCACACCTGGATTACAGGTGTGAGCCACCACACCTAGATTACAGGTGGGTAATTATTCAAAAAATAGATACTAAGTTATTAAATATATTTATAAATATGTAAATTTTATATTGTATATAAATATGTAATATAAATAAACTATAAAGTACTAAAAAATAAATAAATGAACTCAACACTGGTAGTGGGATTAGCAGCTCAAATAACAAGTGGCAGCCTTAAATATCTAGGGTTTGGATTTGTTATTCCAGGCAGCAGTGGGTTGTTTGGTTCAGGGTGGTGATTACCTTACTCAAGGCTCTCCATGTACTGGTCCATTGGCATATCCAGCAAATTATGTCAAATGACTGGAGAACACTGAATCCAAAGATGCTGTTTGTGTCCTCTGCCTCTACTGACCAAATTGACCAACTAAATTCTGCAGGGAGTTGTGGAACTTCTGCACTGGTGAAAACACTATGGTCCAAACCAAGGCTTGATGTTCCGTTTCGCTCTTTGTCTTAAACTGGTACCAAGTGTGCTGAGGAGAGGAAGGTGACTAAACAGAACAGCAGAGTGCAGAGTGACAGTCTTCCATAGATTAGTTGGTGGTTGTAGCCTTCCTTCTTCCTTCATTTGGCTCTAGGGGTATATATTGTGATTTGATTTAAATGCATTTGGAGAACGAGAGGTATTCCATAGCTCAGGACATCTGTGCCATCCACCATGACAGTGCCTTAGTGACATCTTTAGGATATGGCCTATGCAATGTGAGAGACATTAAGAAGGAGGAGGGCAGAAATATTGTCTACATTCCTGCCGAGGAGGATTGTAGCTAGCCTCCTATGGTGGTTCATCCTGTCAGTGTGACGGGACCTAGAATCAAACAAACCTAGGAAACACACCTCTGGGCATGTCTGTGATGGAGTTTCTAGATTGACTCAGCCGAAGTTGGAAGACACCCTAAATGTGAGCGGCTCTCCTCTGTTGGATGAGGTGAATGGGAGAAGGTTAGCTGTGCACCAGTATTAATTATTCTCTGATTTCTGACTGTAGGCGCAATGTCAACAGCTACTGCAGACTGTTGCCACCACAAACTCCTTGCGAAGTGGAACTATACCTTCAATGTGTGAGATCCCCAGCTGCTCTCTCCACCGGCTCCTTTCCTTCCTTCCTTCCTTTTTTCTTTCCTTTCTCCTTCCCTTCTTCCCTCCCTCCTTTGTCTTTCCTTCCTTCTTTCTTCCTTCCTCCTTTCTTCCTTCCTTGCTTTTGTTATGTATTCTCTTCACAATAAGAAAAGTAGCACCCCTTCCCTTTCCACCTTGGCTGCCCCCTTCCTGTTTAGGGCAGCACTTGTTCCATTGTGCATCCTAGGACCTCAGGCTCAGAATATCCCACCCTTATCCTCAAATGCTACTGTCTACTTCACACTAGTGAGACTTGTTGACAGGTTGCCCCTCAGACATCTGGGGTTGCGGTGCCAACAGGTATTTTCTTGGGCCTGTGGCTGCCACATGGGCAAGGCAGCCTCTTCTGATGAGAAGTCTCCATGAGAAGTGCTGTGACCCACAAGCCTCCACTCCTGCTGGGTCCACAGCTGTGCCTTGGAATCTGGACCGTTTCCAGATACGGTAAGGACATCTGGAGCTCACTGATGAGAGGATGCACAAGGCAGAGGCTCCAGCTGTTGGACCACTTGTTTGAGTAATTGACAGCTAACATGTAGTCCCTCCCACTCCCGAGAGGCAGGTCATTTTTAGCTCTCTAGCACACCATGGACTTCTCAACCATGATCAGTCAGCTGAGATTATTATTGTTATGATAAAAATATTCTTATCTGGGGTTCTGGAGTCAATAGTTCTTGACATACAGATATTTGTTTGCTAATTTGGTTTTCATCGGAAAACTTACTATTGGGTCATTTTGGTTTCTGGGCTGAGGCCTTTTGCCCACTTTAGGTCCTGGACAGCTCATCCATGCCGTTAAGCAACAAAAGAAACACATAAGAGTCCTATGGCGCCCTCTGGTGTCAACCAGGATATGGTACACTGCAGTTCGTAAGGAACCTGCGAGGGGAAGAGTGAAGCAGCAGACACACAATTATTAGTAATGACACGGTACATTTATTAATTATTAATATCTTTTAATTCTTAATGTTGACATCCTGTGAACATGCTTGCAGAAGATGGTGGTAAATTTTGTACTTTGTAAAAATAGAAAGAGACTGTATATGTGCTATTGTTAATCTCTTCCGTAGCAGACCCTAGATGCTTTGTTACTTCAGCGGTCAGTGCTGTAACTGCTCCTACAATCCGTGGCACTTCTTATGCAGCAATGCCAGAAATGTCTAATATTTATCGAACACTTGCTTTACTCTTAAGAATTATGTTAAGTACTCAATATAGGGCATCTCATTTTATATTCACCACAGAAAAGCAGTATGATTCCTACCTTATAGAAGGCATTGATGTTAATATTTTAGGGGTGTAAAAATTCCCTAAGAGCTGGAGGCATGGTCAAACACGGGGGGTTTACTTTCCTATGACCTGGTAGATGAAATTTATTGTTCCCAGGTTTGTTTCCTTTGAGGACTGTAAACCCTCATCTCTCTCAAACACAACTGTGGCCACAATGTTTCTTCCTTATTCTAAGATCATCGAGTGCACTCATGAATGAAAAGATATTTATTTTAATAATTTTACATGGATTATCAATCTTTTGTCTAAAGATGTTCTATTACGCTCTTAGTATAAGACTAATGGGCCATTTGCTCATGTAATCTCCTGTTTGATGTATCAGCTTGGGTAAGATGACTCCATGCTCTTCCAAAGGACTAGAGTTTTGTTCCCAGCACCCATGTCAGGTAGCTCAAAATCACCTGAAACTCCAGTTCCAATGGATCCAATGCACTCTTCTGGTTTCTGTAAGCACTCTCATGTGCATGAATATATATATATATATATATATATATATATATATATATATATATATATATATATGTCTTTCTTTAATTTCTAATATAGTGAAGATATATGAGTGCACCATGATAGAATGAAATTAGTATGATATAAATGTATAAATATGTATATACACATTAGATTTTTTTGTATGCGTATGGTAAAATGCCCCGACAGAGGGTTGTAAAAATGGAAGCATTATTCTGGTTCACAGTTCAAGGTTCAGTCCGTCATGGTGAAGCAGTTGAGGCACAGGAGCTTGAAGCAACTGGTCGCATTCCATTCATAAATAGAAAGCAGAGAAGGATGCATGGGTGCCAGTGAACAGCTCACTTTTGTTATTTTATACTCCAGGACTATCTGCCTGGAGAATGTTCCTGCCCACGATCAAGACAAGTCTTCTCAAATCAATCAACACAACCAAACTAATATCCCATAGCCGATGTACCAGGTATTTCTAGGTTCTTTCCAGTTAACATCAGCCATTGCTTAGACTGACTGACTGACAGAAAGACAGTCATACACACAAACACACACACATGTACACACTATACAGAGTTGAGTTTATACAGTCAACCTTCAGTATATATGTAGGTTTCACATTTGTAAATCTTAAAAACTACAAATCAAAAGTATTTGGAAAGAAGTTGAGGTATAATTTCTCTCTTGCCAACATGCCGCAAACAATACAGGAACCCTTTGAAAGGTATTTACATTGTGTTAGGCGTATGGGTCATCCAGAGGTGATTTTAAGATAGGAAAGTTTACATAGATATACAGATACACACACACACACACAATTTGCATAATGGTTTTGAGCATCTTCTGATCTGGTAAACACAGATCAGAATGTCTCTGGAATCAATACTCTACAAATAACAAGACCTCTCTGTCTGTCTCTGTCTCTCTCTCTCTCTCTGTATATGTGTTTATGTGTGTGTATATGTGTAATATCCTATCTAAATAAAGTTTTTTAAGGTATAACAGTGTCCTGAGACCAAAATAAGACTGAACACATGTCCATGCTGGTGTCCCTCCATGACACCCTTCTTGTACTCCATTTCTTGGTCCACAGACTCTCCATAGTCATAGAAACTGTTCTCACCCATTGAACAGGTCCTTTTCAGATCCATCCCTTACTAACGGAAGTACAGTGAAGGGTGATAATTGTAAAGATGAAAGACGTAATTAATGAAGTAGAAAACAGACGTGAGTCATAGAATCAATGCCAGAAGCTGGGTCTTTGAAAAGGATGAACAGGACAGCATAATTCAAAGGAGATTCATCACAGGGGAACAGAGGCGACCCATACTAAGATGAAAGGGAGACAAACACAGACACTTCAGAAACTCAATAGTTAAGAATGTTCTGAAACTATTATAAAGACTGTTAACTTGAATGTTTCAATGCAAGGGGATCAGTCTCTATTTATTTACCTTTTGTTTTATTTTTTATTTATTTTTTTTTTGGGAGGAGAGATTTTAATATCATAAATCAGAGTGGGCCCGCCTCTCACTGCCAGGCCCCTTTTGGGGCTTCCTATCTTCGTATAGCCTGGAAGGCTGCCTGCAGCCAGGGCTCCCCCATCCCTAGGAAGGATCCAGCACCAGCCTGAGAGGGAGGCAACAGCAGCTAAAGGAGTGGGAGGAGGAGAAAGAAGCTTGTGCAGGCGCATGTAGGTGGGTGTGTACTTATGTGTGAGAACATATGTAAAGTGTCAGGTTTATAGGCCCTGGCTTAGGGACAGTATAGGAAGGGAAAGGAGGTAGGGCAAGAAACACATCTTTTCTCTGTGGCACTGTGGGCTTACCCTATCCCAGGGACAGAAATAATGGGTTCCGTGGGAAACATCCCTAAGTCTGAGCTTTAAGGACTTGAGCCCTTTGAGTCTGGTGGAGTGACAGATCCAGCCTGTGGGGACACTAGGTCTGTCTCCTGTTGAAAGCCCTGGAAGGGTGGGAGGTAAGAAGTAAAGGAGACGGTCTCTGCTAGAAGAACTTGACTCCTCGGCCATCGCTGACAGTGATAATCTCAGCCTTGTGCTCATGCTGCAGGGCCTGCAGAGCGCGCAGCAGGGTCGCCTCATCCAGCCCATGGAACTCTTCATCCTCTGTGTCTTCCCCACTGGTCAGTTCATACAGGGTAAACACAGAGTTATTCTGGCCACTTCTGGAAACCCATTGATAAATGAGTTTCCCCCATTCTTCTGGCCTCCGCCACATGATCAGGAAGCTAGACTTATTCTTATCCAACCACTCGAGGTTCCCTTTCTTTCTCAATTCTTCTAATACAATCTGAATTGACTCCACAGGAAGTTTCCGCTGTAGCTTGACGTTGTTGAAGAGCGGGCTCTCCTGGGCTTCCATCACCGTCATGCTGGACTGTTTGTGCAGGCGGCAGAAGGACAGAACCAGAGAGCACCAGGCGGCCAGCTGCTTCTGCCGGGTGTCCACGTTCGGCTGTAACGTAAAGAAGGGCGGGAAGCGGTACTGCCACGGCCACTCGAAACTCATCGCCATCGTAGTAGCCCAGAAAACCCGGAACCCTTGTTTTATTTTCATAGATGTATACAGTGTATCTTAATTGCATAGGCCCTTCCGCTCTTTCCCCACAGCTCTCCGTGGCTCAGTGTTTCACCTCCAACTTCAAGTCCTCCTATTTTGTTTTGTTTTCTTACAAATCTCTGGGTCCATTATGCTCATAAGTGTACAGCTGTGGGTGTGTGGTGCCCACTGGAATGTGAGCAACCTGACAGTGTCCACCCTTCAAAGAACAGTGACTTTCTCTCCCGTAGCAGTCATCAGCTGCCAATACCTCTTTAGTTAAGAGTGAGGCCCCGTTGATTCTTACTGGCCAATGCAGATCCAACTGCGAGACCTCGGATCTGAGGACCTTAGAGAATGGGGTGGACATAGTCTAATGTTGTAGACAACTTTAATTTCAGTGTACTTTTATACATGAATGCAGCAAAGAAAGAAATGGCCCAAAGAAGAGTTCAGGAAAACATGTTTAAAAAAATACCAGTAAGTACATACTAAATATTAACAAGAACAGCCCTTTCTCAGGACAGACCAATTTTAAACACAATTGACTGCCACATGCTATACATTATTTCTGGGACAGCACAAAAGCAAGGTAGAAGGCCAAATCTAGATTTGGGATTCAATGACCAGATTGAGTTCTACAGCTGTGTTCTGATATCCTACCGGAATAAACATATCTTATAAATTGAATCTAAATGTTTTGTGCCACAGGGGGGTGGGGGTTGAGGAGGGGGACACAAAATCATGTCCAAGGGGAAGAAAATGCACCTGAATGCACCTCAGATAAGGCCCTTCACCTTTTTTTCCTGGAGCCTCTCTCACAGTTCCCTGAAGCATTGTTCACCATGGGTCACTCTTTTGATAGTGTTTCCGAAGGGCCTGAGATCCCCTCTTGCCTCCATGCTAGAAGATTTGACTGGTTCGGTTCTATGCAGGTCACCATGGATGCTCTATGTTCATGTGGGTGTCACATCCAAGTTGTGGCCAGAGGGTTACTGAATGAAGATAGCTTAGTTTTTCTTGGCTTTCTTTTCTATTTTTTTTGTCTTGATTTGTTTTTGTTTTTTAGGGGTTTGTTTGTTTGTTTGTTTTTCGAGACAGGGTTTCTCTGTATAGCCCTGGCTGTCTTGGAACTCACTCTGTAGACCAGGCTGGCCTCGAACTCAAAAATCCGCCTGCCTCTGCCTCCCAAATGCTGAGATTAAAGGCGTGTGGCACCACTGCCTGGCTTTCCTTGGCTTTCTTGGTTCTTGGGGTCCCTCAGCTTTGGTTCCTTTTCTGGCAGTCAAAATAAACTGTTTTATTTACATGGGAAAAAATAACTTCACTTTACCCCAGTTTTAGTTTGTGTTTGAGTATCTGTGAGACTGCCGGCACAGCACAGCCTGGGCAGGATGGAACTGTTGCTCCACCTCCGAGCTGTAGTCAGAGGCACACAGCCTTGTGCACAGCAGCACCCTGATTTTAAATAGACAACCTCACAGCCTTATAGCTCTGAGCCATAGGTCAGCTCTCGGCACTCCCAGAGCGCTTTTCACAGACTATCCAGGCATGTTTTTGCCGTTGGCATCTCTGGCATTTGCATCTCTGGCATCCCTCCTTCCTTATCTGCTGTATTCTGTTTTCTGTCTGATGAAATGCATGCGAGGACTTCCCATTGTGCCTTCCACATAACTCTCTTTAGACCCTCATCTCAGGGGTTCCTCCTGGGTAATATGGATTTATCTTGATGGTTATTAATTTTTCTCATTTTTACAAGATTCAGGGCTTATTTTTTAAATCAATCTTTTCCTTCCTGTGTTATATGTACTCCACTACTGAGAACTGTGTGTGTGTGTGTGTGTGTGTGTGTGTGTGTCTTTGCTTCATTTTGTGAATAGGGTTTCATGAAGTACCTAAGAGAGGTCTCGAACTCATGACCCTGCTAGCCCATGTTTCCTATGTGCTGGGATTGCAGACATGTGCCAGCCACCAGGCTTGCTTTTGCTTTTACTGGCCCTGTAGTTTGAGATTTTTTTAATGCTCTATTAAATTCTAATCTTTTCCCAATATTCCAGTATCTAAAGTCCTTGTGTAGAAGTCAGTGGTGCACACTGATGAATTATTCTGTGTGTCTCACCATGGCAGTTTTTTTCACTAGGTGCATGATGTTCTCATTTAACATCACCTGGTGAGAAGCAGGGTTTTGCCAAGGCACAAGCCTCCCCACCCCCATGCCACTTCTCTGTAACATTTGTGGGTGGCATTGCTGTGGCTTTTCTCATTTTGTTTGTTGAACTCCCAGCCCCCAACTGTGTGCTTCTGAGCGAAGCCATCTTTAAAAGGGCATACATGTCATAACCTACTTGGAAGCTAGCAATCAATTAGATGCCTACCTCTTCACAGGACCTAGTCTGTCACACTGTTGTACGTCAGTAGACTTCAATTCCACCTCAGTGCTGCTTCGGCACTGTGAACTACATGGCATTTCATCCTGGAGTGTAGGTGACTCCGTGAACAGTTATTCAAAGAACCTGACAGTCATGATTGATTGTTGCCGGGCTACATCCACTTCTGAGTCAGCGGTTTTAAAACTGGAATTGGGCCTCCATAACACAAACTCGTCCTGACACAGCTGCCATTTCAGATTCAGATATCAGAACTGGGTTTGGAGTACCCAGCATGCACTTAAGACTGTGCCATGAGTCTTTACTGATGCCACCTACAGTGCTGCTTCCTGAGGCAAGGTTGCTGCCAGCTGACATCACAGTAGCAAGCACAGAGGGAAAATGACCTTTGCAGCAGCAGCCTAGATTCCTTCCCCTCTCTTTCCCTTCTCTCTCTTGCTAGAGGACAGAATTATATAGAGATCTTAATTTTAAACTCTAAATGGGAATGAACCTCTCAACGTTGAAGGATTTTGCTCCCAGAATCTTAGACCTCTTGGTCAGAAAATTTCAAGACACAAAGAAAAAGAAACGAGAATGTGCCTTTTCAGTAGGAATGGGGCAGTTTTGTCCTGTCTTTTGATGTCCTTATCATAGGATGTGCCTTTCTCTTTTCAGTGCTTTCTGGATGAATTATTAAACACATTTCTATTGTTCCTCTGCTAGCCTTGTATAGAAGGCGGCGGGGAGGGGGGTAAGCAAAAAAGTAGGAATATCAAAAATAATGTATTTGAGGTTCTGGTCACTGCCAGGAGTACACTAACACCTTAGGTTTTATATAATATAATATATATATTCACCCTTCTTACTTACGTTGAGCATACAAGGCAATTATCCTCAGCGTTACCTTCAGGAGAACCTGGGAGAGTGTCTGCTAATGGTTTACCTCTGCATTTTCCTCCTGACATCCTGCTAAGCAGAGCACCTGTGTTCCCGAAATCTCAGCAGAAGGTGACTCTGTCAGGTCCTACAGACTAACTACCACCTTCACAAGCTGTCCGTCTTACACAAAGCCCTCCAATAGTGACAGCATGCAGGAAATGACAAAAACATTTCAGGAACCATAATCTGTGACTGACACACAGCCTATTAACACACTGTTGCTTTCTCATGAGAAGCCGGCCGCCTGCTGCTATTCCAATTTGGACAATTATTATAACAGCATTGCTAAATAATTGCTTTAATGGAAATGTGAGACAATATATTTGTGCTATTAGAAACAGTCTTCAAAATGTGTAAAATTCATTTGTCCAATAGCCAATAACTCAAGATGAGAGAAAGAGTACAAGCCTTCTATAACCTTTCCCCAAATCCATTCCTTTGCCTTACATGTGTAATTGGAAATATAGATTTTTTAAAATCTAATTTACATCTCCTTGGAATTTTCATTATAGAATTTAAGTTCTTGAAAAAAAAATCTTCCAGGCGCTTGGTTTTTCCTTTAGTGCCCTCTGCTGGTTTGACTTACTGGCTTTGATACACTGAAGATTTTTCGATACATTTGGATTTTGAACTGTGAATATCCTTTACTTGGCCATCTTGTTAAAAGATTTTGTTTCGTAGGAACCTGGTATCTATCAACTGAAATTGTGGGTTCTTTTTGTTTAACCCCATGACTTTAAGCCATGGCTGTACACATTTGTATTATGGTGATCCACACTCGGTATTGTTACACTGTGTCAAAGCTGACAAGCTGACTTGCTTCTCTTGATAGTTCTGAAATTCTGGAGAGCTAATGTTCGTGTCTAGAAATTCAATTTCTAAGTAGGAAGACAGTTTGAGTGTTTTAACACATTATATGTGGAATTCTTCCTCAAATATCAACCTTCATGCTTACTTGATACAATGTTACACAGATGGACTGGAGAAGGCAAGCCACAACTACCTCTTGCTTTGACTTACCTATCTGCCAGACATTTGTTCTGCTTTTCTATGTGTCTGATAAACCTCTTCTGAAAACCCAGATGTTCATTCATTTTATTTACTGTATTACTTCAAATAGAGGCCTCCCGGTAATTTGACTTCCAGATGGCTTTCCAATGGAGGGGCGTTGCTTCATCTCTGTTTGCACCCAGCTTGGAGAGATACCCTGTGGTTTGCTTGTGTTCTTCTGGCATGCTCACCCTGGACTGGAACATTGGAGCGCATCCTCCCCTTTCTCTGCTCACTGATGAGGTATAATTTATGTTGATTCAACTCTTCACAAATTGCCATCTGCCATCTTTGCTTTTCCTGATCCCTCATCCTATTCCTGTATTTCATTTGGTTGTCCTGGCAGAAGCTCAGGTATTGGCATGGAGCGAAGACACTTGTCAACTCGTCAACAGCAGAAGTCTCACACAAAATTTCATACCCTGTGCAGGCAATTGATTTCTTTTCAATATCAACCATGATGATGATTCCATTTGGCTTTTCATCATCTGTTACTATATAGGAAATCATATTGGTGTACCTGCTGACATCTCTGACCTAGAGCTCAGATGAACAATCATATTGGCATCAATATTTTCCAAATAACCTCTTAGCTGGTATTCACTGCTCTTGTTTAAGTTCCCAGGAGCTAGATATTTGTGACAGTCATGGTGTTAGTACTCAGATTCTTGCTGTTCTCGTGGATGGATCATAGATCAATTGTAATGAAGACTTCTTTATCAAAGAACTGTATTCATGTTCTTTATAAAGATCTGGACTAATCTTCTACAGTCTTGGACTATAGGAAAAGTTACTTAACGCCAATTAGGAAGCAGATGAGCATATTTAATTAGTAAAAGTATTAAAGCACGCTGAAATTTTCTGTCAACAGACTAAAATGAAACACAACGTCTTAATGTTTTCTAGAAATACTTTCCATAAGCCAAGGTTTCTAAGTCTTTACATTATCGGTATCTGGGGACAAATAATTTATAAGAGTAAATGGCCAGCACTTGGGAGGCAGAGGCAGGTGGATTTCTGAGTTTGAGGACAGCCTGGTCTACAGAGTGAGTTCCAGGACAGCCAGGGCTATGCAGATACGCAGAGAAACCCTGTCTCAAAAAAAAAAAAAAAAAAAAGAGTAAATGGATCCCATTCTGTAGGATGGTTGTCAGCACCCCAGGCTCCTATTTACAGGATGACGGTAGTTCCCTGTTTTCCAGGGTAGAAAGTCTCCAGGAATTATTTATCTCCAGATTCTCCCTTGCTGAGAACTATTTATTACAGATAAATACCAATGAAAAGAAATATTGAAACATTAGCCATTGCCCAGATCTCCAAGGGATGATGCTTAATTAACAAATAACCTTACTATAGGAAAAATTGTAAGAATTAAAACATCACACACACACACACACACACACACCCCTCCTACCTGGGGAGCAAGATGGAAGTATTTCATTCAGACTATGTCTCTCCCCAGTCCTCAAACTTAGGGCATGGGCACCTGCTATATGTTCTCATGTTGACATTTTCAAAATCTTATTTCTTTCTTGGAGACCAAGCACCTGTGACAGTTGCCCTGAATCACTGGTAGCGCATCCCTGGTATCAGGACCTCTGATTTAATGGGCTGATTCTGATAGCAAAGGGGAGGACATAGGTCTCCATCGGGCTCTAGGTGTAGCATGGTGCTTGACCATAAGACTTCTCAATGTGGACTCACTCGGGACCTGTCTCCATGTGGATGTTACTCATTTTCTAGAATCCAGGTTCCTCCACTCCAATGATCCATCAAACTGTAGAGCATAGACACTGTGACTGCAGGCAAGCATGGCATTATTAAGTCCATTTTAGTTTTCTGGGAAAGCTTTTCCAGGGGGCATGCTAACCCACACAATGACTGTCAGAGCTCATGACAAAGTTTTCTTATTTTTGTGGAGCTGAGTATACAATAGACTGATCCACAGCCCTGCAATATGAAAACAGTAAATCCCTAATATGATATAACTAGCTTTAAAACAGAAGTACAAGAAAGATCAAGTCCTTGCCTTACGGAAGAATTACACTGAAAGCCACTACCCAGTCTATATGGTATCCACTGTTTAAAATCATAGCTAGTTCTGTTGTTTTGGACTAATGCGACCAACCACATTTATTCTGATTAATGAGAACAATGTCTTTATTATACAGTGGGAAGAAGTAATCAGCCTTGAGCCTCTCCGGTTTGTTATAAGGATTAAATGATATATTACTTGTAAAGCATTCAGTCTTGTTTTGGGAACACAGTAAGGACTGAGAAACTCTAGAATGGCTAGAATCTTGTCACAGGATTACTGGTTAAGAGTGGCAATGTCATGCCCACTTCATTAAATCCCTCAATAGAGAGATCTGAAGCTTTGGATTGTATATAGTTTTAATCTGTTCACTAGGAGAGGTTGGTTCAAATGTCAAGTGAAAGAATGTTCCTAGATTCACAACTGTTTGTGTCCCTGACTATGCAGAAGAACATGGTCTGAGTGTTCTGTAGCAATTTCCTCTGTGATAATACATTCCATCTGGAAGGAAACTCATTAAGGCCCAGGACACTCTAGAAATAAAGCATTCCATTTGAAAGGAAACTCATTAAGGCACACAGAGAGAAGAAACATGCCTCTGCAGGGATGCTCTTTAAGCTCTGAGAGAAAACACAGAAAGACTTCAGGAAGTCCCTGAAACTGACTAGCTTCACTAGACTCCACCCTCTATGCATATGTAAGCAGTAAGGACTGCTGGGAGACTCTTCCAGATCAGGTATGCTCCCTTGAAGAGACAAAGATTAAAGAATGTCTTGAAGGAGGTTCAGATTACTTGAGCTGCCTCAAAGAATCTCTCCAACCTGCCCAGCTTTCTACAAGTTGTGCCATGAGCTCCAGGTCTCTAGTTTTTGTGAGCTGTCACACATGTGGGATGGGAGAGTTTTTGAATCACCTCCACTTCTGTATATACCTCTTCACCAGTATTCCTGCAAGTATCCCCAATAAAACATATTGATTGACTCCAAGTTGGTCATTGGTAGTGTCCTCACTTTGGCCCATCATTTGTTCTCCATTTGATGTAGCTACATGTTTGCTCACGTCTTCCCAGGAATGTCACACAACACTGATGTTGGCTTAAAACACTTCAACTTGGTGGCCAGCTGAGTTTGACTAAAGTTACCAGAAAGTTTTGACCTGTCACAACTGTGAGTCAGAATGCAGAAGTTCCTTTCCCAGCTGGGAGCCTGGCAGTCAGAGGCATAACATTTATGAAGTAAATGTCACTTGAGTCCACCTCAAGCATTCTTTTCAAATAGAAACCACACAATGTGGCAGGAAAATGTGCCCTGTGCTCCAAATAAGAAAAGGGTTGGCAGTAGCAAATGCAGGTGCCTAGATACCTCTTCTAGAACCACCTGACACTGGGATGATCAAGACAGAGTCACTCACCTCATTCTGACAGAGCTCAAAGGAGAATAAAAAGCAGACGTATTCACTACTGACCTCTGGGTAGTAGAGCTGTGTCTCATTGGGATTTGGGTTACCAATCTGGAAGCTACTTTGTACATACTGTAGCTGGCCAAGTAAGAAAAATACACCATGCGTCATGAATGTCTGGCTTCGAACACTCAGAGAAGAGAGTCGCACATTAGGGAAAGCTGAAGTCAAGAAGAAATCCTAGAGTGTTTGGCTGAAATTGTAAATACCAGAGTAAGAATCCGAATGTTTAAAAGTATGTATTCAGTGGGTACTAAAATTAAATGTAAATGGAGTAAGGGCAGATAGAAAACTGTCCTTCAGTCTATCACAGAAGTGACCTAACCATATATCTTAAAAATCTTGAAGCTATATATCTTCAGACTCCCAGCAGATCTCTTCAAGAAAATGATTAACTTCCAAGAAAAACATGTAGCTGGAGAGTTGAGAACCTCAGAAGTAAATGTAAGGACCCCCGAAGAGGACCCCAGACTCAAGTCCTGATCAGTGCGCACCCAAGGAGACACGAGAGACCGACTTGATGCAAATGGCAAAAGGCAGTTTACTAATGAGGGCCCTCGGATCGAAATGCATCCCACGCAAGGGAGAGAATCAACGAAGACCCCAGAAAGTTTGGGGCTTTTGTAGGGAACAGTGTAAGGGGGGAAGGGGAAAGCGAGAAATTCTGATGCGGTTACATATAATTGGATATTTCAAACATCAGCACTTTGCGTAAGCAATCATTTTGATAGGCTGGATGGCCCACTATTTTTGACCATGAAACCTCAGACCTTCTAGGATAAACAACAGGTGGCCCATTACTCACTTGGGCATGTTTAGACTGGTCAAGATATGTCTTTGGTTGTTTCTACATTTTTGGTCACCTTGTCCCTAGAGGGGCTTGATATTTTTATTATGGCTATTCTCAGCAAGTTGTTGGTGGTCTCTGCTGAGTTTTAATTTTTACTCTCACAGTAAACACCATCAATAAATAACCAAGGCTAATGTCATTAACAATAAGGACCACCTCATTACTCCCTCCCTTACCATACTTCTGTAGTGTCTGTTGGTAATGTATTACCCAAATCTCCTCACGAGAAAACACAAGAAAAACCCAAACTCAAGAGACAATCTCCAAAATACTGCACTCAATAGAAGTCCCAAGAAACAGAAAAAGACCAAGATCCTGCTATGAACTGGAGACAAAGACAAGAGAACTAATCATAAGATCAAATCTTAGATTGGATCCTGGAACAAAGACACAAAAAGCTGGAAAAATCTAACCGCAGACAAACAGAACCTATTGTTTGGTGACTAGTAACATGGGAGTGTTCACCTCTCACTTCTGGTCACTGTCTGAATGTCATGTTAGATGTTAACAGAGGACTCAGAATAACTATGGGCAGGTTCTCTCCATGCTGTTCTTCCAAGTTTTGTGTAAATCTAAAACTACAGTTTTAAAAGAATACCAAGGGATCCAGAGAAAAAAGAAGGCAAAATGACTTAAAAGAGAACTTCCATAAAGACATAGTAACTGATAAATAAAACCATAGTAACAACTTTCTAAAGGAACCAATTAGAAATGTCAGAACTAAAAAACACCAAGATCTGGGCTGCAGAGAGGGCTCAGCTGATACAGGGACTTGTAAACAACTCTTTCCAGCCTGAGTCCCCGCCTGGGCTCTCACAAGTTGGCAAAGAAGTAACTCCTGAGCATTGTTCTCTGACCTCCATATGCACAGGGCACATTCATGCACACACATAAACAAACAAACAAGTCACATTTACCAGAGCGCTGAGAGCTGTTTCTCACAAGTGGGCCCTGTTATAATTGTGCTGCCACTAGGTGGAGCAGGTGGAGGGATATCTGAGTGAATAATTTCCCAGGACATTCTGATAACAGCCAAGTTTGGGAACTACTGGACTGGCCTAATTGAATGTACATTATGACATAAGTCACTAAACGTGGAATATGATGTGGGATCATAAGGTTGCATCTGTGTTTGAGGATTTTGATTCCTTTCAGTCCTGTGGAAAGGGCTGACAATGGCGGCTGGAGCCACAGAATCTATCTTTTGGTGTTCCTAAGCTTTCTCTCTCATCTGAGGTCACCCTGTCTCCATTAACCAGAGCACTACTTCTGCCCAATGAAGCCCTTCACACAGTCTAAGGCGCTTAATAGAAAAAGTTGCGGGAAGCTGGTCACATAGGCCTCTTCTGTTCAGCGCATACTGAAATTTCAGATTCGTAGGACCGCAACCACCGTCTCCTAGGAAAAGCTGAAATCACAGAGGCGCTGCTTGCCTTCTGTCTCATGGCATAGCAGAAGGCAGCTCCCAAGCAGTCCTCTGAGGGAATGACATCACGATCTTCCATGCATAATCCCTCATTAACCTCGCTGAGCCCTTCAGTGAATACAGTCATCATGCTGACTGTTTGGCATACACCACCTCATAGAATCTTCACGGCAATCCCTTCACATTGGTATTGATTTTTTAGTGGGGGAATTGAGACTTATAATACATCCCCCCCAAAAAAACCCACATGTTTTATAATTAAGCACTTTTAAAAATGAATATATTTATTCATTTACTTACATCCCAGCTGCAGTTTCTCTCCCTCCTCTCCTCCCAGTTCTTACCTCACACCAAGATGACACTTCAATTCTGGAAAAAAAAACCGACAACAATTTAACAAATTAATCCCATTACATAGCATGTAAGCAATTAGCTATCCTACAGACTCACAGTTTGGTTCAGACTGGTTTGAATCTTTGATTTTCTTTTTCATTGAAAATACAAAAACAAAAAACAACAACCAGAAAAAAAACCGCAAAAAAAATCCCCAAAAAACCCAAACCAAAACCTAACAGCTCCTTCCTTTTTATATGGAGCTTTGTTTTTTTTGGTATAAAGGATGTTTCAAAAAATATCTAAAAACAAATTTTATAAACCTCCTTTTTAAACAGTCATCACTTACATAAGTAGTGTCTTCAGTAGTATCAAATATGGCCTCAGGAATAAAAACACAATTAGGAGTTCTCTGCGTCTCTTTTCCAAGTTGTAATAGCTCACAAAAAGTCTAAGCTTCCAAAATCATTATCAGTTTATTTGTTTGACGTGTTTAAGAATCTGAGGTTTTGCCTCTCAGATATTTGTCTCCTCCTATCTTTAAAGTATATGAATTCTTTCAAGCAGTTGCGTAACATAGAATTCAAAACTGCCAGAAAGTTATTAGTCTGGTATAAATCACTCACTTCCATACCTCTGCTAATCCTATTTTAACAAAATTTTAGCTCAACTTTATTACCAACACACACACACACACTCACGCATATACATATGTATATATTCATGTGTGTATATATATATGTTTATATTCATACATACATACATACATATATATGATACACACACACACTTACTCATATACATTTGTATATATTCATGTGTATATATGTTTATATTCATACGTACATACATATATATGATACATACACACACACACACACACACATGAAACAGCTTTGATAGATGAGGTCTAATAGGAGAAAGTTTAGTCTGAGGCTCTACTCCTATATATACATACATGTATACATACATATATACACATATACATACATATGTATGTGTATATACACATATATGCTTATACACATAAACATAAGATAGACCCTCAGACGTAACTCTTTCCTGATAGTTTCCACCTCTGTACACTGCTGCATTGGGAGTTAAGGTTTCAGCACATGCTTTTGGGGGCACAGCTTGACACCATAGCAAGAAAGCATTACATTTTTTTTCATAAAACACCTTTATTATTCATCCTATAGAAGAGCAGAGCCCTCCATGTTTCAGTGGAAGGATTTATGGATAAGAAGCCCACGGGTTTGGTTCACACACTTAACTTTCTTCACAATG
Organism: Grammomys surdaster; assembly: GCF_004785775.1. NCBI lineage: Eukaryota > Metazoa > Chordata > Mammalia > Rodentia > Muridae > Grammomys > Grammomys surdaster. The sequence continues at coordinate 4,143,499 of NW_021604590.1, read as the reverse complement.
GACAGCATCGCTGACCCATCCTTAAATATAGAAATGCAGAGAGAGTCTGGGTGTGTTAATTGCATGAGCCAGTATATGTCATTCAATGTCACATCCTACATGGAGAACAACTGTGACCTGACGGCTTTTGCCAAAACCTATTCAGGTACAGTTTCGATGAACTGTATCCAGATGCCTACACGCTGTTCTACATCTGGAAGGAAGCTGGGAGGCAGAAATCAACAGCATTGCATGTGTTTCACCTTTAGACAAATATTTCATGTTCACGATAACTTTTTCCTAATGCAGCTTGAAGTTCAGATGCGGTGACACTTACCCAGGCAGTGATCTGCACAAAACACAAAGGCCAAGAGAACAGCTTCGCAATTTAATCATGGGCACTATGGGTATTCTCCCTCTGTGAGAAAACCGGTGCCTTTGGTACCAAAGAGTAATTACAGCCAGTAGATGGCATCTAAAAGCTAGGATAATATTTCAGATCTATATTTAACCCCAGACTTGCTCATTTCCAAGGCTTTACCCTCTAGTGTTATTTATAGAGAACCATTTTAATTTCCAACTCTATTCACACCAGAGTTAAACTTTAGATTTTTCAACCAATAAACTTTTACCGCTTTTATCATTCATGTAGAAAGCCATGATGCTACTGTGATAAGAAGACTAATGAATACGCAGTAAGCAGACTAATGTGGATTCTCAGAGAAGCTATCATTTAAAGACGTTAAACACTGAACACAGGCTCATCAAGTATCCTTAGTGTTGTATGGTTGAATGAAACCAGGCTGCTAATTCTTGGACCAGGACCAAAAGATATAATGAGTTTCACACCAAACACTCTTCAACTTGGATAAATTCCATGGGAGTCAATTGAGTTTAAAAGTTTCACAAATAATTAAATTACTGAATAGGGCACAACAGATGAGAGAGAGAGAGAGAGAGAGAGAGAGAGAGAGAGAGAGAGAGAGAGAGAGAGAGAGAG
>NW_021604590.1:4130354-4142510 GCF_004785775.1 Grammomys surdaster | reverse complement strand
GAGAGAGAGAGAGAGAGAGAGAGAGAGAGAGAGAGAGAGAGAGAGAGCCAATAGATTGAGTTCTGTTCCATGAAGCTCAATTTACTTTCGAGTTGCCTGTATTCAGCTATCTGCAGTTGCAACAAATGAAAGTCATTAAAGACCCATTTATTTTCTTACACAACTGCAACAGGCCTCATCACATACAGATAGATAATATTTTTTGAATTCTGCCCACAGTTAAGAGACTGTTGTTTTAAAGAGACATTGGCTTTTAAACAAGTGTTAAGGATGTTGAGATTTTAAAAGTTGTGTTGTATTTTTTTTATCCTGGTATTAACATGAGCCCAAGGGAATAAACAATGAAGAAAAGATTATGGTTTTCATAGTGATGTCTTTGTCAAATTGACAAGGGTCAATAGTGCTGGTCAGTTTTCGTAGAGTCACCTGAGAAGAGAGACTCACAACTGAGAAACTGTCTCCATCAGACTGGTATGTGGGCCTATCTATGGGAGGGTTTTATTGACCACCCATTGGTGTAGAAGGGCCTAACCCACTGTCATACAATTCCTGGGCAAGTAGGCCTGGGCTGTATAAATTGATACCTGGATGTGACCAAGCAGCTTTCTTAGAAGAGCAGTCCCTGCCTCTACTGCCTGAGTTCTTCCTTGACTTTCCTCAATGATGATTGTGACCTAGAAGGGATAAGATGCATTACCCACCCCCATAACCAAAATGAGACAGACTCCAGGTTCACACGTCCCTGCTGTGCTCATCAAGAACCTAAGTTCTTAATTATGGATCATTAGTGTATCTTGTGGCAGTTTCTAGGTATTTCTGTACATTTTGATATCTGACTTGGGGACATACTGATTGCATAAATAGCATTCTTGCAAAAGCAAAGGGCAAAGGGCTGGGGGCAAAGAAAGGGAGAGAACCAAGCCAGAGACATGTTTCTTTCTTTAATCAAGAGCCATAAAAGAGACAAATCCCATGTCATTCTGCAGTAAAGGTTACATCAACACGTCATCCGATATTTATACTACAACAGCAGCCCTGCTGTCTGAGTCCACTGTGCCATCAATCAATGTGACATCAACTTTTTAAATTTCTTTATTCCTCACTCCGTCTTCCTACCACATTCTTACTTTCACATCATTCTAAGGTATTTTCTGGTGCTAGGGGCAGACAGCAGAGCAGAGAGTGCTGCTGCAACAAGAAGTTTAGGGCATACAACATCCTTCCACCATCCTTCCAGATCCTGGTGAAGCTGTACTGTGTCTTTTAAGTAGGAAGACTTTTCATTCTATTTTATCCAAGGATGATGGGTTGGCTGATACAGGGGTGACAGATTTCTTTTGTTCTAACTTAGTCCTCATGAGGACGTTTCAGCTGGATACAAAGACTCAGTTCACAAAGAACCTTATTAGAAGAAAAGCATGAACAATGAATATTTTATTAAATGTCCATGCATGCACATGGAATCCTCATGAAGGGTAAAGCCCAGAGATTACCAATGCTGGATATTTTCATACTTCTTAAAAAAAACAAACAACAAATGTATGAATGAATGACAGGAGAGATATTTTTCTGAACCAGAACACTGAAATCTAGAAATGTTACTATGAAAGATACTGGAGTCGGTAGATGTTCGTGGATGGCTAGGGTCCCTCCAAATAGTGTCTTCTCAGATTCACGGTTTCCCTAGGACCAGTCTCTGGTGATCAGGGCTGTTTTTGTGGCTTTTGTCTGGAGGAAAGTTCAAGCCAACTGGCAACCCCAACACACCTTTTCTTTCTTTCTTTCTTTTTTTTTTTAAGACAGAGACTTGCTCTTCCATTCAGACACATTGGACATAGCAAACATGCTATGAGCTATAGCTCAGGATTGGCTTAAACTTGTGACTCTCCTACTTGAACTTCTAAAGTTTGGGGATCACTTGTACATACCAGCATCCCCTTTCCAAGATCTCCATCTCTGATTTATAATTCATTGGGTGGTTTCATTTGCAAATAGTCAGCACATGGCCAATGCATGTGGACATTGCACTACCACGGTAAAAAGAAAAAATAGTTACAAAATTTTTAAGAGATGTGGGACTTCAGAACATGAAAGCTTCATTGGATAAATATTTTACTGACCTTATATCATGGTTCAGATGTAGAACAGGTTCAACTATGACATTATAGTCACGTAAGAAGCTACTTAGGGTGAGGCATGGTATTGTGCCTTGCTACTTAAAGGCCACTGTGGGCTTAATACCCATCAGAGCCAGGCAGCAGTTCTATGGTTCTGAGTTTCTTTCTTATTATCAGCTTTCTAGGACTCAGAGGTTTAGGTATGGTGGGACAGGGCTTTGGAGAGCTAATAATACGGGGAACTGAAAAGCCACATGTGGGTTAGAATCCCAGTCAATCCTATGGGTATGTTTCCTCTCTGATGGTGCCTGTTCTGTTCTACTCATTGTAAACTCATTTATACTCAAAAGAACACATCTGAGTGGCTGAAAAGCTTTCAGACATGAGGATTCAATGGCTGTAATTACTGTTCTTCATGAAGCAGCTCTGGGTAGCTCGAGGACCATCAGGTAGGACTTGGGGGTTACCTGCTCATTTCATGCACAGCACTTTCCCTCCTTGGCTTCTGATAAACAAGTGATTTACAATCAGTTCCCGAAACGGAGTGCAGGCTGAATTGTTGCTTTTATTGTAACAATCTAAGTAACGGCAATATATGATTGATTAATTGAGTAGCCAAGTATCAAAAGGTCCCCTTGATTATTGTGCACAGGAAAATTCAAAACTATTATTGTCCCACTTGATGTAAGCAGTGTCACATAAAATGTTGGCACTATCACAAACCTCTGACTAACGAGGGGACAGGCACGGGGGTCACCCTGCCCCTGTTGTATTTTCTGGCTAACCCAATCCCATATTTCTCCAGCTAAGACCTCTCAGCTCTCCTTCACTCTTTACTTTCTCTGAGATCTTCACCAAACCAGAGACTCCAGCTCACTGGAGTCCTCTTACCTCTCAGCCACCTTTATTTTGAAGGTAACTTTGAAGAAAATCTTAGCATTTTCTTTTTGAAACTGGATTTGGGGTATAGCATGGCCATCCCACATGGGACACAGCTCAGGCTTGTGCACAGAGGCAGCTTTTAGGAGGAGCAGCAGATTGGCTGTGTAGGCAGCAACAGTTTCATAGAACCCAGAAATAGGCTTTGCAGTATATGCAAATTAAAGAAAAACTGCAGCAGAACAGGCCTATGGGGTGGGGGGGGGACCTCTTCCAAAGGCCAGCATTAGACACTAAAGGGTTCCAAAAGTTCTTATATAAAATGTCCCCACAGGATCAATCTGAGTTTCTGCTGGCAAGTGACTGGAGAGTCGTTTAAGAGCCTCCAAGAGACAACTTAAGCCTGTAATGTCCCTCCACTGAGTTATGTTTTGTGCTTGGTCTTGGTCACTAGCTTGAGGCATTGTTTTGAAAACTCGAGAGTTAGGCAGGCCCTAGCTGTTGGAAGCAGCCCACTCATTCATGAGGGCTAGCCTTTGAAAACTATACTCTCTGCTAACTTCAGCATGTTGTCTCTGTTTCTAGCTCTGTCACCTTGGGAGGACTCTTCTTCCTCTGCTCCAGACACAGCAGACTGAGAAAGTCCACTGCCCGCCCACCACTGTACACTGAAACTCCCCTGAAATGGTGCACTAAGATAAGCCTCTCTTCCCTTACTTCCTTTGTCAGGCATTTGGTCACAGCAATGCAGAAGCAACTAATATCCACAGCTTGCAAAATGTGTTACCACAAAGGGCAGAGAGGTGAAATGTGCTGCATGTAGTTACTCCAGAGCTCAAGAGAAGGGGAAGACAGATGGATACATTCTTACCACAGACACAAAGAAGCACTTGTTTAAGCTGGTCTTGGGGAAGCAATTGCAGAAAGGAAGGCTCAAAAGATACCGATAATTTACCTGACAAACTTACTGAAGATCACTAGCACCTGTCATTTAAAAACAACCTTTGCTTTCATTCTAAGTAAATAAGACCATCCCTGGAACAATCTGACCAACTATGATGCCCTAGGGACTTCAGACATAATGTACCCCCTTTCTTCCACATTCTCACTAAATATTTCTGATGTCTCTGCCACCAAATGTGTGAGGTTTGCCCCTCACCCCCCCCCATAGCAATTCAATTCCATTCTCGAGCAGACACTCTCTGGGTGTCCTACAGTTTACCATCAGATACCATCTACCTGAGACAGCAATAGATTCAACAGGGTAAAGGCTCAGGCCCAGGTCATTTCCCAGTTTAGATTCCAACCCAAAGTTCAGGCTATGGAATGACCAGCTATAAATTGAGATTCCCATGCCTCCTCTCTCTTAAGTCTGATAAATTGCTAGAATGTCTCACTAAACTCAAGAAAACAGTTTACTTTATTAACTATATTCCTGGTTTGTTACAAAGGATGCAAATAAGAAGAGGTAGGTGCCTGGAGGAACAGAACAATCATGGAAAAGGTCTCAGAGTCTCAAATTCCTCCAGTTTAGTTTGGCTAATTGGTCTTAGCAAGGGGTCTAGCCTGGATGTTGACTTCTATAAGTTCCCTTAACCCCACTAATTCAAAAGCCGATATTGCCTTATGGTTCTTCTTTTACTTAGTGGAAGCGAATTGTAACTCACCTGTTTTTTCAGAGTGTAAATACTTTTCTAAAGATGTGTAAGGGGATACTGAAGAATTTGGACAATATTAGTGGGGCCTACTTTTATCATGTGGCAGCACATGGGACACATGACTATTTGTAATTTGATTTACAAGTTAAAGATATTTGTGATTTCTGCAACATTGGCTTGGGACACAGGGCATGCCTTGGATTAGAGCTAACACACAGCAAGTTCTCAATAGTTATTGAGATTCTAGCCCCTTTGGGATTGGGGTAGAGGCTTTCAGTAAACAGGTGCTGTGTAAGTCACTGGCTGTGGTTTTTGTGTCAGCAAGAGCAAATCCCTTATTTTTCTGTGATCGCCTTAGTTAAAAAAAATAACACTCTGGGTTTTTTTTTATGTTGTTGTAAACTTTTGGAATAGCCCAAAAATTCATAGAATTTGGCAGCTAAAGAACATCTCCCAGATGGCTTTTTCATTCAAAGGATTCCTGTAATTTCTCGTGTTCTTATTTCATGTTGGTCCACATTCTGTTCATATTGCCTGAGCTCTTGCAGCTTCTTCCTTTTGGGTCACAAATTCAGCTTTAACCGATGAGACACCTTTGCCCACGCATTGGTTATTAGGTTCTTCATATGCTCACATATATTTCTTGGGGAAAATGGCAGAGAATATTGGACCTTGGTCAAGTAGCTTATAAGACTAAGCAGAGCCTTAGTAGAGCATCTAGAAAGGAGAGATTTCAAGTAAGACATTGATGTGTTTGCAAGGAAATATTCACTCTTAAGATCTGGTGTGCCTATGACCTCAGGACTCATACTGTCCACAGAGGTGGGGAGGAGAGAAGAGCTTAAGGTCATGCTAAGCTACGTGATGAGTTTGAAGGCAGCAAGCAAGCGAACTCTGGTCTAGCACCATCTACTGCCTTAGACCTTCTGTTTTCCCAGTCATTCTCATTCCCACATCTGAAGCTGACAGTGTTGAGATAATGCTTTTGTCATAGTGTTGGCCATATTGTAACTGGTAATGGTTAACCTTCCTTGTCAATACGACTGGAGTAAGAGATAAACTATGAGTGTGTCTGTGAGGTTGTTTCAAGAAAGGGTTAATTGATGGGGGGAGAGGCACCCTGAGTTTGCATGACATCATCCCTTGGGCTAGAGAGAAAAGCAAAGTCAAAGGGAGCAAGGAAACAGTACTTTTCTCTTCTCTCTAATCTGCTCTTCTCTGCCATGTGATCCCACGATCATGATATTCAAGTGTGTAGAGTGATTGACCATCGACTGAACCCTCTGAGACAGTGAGACAGAATACATCCTTCTCACTTTCATTATTCTGTGGGGATTTTTATCCCAGCTGCTCATGAGTGACACACACAGTTGTCTATCTGCAAGTCTAACCCAACTCCATTCCCATCTGATGCCTGCTCTTTGTCCTCATGGGTTGTCCATGAGTTGATAGTCTCTGCAACTGCATAGCATAGCATAGACTTGGTGTTTCAGCAACACCTTGCAAATATGGTGGGTTTAGCACCCACCAAGTTCCCTCCTTGGCACACACAGCCATGATTCTCAGACCCCTTGTTCTGGGAGCCCATGTGCCAGGTTTCTCAATGGGATGAGAACATAGGTAATGAGGATAATTTCAGATTGATACCTATACAAGTTTGAGATCTGTGCACTGTGGCAAATACTCAAGCAACAGGAATCACGGTAGTACTTCGAGCTAGAGACTTGAATAGCAGAAGAGCTGGGCCTCTGCCACTCATTTTGAAGGTGAGTAATAAACTTTCATAATAGAAGCCATATTTGAGGAGTTTTGTGACTACAATGTATCCTGTCTTATTCTGACTAATACATAATAATTGATGACAAGAATGTTTTCTTAATCTGACTCAGACATGCGGTCTGGAAGCATCTTGCTATGATATGAAAAGTACACTATTAGAAGTTGAAAAATTATGTGCATAAGTGCATATGCAAATGTATTTAAATAAATTACAAACTTTGAGCCTTATTCTTTCATAGCTAAAATTGGTGGCTCACACCAGAGTAATGCTAAGCTCCAAGTACTATGATTCTTTAGACTTGAAGGAATAATAATTACCTTCAAGGTCAAATGCTCAAATTTAATAGGCTACAGACCATGGGCTAAGTCAGTATAGGTCATTAGTTCCTGAAAGTCTAGGATAGAGCCTTTTTATATTTCAGTGAAATATTTTATTGTTTCTTAGTTAAGATATTTCTCCTTATAATCTACCTGTAGGTAAAAAAAAAAAAATGAGTTTTACACAGTTGCTTTGCCCTTCTATTTTTTTTTTTTATAATTTAAGATTACCTCTGTTACAACCAACATCTCAGACAAATTCACATTATAGAAACAGCAACTCTTATATTTTAGTTTGAATGGTACAAACCATCAACATCACTTGAGAAAAGTCAGTGGAAGAGAAGTCAGACTGTGGGTGTAGCCAGCTGGGCTCAGTGATGGCAGCTTGTCCTTGAAGCTGGTGTGGCTAAAGTGACCTGAGCAAATATGAGAGCTCAAGGGTTTTATTAAAGGGCATTGGGTGAAGCTAAGCTTGACTGCACAGTTCAAGGTGTTCATAATTGAGGTAGGGTTGTCACTCTTCCTTCCCTAGGGATGCCTTCCCAGCAAGCTTCCCGTCACGAAAAGGATGTAAACACTTTTTCTTCAGACTTCTCAGGACCATGTCCATATTTTGAATGTTTGCAGTGTCCTTTGCCTTACGGGACATAGGATGATAGGTTCTAAAAAGCATAGTATGATTTCCAAGCCTCAGCTACTCACTAATCACCAAAGGACCAAACCAAGATCTACATTAAAATGATCTGGTCGACTGGAGGTTGTACTTCTGTGTTTCTCGCAGGATCATGTGATGGAGCACCGCAGATTGAGCTACAACTCTTCTCTCATTTCTCCAAGTTAATATTAGCACAGGTTATAAAGAAGCCAAAGGCTTTCAACACTGCATTACCATTCTGACATAGAAGGAGATGCTTCTGGAAATAGCTTTGATTAAGCCCCGAGCCAAGGTGATATCAGGTCGAGTCCTGGCAATGTGAAGTTTCATCTCTGTGACCCAACACAGGATCTCAGGCTCCAGATCCTCTGAGCACTCCTGTGAGACCTAAGATGCAGCTCAGGATCCCATGGATAGATGGTCCTAGGAAGTTAGGGCTGCAGAGGTCTATTGTTAGTTTATATAAGATTCTTTTTTGAAGGAACTTTTATTTTGCTCTCTTGTTTTTTCAAAAGGCTTTCCATATAATTCTAGTAGAATATTCCATTCCACTAGTGCACAGAGAAGAGATGGTGTAATTCCCTTAAAATAAGTCCATTCTGCAGGAAAGGCCTGGGATGTGTCGGGAGAGCCCTCCTCTTTCATTATCTCCCTGACTGTATAAAACAGTGTATCACTAACTCACAGGCTAAAGTAATACACATTTACTTCTCACAGTTCTGGCCCAGGAAATCTTCAAATGTGAGCAGACTTAGCAGTTAGTAAGGGTCCTCTTGCTGTTTTGTTTGTTCTTGGTGTTTGCCTTCTCCTTGTATGAAGAAGTGGTGTTTGCCTTCAATACAATTGGAGTGTGTAGATTGACATTTGTCTGTTGGAAGCTGAGCCCCAGTGTGGTGACGTTGGGTGGTGAAGTCTTAAGAGGTCAGCCCAAGTAGGTTCTTTGGTTATTGGAGGCTCTATTCTGTTGATGGGTTAATGCTGGTCTCAAAATGAGTTGGGTCTCTTAGGAATGTGTGAGCTCCCAATAGAATGGACTATTATACAAAGAATGAGCCTGGGCCCTCTTGGCCTTTTGATTCTTCTCATACCAGATATTTCCCTCTTACACATCAACCCTGCTATGGAGTCAGAAAGACCTCACAGTGTCAAGCATATCCTAGGTCATGATCTTCCAAACTAAATCAGCTTTCTATAGAAAAGGATCAAGTTTTGGAATGTCTTCTGTCCTTAGGACACTGATCCTTGTATGAGGGCTCCATCTTGAAGACCTGACTTCCTAATGCCACATCATTGGGAATTCAGGTTTAAGAATGTGGATTTGGGGTTATGTAAACATGAGGTCCACAGCATTTGCCAAGATCTAGAACCAACCCCAATCCTGAGTACCCACTCAGGCTTTCTGAACACATTCACTCTACCCAATTTTTACAGGGTGAGTTTGCTTTGAATCTTATAGTTGAATGGTACAGGAAACTTCAGGCTAAATTATCCAGCACATATATTAGTTATTTACCCATCAGAGGCCTGTTAAGTGCTATAGCCATATCTAGAGTTAGTCTTCACAACTTTTGTGGAGCATATTATGACAAAGGGCATAAAGTTCAGAGAAGTCCAGCAATTAACTCTAGGATGTTATTCAGCCGTAAAGAGGAATCCACATGATACATTGATGACATATTTCCACCAAACCCATGGCATATAACAAAATGTCTAGTATAGTATAGTACAGTACAGTATAGTATTATATGCTATAGTAGTATAGTATCATATAGTTTCGAACTGTATCATATAGTATAGCAATATATAGTATCATACAGTTACAAGATATATAGTATAATATAATATATAGTATAGTTACAACAAAATATATATGATACTTATAACAAAGTATATACCATAGTTACAGTAATATATAGGTACAGTAAAGTATCAACAGAATGAGCAGTATAGTATAATCAAAATGTGTAGCATCATTATAACAAAATGTATAGTATAGTATAAGCATATAAGTACATGTATATACATATAAATTCCTAGATATAACCTTTTAAGTCCATATAATGTTACTTGTATGTTTGTTTCCAGGGCTGACTGTTTGATACTGGTTGACCAATTGATGTACTCTTCTCTGGGGAAGACTATTTCTCCTGCTGTCAGCATCCCTTAGTTGACCATGATTTTTGTGTAGGGTTGAAGACTCAAGGACATTTTTCTCTCCATGAAGCCATGTCCATTGGTATCATCCTTGCTCAGCTCAGATTTTGGCAGTCATATGGTGAGACTTTATGGATGTACCTTCTGACGTTATTAAGAGACACAGCCTCATAGCAAACTCCCAGATCCTATAAATCTTACAATCTTTCTGCCCCATGTTCCATAATGTTCCCTGAGCCTTGGGTACATTAGTATTCGTATTTTCAGAGCAAAGTCTGATAAATCAAGCCCTTAGATTCTCCTGACCATTTTGGATGATGACCAAGAACCTCAATCACTACGCTGTCCCTATGGCATTTAGGTACTTATGCAAACTAATGGCCTGAACATGGTACCCCCTCTGTAAAAGGTGGTTCTATCTCATAGACCTCATGTAGGATAATACCGAATTGCAATTTTTATCTTGCAAGGTGGGATGAAAAAATTTAGAAGTATACCACTACGTTTTCCCAAAACAGCTGTAACAGACATTTAATAAAGAGGAAAGGTGAAGATTAACATTGAGAAAGATGCTGAGGGAGGATAAGAGAAATGATCCTTAATTTGCTAATTGAAGAAGAATGTAAAACTTCCTTGGGGCATCTCTCACCTTTAGGTAAGTACCATCTACCGTCTCCTCTTCTACCAACTGGGCATAGACCTTCTAACAAGAACATGCTCATCTCTGAGTCTTCAGGTCAAGCAAGCATGGCCTCTGGAATCCTGGGGGAGTGCCATGTACATCGGTTATCTTTTCATCACTGTGACCCAAATAAAAGATGCAAACAACTCAATGAAGGAAAAACATATTTTGGGCTCCTGATTTCAGAGGGAGCAGCACATGTATGTTTTTTTTTGGGGGGTAGTATTGTCCTAAACAGTTTGGAATGATATTACAATGGCTCACTAGGAAGCAAGAAAGGAAGCAGGCAAGAATAAGATGCCACTGGGGGCCACCCTCAATGACCTACTTCCTTTATGTGGGACCTATCAACTAAGTTTCCAGAGTCTCTCCAGCTAGTGCTCTCCAGACATTTAGGGACCCTGCAGTCCAATAATGAGTCTACAAAGACCCTACAGATTTAAGCCACAGCACCATAACATCACCTCCATGAAGCTCCGTGAGTTCCACTCTCAAAACCCAAAGTCCAAGTGGGAAAGGTGTTCTAGACCATGCCAACGGAAGATTCATATGTTCATGAGTATGACTGTTTCATAGGGAACCACAGTCTTCCAGATGAGCAGGGGTGGAGAAAGACCTGCCCATATCTAGCTGGGAGTCACTGGCCGGAGCCACTGTGGGAAGGGGGAGTCATGTTTCTTGCTGTGCGGGTGTGGGTCCAAATCACTTGGTAGATCAGGTCTCAAGCACTCAGTAAACCTCTGATTCACCTCAGGGAACTTTGATTTGTTCTAACAGAAATGCTTCTTGAACATAAGGAACGTAAGTCTACCCTGGAGTTTATCTATAGTGTAACAAAAAAAAAATCACCTTCCTCCCTTGTGGGGCAGGTAGTTATTTAGGGAAAACCAAGGAATCATCCCAGATTTATCTGGTAAGCCACAAACCCAATTGCTTAATTGCTCAGTCTAAAAATAGTTTTCAGCCTTGGGAGAATAAAAAATTGAGTCACTGCACCCAACATCAAAAGGCTTTTGTGTTTTGGCTTTGGCTGAGCTGCTCAGAGGTCACTGGGTGGCTGACTTGCCTAAAACGGACAACAACTCAAACTGCACAGGCTTTGCCTTCTTCACTGCAGGAGATTCTGGGGGATTCAATCCAGAGTGGCTTCCACAACAAGAGGAGAATCAGAGGACCCATCAGTTCTCCAGAGCATGAGGAAAGTTGACAACTGATTCTCTCTCTCTCTCTCTCTCTCTCTCTCTCTCTCTCTCTCTTCCTCAAGTGTGTGGTGTAAGAGTACAACCACCAAAAATATTTAAACATAAAATTGCAGATAACCCAGACAGTATTGTCAAATGAACACTAGCCTGCTGTGGATAGCCCTGGTGCTCTTTGCATTTTGACACTAATTCCAGTTCCCCAAGAGGGGCTGCCTAGGATGAAGAGTGAATCACTATCCAGGTGACTTGAGGATAACCTTCCCCTAATGAATAAAGACTTTAGGGGACCACTGGATGAGGAGTAAGCAGGACTTCCAGGTTGGAAAGAGGAAGAGGGGAGGCAGGACAAAGAGACTTGCTTTGCAACAGGAGATAGGTGGAGGCCAAAATGTGGGTAGTAGAGACCCCCGGTTCAAGTGGAAGATCCATTGGGATCTGCTACTGGAGGATTTAACTTGGAATGGCTTACAAATTAGGATGCTAGTTGTTGGACCCAGCGATTGTGTTACCTGTTCATTTTGAACTAAGTTTGTGTGGTGTTTTCTTATATGAGACAACTCAACTGGGTTCCAGAGAGAAAGGTACAGCCGGCAAAGCATGGATTTGTGAGAAGTGCACCCTAGAAGGCCGTGGGAATTTGGAAGCATGGGGCTGGCATGGCAGCGACCCACCATGGGAAGTTAGCAAGCCAGATGAAGAGATTTAGGAG
>NW_021604590.1:4107229-4125354 GCF_004785775.1 Grammomys surdaster | reverse complement strand
CCATTAGATATTTGAAGGATTTCACTCTTCCTTCCTGGGAGAAAACAATAATGTCGCTTTGAGGTATCAAAGACTCAGGAAACAACTTTCATCTGTTAGAAAGATACCATCATAATGCTGAGAGCAGATTCCCCCTGATCAGTATGTCCTTCTGCCCACCATCCTTAGTCTCCATGCTAAGATAGGTGCTAAAGCATCTTGAACAGACAGATACCCTAATTGTGACCTCAAAATGCAGATCACTTCCCCCAAGAATGTCAGCTGCCATTTGCCTCTTAATGAAAGAGTACACAAGTTCTGGAAGGCTGGGAGATAGAGCAGCGACTTGAATTTCCTAATCAGAACTAATCCTTCCAGGCGTACAGCATTTGATACATCAAAGGCTTAATATTTGATACATCAAAGGTCTTCTCGAGGAACTCTTCCGAGAAATAAAAAAAAAAAACCTATGCTAATGAATGTATCAACTATGTGGTTTGAAATCTGGACTTTTGGTGGCTTAAGATAAAGTTTTTATAACTTCGTTTGAGTGATGAGGCATCTGCATATGTGTCATGATTTAGCATGGTTCTGGAGAATAGCGTGTTCCCGAATACGATCCCTGCCAATCTCCACCCCACTTTAAAGAACCTCTTAGGTAAAGGATATGTGGGCTCCATTAAGGCATTTAAGATGGATTCCAATGTTCAATTAGCACCTCCATCTCTCCAGTGCCACTGAAGGATCAGGAGCTATAATATCTTTCTTTGATGAGGCTTAATTAGGCTGTAAATGTTTATTGTGTGTGGGTTTGCTCTTCAGCTAAGGCAGAAACATACAAAAAAGAAAGGAAGATGGCTGCTGAAGAGTACAGCATCACTGGAGGCGGTGCATCCTGCTCCCGCAGGTCATGCGTTTGCTGGTTTCTTCTTCTAGCTGGATTACAAAATCAGGAGTTTTCTTGTGACATATGAAGACATGTATGATGTGTGTCATTGCACTTGGCACATACTCAGCCCTATCATGCACTCTTGTCCCTCTTCATATTATGTTCCTCCCTTTCTGTCACAGAATCTGCTTACACTCTTGTCATCTTATTTTAGTCTCATTATACGTTCGTGTGTGTGTGTGTGTGTGTGTGTGTGTGTATTTAAGTCTCAGCTTATATATGAGAGAAGCACACAATACTCTTCCCCATTATCTTCTTCCTCTGTCTTCTTAGTCTTTTTCCTTCCCCAACACACTCTCCTTCCTACTTTCATTTCATGTCCTGCATGTGTGTGTGTGTGTGTGTGTGTAATGTATATGGCTTAAACACAGGGCCTGGGATCATTTTGCACAAGGCATTTAGTGTGCTTCACTTGGCTGAGAGGGGTCACAGGAAGTGAAGGATTTTTTTGCTTATGTGTCATCTGGATGCCCAACCCGTTTTATATTTTGAAGTATTTTCAATCTCAGATTTTCAGGTTTGGATGCTTAATTTGTAATTTAAGTTTTACAACCTGGAGGCCATATTTCCATGTGGATATATATTGTATATATGTATATGATGTACATGTATATGCATATGATGTATATTATATGATGTATATGATGCAACATATATGTATATGGTTTATGTTCTCAACTTGACACACCATGGAAAGGGAAGAGGAAACCTCTGCTGAAGAACTGCATCCATCAGTTTAACAAGTGGACATGATGGTGGGGTACTGTCTTCACTTCTAATTTTTATAGGAGGGCCCAGCCCACTGTGGGTAATACCATCCTTAGTCAGGTGAGTCTGAACTCTATAAGACAGATAGCTAAATGTGAGCCTGAAGAAAAGTAACCAGCATGTACACGTTGGTCTGTTTTGAGTTTCTACTTTGAGTTATTTGTCTTGAGTTCCCTGGATGATGGAATTTTTATGGAAACATAGACAAAATAAACCCTTTCCTCCCCAAGTTGCTTTTGGTCATAGTGTTTTATCATAGCAATAAAACCAAACCAGGATAGGGTCTTTCCTGAACCTTCCACAAAAACTGATTTTCTTTCCTTTCAATTCTCAAAGTCTCAAAGACTTAAAGCCATTAGGACTTGACATTTTCCATTTTCTGTGAACCTATATGTTATCATGAATAAATGAGCCTTACAGCAAGCCACTGAACAGCATAACTCCATGGTTTCCTCTTCAGTTTCTGGTTGATCTTCTGCCATGGCTTCCCTCAATGGTGGACTGTTGCAAAATAAACCCTTTCCTCCCTGAGCTGGTTTTGTTCAGCATGATTATCACATGATGAAATGGCAAACGAGGACAGTGTACATGTATAAACACTAGATTCCATGCCTAAGAAGATGGGTACTTATATAGTGTGTTTTGTTTAACATGATGACTTCTGGTTCAATCCATTTCACCAAAAGGGACCTAATTTTGTTCTTCTTATAATCTCTTGACTTAAAAAAAGAAGTGAAAGAAAAACAACAACAACAAACAGAGTTTAAACAGAGTTTAAAATGGAACCTACCTTTTCTTTATCAACCCCCAGTAGTGTAATGTACTGGAACATTTCTGGGCTTCCTGATGTCTTACTTAAATTTTATTTCAACAGCAATATATTATGTATGTTCATGTGACTGTCCCCAATGTTGTGCAGCCTAAATAAGAAGAAACAATACCAAATGACCAGCCCTGAACACATATACCTATCGGTGACATTGCACTGACCAAACATGATATTTAGGAATATATGTGATAATTAATAACAGGGGGCTCTCTTTGGAAGAGATCGAGGAGGGGTATATGGGAGAGTTTATAGGAGAATGATGCAATTACAATCTCAAAAGATAAAAAGTGTGGGGTGGGTTCAACCTGCCCATTGAACACTGTGTACTCTTCACTTCAACTTCAATGCAATATATGGAGACTGCTGTCCTCAGGTCTGACCTCATTCTGCTTAACATAGACATTCTGAAGAACATTCCTCATATAATTAAAAATATATTCTCAACATCCTGGAATAAGATGCAGTCATTCCTTGGTAACTCTGTTGGACTGAGAGGGGGATTTCAATTAAACAAATGTCTGTAGATACTCAAGTGTAGGATTGTTGTCATATCTGCTTTTAACATGCATATCTTACTTTATGTTGAAATTATTTATGAATCTATTATAGAACCAAATAAAATACAAATGATGCATTGTTTTTTCACACTGCATTGCTCATGGAATGGTAGCAAGCCAAATGCATGTTCGGAAGGGTTGGAGTTTTTTTCTTTTATTATTATTATTTCTCCTCCTCCTCCTCCTCCTCCTTCTCCTCCTCCTTCTTTTTCTTCTTTTTCTATTTCTCCTTCTTCTCTTTTTCTTTTTTAACAAAGCAACCTATTGTGTCACACGCTCATCCCAAACTCAACCCTCTGGCTGTATAGCACCAATGGCTAGCAAAACAGTCATGGAGCAGCAAGCCTGGCTTTGCCCAAATATGTATGACCTGTAGTTTGTAGAGCCTGAGGATATAGAGATTCCAGTAATACGTTCTATGTAAATCTGTGGGATAAAAAGTATCACTGACAAAGCACATGCAGTCCTTCCAAGTCTGAGACTGTGCCTGGTGGGATAGTCCTGTAATCCCAACCCCCAGGGAGGCTGAAGCTTGAGGACAACAAGTTCAAGGTCTGCCTGGGTTTCAGACTGAGTCCAAGGCCACCCTGGGTAATTGATAACATTTTATGACAAGAGTCAAAAGCAAAAAGAGGACCACAGATGTGGCCCCATTGCAAGTTACTTGCCTGTCATATGCAAGGCCATCTGCTCATGCCACAATACCATAAAGAAGAAAAATAGAAATAAGCCACATACTTGCACACACACCCATCACTACAGGCTTGTCCCATGGGCTCAGATGATTATCATGTCAACTATGCAAGTTCATCGAAAACATTTAAATGAACTTAAGACTTAGTGAGGACCACTCTGCACTCTCGTGTAAACACTGGGAAGTTGGTGAGCAAACCTGTACTCTGCAGGAGCTTCCTCACCCACTTCTACTAAAGCCGTGGCAGAGTGCTGAGGAAGAATCCCTCGGCGTCTTGTGACCACGGAGAAGTTTGGAATCTGAGGCTTAGGCGTTCTCCGCCACTTTGACCTTGGCACATTCTGAATGTTTATGGATGACTCACTGCCTACTCAATATGTCATAAGCAGGAGACCTGAATCTCCAGCATCCACACAGACTTGCTGGTCTCACAAAGAAAAATTCTCTCATATTTGATCCTAGGAGAAATACTGTTGGTCTCTTCCCAAACTTAGCATCTTTACTTCCAGTTGTATTAGAGACTTGTACTGATATATTTTATCCCATCTTGTTTAAATGTATTGGGGTCCACTGATGTTCTGTTCCTGATGGCTTATAGCTTCAAAAGACTGGATACCAAATCATTTATAATGAAGGCAAACTTTTTTATCAAATATATACATCCCACGACTTAAGAATATAGAGCACCCTGCCTCCTTGAATCACTTGTATCACAACTAATGGTACCTATTCTAAATCTTAGCCCCCATAAAAGTGGACTTATTGGCCCATCCATGTACATGTGCACACACACATGTACACACAGGCATGTACACACTCATATGTACACAATCACATGCATGCATGCAAATATACACATATATGTATATGCACATGTGTGCCTACACACATGTACACACATATGCATGCACACATGTTTGCACATACACATACATGCACACACACATGCATGCACACACACATGTACACACATATGTACACACATGCACAGATACACACATGTACACATGTACACATGTACACATGCATGTATGTACACATAGGCACACATATATGGGCACATGTACCTACACATGCATACACACAGGCATGCACACACACATATGTATGTACATGCACACATGTGCACACACACACAGCTCTGTTTTCAGCCCATCACAAGCTTTAATCACAGCACACCCTCTTGAAAGCTCTTCTCACTTTTCTCTCAAGTGACACAAAGCTAGACATTTGATTTAAAGTTCAGTCTATGGAAGGTAAGGACAGAGGGGTGGAAAATATTTTCCATTTGTCTTTCATAATAGGGCCTCCAGAGCTTTGGGGTGCTGGCACTGACTCCATATGCTTGCTTGCTTGTGCTGCATAGTTGTACTGTTTGAGCTGTCAGAATGCTCTGCAGCCCATTTAGAAGCTCCAAGGACATGAAGGTGGCTTTAAAAATTAGCTAAGAGTACTGAACTTGAAAATGGAATAGTTCTGCAGAGCTGGTTACCTCTGACACATTGAGTAGTTCATTTCAAATGGAAACTTCAAAAATTCAGTCTTTTTTTTCTCTCAGCATCTGTGTCAAAGAGGGGGGGCGGTCTATCAATATGATCGCTGCTGAAATCCCTGAGCTTACACTGAACAATATGCACCAAAGACTGCATCCATTTACTTCATCCAAAATGAAGAAAAAATTGCAAAAATCGATCTCTCATCAACTACTAATCCTTCTCACACAGTCATCTGTTTCATTGACTATCAATCCTTCAGTGCTTTGAGACCGACAGAACAGAGGCTTCAGTCACACTACAAAAGGAGAGTGTGTTTGCTATGTATCTCTTTACTGTAGTTAATCATTCCTGATGTTGCTATCTAAATGTCTAATGCCAGCTGACAGTCACAATTGCTGTTAGATGACAGTAGTGTAGTGAAACTGTGAATCCCCACTGGAGCAGTTCTTTGTAAACTAGACTAATGGCCAACGGAGCACAGTGCTTTGCTGAGCATCATCCCCTGGGTTCCCAGCTCATTGGTCTAAGAAATTAACTATTTTCTGTAAGCTGAAGTTTTTACCCTTGTCATTTTTGACATCTTGCTCCTGTCTAGAAAGACATAAAGAGTTATGTGGACCTGGAGAGTAAATATTACTAAGTAATTAACTTTTTATGCTTTTAATACTAAACTTCACTAATGTTTATGATCACAACACACAGCTCCATGACACACATTTTGCTCTATATAAGCTTAAAATACTACACTGAAACAGGCAGCAGGGTTGATGAGAGCCCCTGAAACTCTTGAGTTTAGCAATGGCCATAGTGCACTGCCAACCTTAAGATCGGCACCTTCAGTAGCTCTGGGTTCTGGTTGTACAAACATCCATAAAGTTCATCTATTTAACTGGCATTCTATAGAGCACACAGAGAGCAAAGACAATGATAAATCTGTTTTGCTTCAATCACAGAATATCTTCCAAGATAAGGAATCTTTCTTTACTTTATACAGAAATACAAAGACATCAAAGGTGAAGGGATGAGACTCAATGAATTTACCCAAGAGAAGCAAATGCATACAGAATCAGGAGTGGTTAATGGGGAAAAGGCATTTTTACATCATTGCAGCAAGCTATCAACTAGCTTCATTGCAATAGATGCCTTAGGAACATCTTTGGGTCAGTGGAGCAAGAAGGGCAAGGTATACCTAGCTTACTTCATCCTGGGTCGGCCAGGATAGTCCTCCAAGATGCTCTGCTGGGGTGTTTCAGGGATTTTCTAATGGAGCTTTGAATATAAACAAGCTTCTAGTCGAGACAAGAAGGTGGTATTGGCTGGGAGGAACTGAGGAAGAGACAGCTGCTTGATCCTGCTCTTAACAACCTGTGTCTTCAACTCTTCATCTGCTAAGTGCTGGTCATCCACAGCTGTTTCAGCCCTGCAGATGAGGCTTCTCCACCAGGGCACTAAGATTCCAGGCTCTGATTTCAATGCCTGCATGAGTATGTTTACACAGTTTGTTCAAAATAAGTCTGCAACCTGTACACATAATCTTTTCCTGAGAAAAGCTTCTTACATTTAGCATAAGCAGCTCTACACAAATGTAGGTGGGCAGCTGTCTAGAGTTTAGAAAGAACTAGAGCTTCCTGTCCTCAAATGCTAGAGTACCCCCCCCAATCTCTGGACTTTCTTCTATGTGGGTTAGAACAGTCTTATATAAAGTTTTAAATTATAATGCAGATATATTATTTTGAATGAGAAATAAATAACTCTGTCTTACTAATGCATTACCAAGGATAAATTTTTCTAGTCAGAGAAATTTTTTTTTCAAGTGAAGTGTCCTCGAAGACTGGGGGAGTATACCTTCTGAATGTATGTCTCTTGTTTCCTTTTACAATACCAGTGATGACACTTCAGATCCTGTGCATGCTAAATGAGAACTCTACAACTATGCATCCAGCCCTTGAAGTACATCCTTTTATATAGTTGTTTGGAGTAAGAGAGAGGGAGAAAGAAGTTGAAGCACCCAAACAGGGTGAGTAGTGGATCAGCTGTGTCTGATCTGAGTGCCATTTGCATAAAGAATCTTAACCTTATAACAACCTTATAAGGTAGACATTTTGTATTAATATTTTTCCTTTTATAGAAATCAGATTTGTTTCTCAATTAATATATTCTGGTTATGGTTTTCTCTCCCTCTTTGCTTCCAAGTTTCTACCCACCTCCCTCCCATCCAAATCTACTCCTTTTCTGCCTCTCAACAGGCTGAGTAGATGTTGGGGTGGGCTAACTCAAAGTCCTGGATCTAGACCTGGCTGGTAACTAAGTTGGTCTGCCTTCCAATTCTCCTGCTCATCCCAGGTGAGGGGCAGGGACAGCTCCCTTTCTGCTATGGCTTGGGGAGGTGGGTAGCCTGCCTGGCTCTTGCCCTTGAGTCTGACTCACTGTGTCCTCTCCACAGGTACAGCTCTACTGTGCTGGTATGGAGCCCACTCTTGCTGCTGGTAAGAGAGGTAAGCAGGTCTTTCATTCTTCCCAAGTAAGAGGTGGGATCAGTTCTCCTGACTGCTGCAGCAGGTGAGGGGCTATATTTCTTCTGCACCCACACTGCTGCATGGCAGGCTAGGAGCAGGGTCAACTCTCCTGCACTCATCCTCATGGCTACCTTATCTGTACTTATGCTACCAGAGTCAACTCTATTGTGCTGTCCAGGAGAGCAGTATGGACCTGCTCTCTCTCACAAGTGCTGTAGCCAGAGAGGGCTAACATTTACCCCATCTATGAAGTGTTGGCGCACATGAAGGGACCAGTGCTTCAGAACTAAAGCTACAGGATCTTCATGGTACAGGACAACAATGGGGTATTAGAGATGAATCCCCAGTGAAGATTCAGTACTGATAGTGTGGCAGAAGCCAGAGGCCTTGAACCAGACCAAAGACTCACTACAGTGAACATTTGCAAGTGAAGCTGTTAGGACCAAAGGGTATATTGTATGGCACACTGTGGCACCACAGCTTCCACAATGTTTATTATCATCATCATCATCATTTTGTTTTGTTTTATTTTCTTTAGCCAGGATGTTACAAGGGCAAAGGATGGATATAGGGGAGTAGGGAGTGGAGTGTGATTGGGGTGAATGATGTGAAATTCACAAAGAATAAAGTTTGAAAGGGAAAAGAAACAGGCTTATAAGAGATAAAACAAAATATGAGATAAGAAAAGCTAACACATCAGAATTAGAGAATTCGAAGAAATAGAAGAAAAATAGCCCAAGGGAAGGTGTAAGAAACAGGAACCTATTCATACACCCATTTGGGAATCCCATAAAAACACTAAATTGGAAGACAAAATATATACACAAGAAACTGGTACAGATCCAGGAAGGCCCTGTGCATGCTGCCTCAGTCTCTATGAGTTCATATGAGCTTTGATCACGTTGATTTAAAGGGTCTTCCTTTCTTGCTGTCCTTCTCCCACTCTGGTTCTTACATTCTTTCTGCCTCCTCTTCTGCAGGATTCCCTGCACCCTGAAGGGATGGATTTGATGAAGACATCTTGTTTAGAGCTGAGTCTTCCAAGGTCTCTCATTCTTGGCCTAATGTCTATGGGTCTCTATCTGTTCCCATATGCCACAGACAGAAACATCTCTGATGATGACTGAACAAGGTACTGAGCTGGGAGTTTAGCAGAATGTCATTAAGAGTCATTTTATTGCTATCTTCTTTTTTTTTAAAAAAAAACATACTGTTTGGTTTTATCATTGGATGCTTGGCTATCTAGTCTCAGATTCTTGGTCACCTTAGCAGTGTTGGGTTCTATCTCCTGGAGTGGTACTTAAGTCAAATCAGATATTGCTTGGTTACTTCCACAAGTTTGTGCCACTTTTGCCTGAGCATATCTTGCCAGCAGGACGCCATTGTTAAACCAAGGGTTTGTGGCTGGATTGGTACTTATTCTTCTCTTTCAGTAGCCTGCAGAGTACCTTCCTTTACTGAAGACACCAGCACATAGAGGTGAAGGCTCTATAGAGGCAGCAGCTTGACTTCTCCATGTTCAATGAGTCATATAGGTGCTGTCTTCAGCTCCAGAGCCTTGTTGTACATTTGTGGAGAACAATATATAGTCTTGCCAACAACCTTCGTTTTGGGGTAATTCCTATGAGACACCCTTGACCAACAAAAAAAAATTGATGTAACCTACTCCCAGGACTGGAAGCTTCATTTAGTGACAAGAGATGTTTAATTGGGACTCTGTCTTCCCTATTATTTGTTGGTTTCATTTAGATCCTTCATATATACCTCCATATATGTATATATTTTAGAAAACTTCTACTCCAGTCGGTTCTATACTACCCATAAAAGGCTCTTAACTTTAGCTTTCTCTCCCTGTATTCTTTCCCTTTTCCACCCTTCCCTTCACCTCCCTACTTGATCCTCTCATTCCAGAACCAACCCTCCTTCCAATATGTCCAGGTTTTAGGATCATTACATTACAAAAGAAAACTAAGGCCGGGGATTTTAAACACTTCTAATAATGGCTATAGAGCCAAGGATGAAGCCTGGTTTCTTAAATGACTAAGTGAGAACTCGGAAAAATGTCTAATGGGGAAGGAAGTATTCCACTGAATATAAGGATAACTGTAGTCTCTGTGCTTCTCATTCTTCCAAATCCCTGAGGGGAGAAGGGAGGCAAGTCAACGATAGCTGTACTTTGAGACAATGTAGGTTACAGCTGTGTTCAGCAAAGACTTCATCCCAAAACATGATTGTAAAAAGCCTTGTGACTTCCTAGTGATGAAAATGGTATCCCCTTGATTCTAGTGTTACACATTTGCTAGAGTTCATCTACTGTACAGTTGGGATATGGACTTTTGATGGCATATAATTATAATAGGAAATGTTTATACTTTACCTAAACTCAATACTTCAGAAACACATAGTTGCTCTCTCTTTTCTACAATCAGAGCAATGGAAAAATCACTGTTCTCTGTTAAGAAATAAGATAGATATTTAATACTTTTACCAAGCTACTCATCTTCTAAGAAAGGATATTTTGGGTAGAGTCTGTGGGATTTTATGTTCCTTGTGATCTGTTACACTAACACCTACTGATATCTACATCAGGGAATTATGCAGAAAATACTCCTTATGATTATGGCCAAGATTATATAGAGAATCAATGCTAATTTTCTAACCATTCATTTATAATTTAAAATACAGAGTAAACTCATGCATCTCTTGGATGTCAAATTCATTAAGAAATACATGTTAATCATATTCTCTTCTAAGAGTCTAAATATACTAAAATAAGATTGCAACACAAAACTTGTAGAACAATATAATTATTGTGGTCTTCATACAGTTGCCTGTTAATTGACTATTGAAATTGAAAAGCATTTCCATAATAAATCTCATGCTATTTTTCAATTATGAGTTTGATACAGAGAAACTGATACAGATTCAGTGGCAACTAAAGATAGTAATTTGTGGGGTGGGGGATGGGATGTTTTCTGAGACAATCTAGGATAGTTGACTGATCAATATTT
The DNA here is from genome assembly GCF_004785775.1 of Grammomys surdaster. NCBI lineage: Eukaryota > Metazoa > Chordata > Mammalia > Rodentia > Muridae > Grammomys > Grammomys surdaster. The sequence goes on along the minus strand of NW_021604590.1, from coordinate 4,114,555 downwards.
TGCTTTTTGCTATCCTATGCACAGAAGGAGTAAAATGAAAACAGTATCAAAGAATTGTTTCAAGCACTGAATGGCTTGAAAGGGGTGAAATCTATAGAAAAGGGAAAGAGAAATCCAGAATGATTAGATGTGCTTTAGAGTTTATCCAGACAGCTCAAGATATGCTCTGAAGCTGAACAGCACAGCAATCACCATAGATGCTGGATGCTGTTCACTCTTCAACATGTTAAATCCACCGCAGACCACTCATCAAAGCCTTAAGAGCAGACAAAACAGACGGTAATCATTTTTCTTTTTTCTTCCTTTCTTTTTCTTTTTTCTTTTTTTTTTTTTTTTTTTTTTGGTTTTTTTGAGACAAGATTTCTCTGTATAGCCCTGGCTATCCTGGAACTCACTTTGTAGACCAGGCTGGCCTCGGACTCAGAAATCTGCCTGCCTCTGCCTCCCAAGTGCTGGGATTAAAGGTGTGTGCCACCACTACCCAGCAAATGTATGGGAATATTTTGTTGAATGTCTACAACTCTCTTTTTCCATTTTTCTATAGTTTGTAGAGAACACTGGTGATCACCTGTGTCTACCTAGTGATTCAAAGAGCTTTAATTTGACCAAAAATAACCCACAGACTATGAGCTTTTTATTTTACTGCATCAAGAACACTGAAGATGAGACCCAAATCCTTAATCATTTAAAGATGTGTACATACATAATTGTTGACCTAAGGGCAAAGCTGTACAACCTTTTATGGCCATTGATTAGGAATTTGCTATTTACCTTTCTCCTAGACTCAGCACATGGCCATTCTGTTCTTTGAATCTATAGATTTAAATGTTTCACATACTTCATACGGCTTATTTCATTTAGGAGAATTTACGGAAGGCTAATCTGTGTTGTCATGTACTGTTGAATACTCTGCTCAGTCTAAACAATCACTCACTGTATCTATCTTGTAAGTATTGTATAGTGTGTGTGTATTACTGACGCACTATATCAGTTCCTACACTGCGGGTGGTTGAGGTTGCTTCAACACATGGGTTGTTTATTGCCAATGGTACTGTAGCGATCCTGGGACTCCCATTGTCTCTCGGAGATCCTGGTTTAAATAACTCTCTGGATTAAAAAAAAATATCATGTTTTCTTTTTTAAATTATATTATAATGACATTAAAATGATGGCATGGCAAAAAGAATTTAGATTTCCTTTAATAGTAATTGGTAAAAATTGGTATTCTAACAGAAGATTTCTCATTCCTTAAAAAAAAAGAAAAAAGAAAGAAAGAAAGAATGAGAGAAAGAAAGAAAGAAAGAAAGAAAGAAAGAAAGAAAGAAAGAAAGAAAGAATAGCCCCTAATACATTGTAATAATTTGAGCATATTCCAGTCAAAGGTTACAGATCCAAAAATATTTGAGCAGCACAAATTGGTAATGACTGGGGAAGGGGGCTAACAAATTGGATGAGATGCAAGGGGGTTGTCAAGGGGGAAGAGTTGGGGGTGGTAGTGAACAACATCAAAACACTTTTTACAAAATTCTCATAGAACTAACCAAAATATTTTTCATATTAAGGAAATTATAAAACAGTGAGGGTGTGGAGATATTGTTTGCTGGATAAAGTAGAAGCACAAGGCTCTGGGATAAAGCCTCAGAATCTCATGAATCTCGCATGGTGGACATGCTCACCATCCCAGCACCTGGGAGATGGAGGCAGGAACATCAGAAATTCAACACCTCTTTCAGTTACACAGGTAGCTTGAGGATAGCCTGGACTAAAGGAGACTCTGTCTCCAGAAGAAGCAAAAGAATGGACCTGCTGGGTCCTCTGATATCTAAATCCTTCCTTGGTGGGCGAGCATTTATGCTGTTCTCCTAGCACCTATGTCATTCTGCAGTGCAGCATGGGATTTCCCCAGAGTCTAATCCATGTTCACCATGCTCTTACTTTTAAATAACAGCCATCTCAACAACTCTGAGGCACTATCTCATTGAGAATTTTATCTTCATTTTTCTGACAACAATGATAATTTTTTCCATGTATCTTGTGGCTATTTCTGTATATTTTTTAAATAAATGTATATTTGTCCTCATCCTAGTTTTCAATCAGGCTACCAGTTGTTTTAAGCTACTGTACCATAAGAATTCTTTTTTAAAGACTATCCTCATATCAGATATATGACTCTATAGGACCTAATATTGGTAAAATGTTCTTATTACTCAGAACAATCTACAGAATGTAATACCTATCAAAATATCAAAGACATTTTGCCAGAAATAGAAAAATATGAAATTCCCATGGATTCACACAAAAATACAGATTTCCAAATTAACCTTAAGAAAGAACAGAACTGGAGACACAACACATTCTAATTTCATACTCTATTATATAGCTATAATTACTAAAGTAGTATGGCATTAACATCAAAATAGGTTCATGAACCAATGAAACAGAGCAGAAAATTCTGCAATAAATCCACACAACTGATTCTTGACAATGGCATGAAAAGACAGTGGAGAAAGGATATCCTTTTCAAGAAGTGCTGGGAAAGCTGGAGTTAATGCATTCAAGGCTTTAACACCACATGTGCACATGTGCAGGCACACACATATGCACACTCACACATGTGTATGCACATGCACACATGTACACGACTTGACTGAAGAAAAAAACCATGCCATGAAGTTGTGAAATGCTCAAGCTATATGGCATCAGCCTTGGCAGTGATTTCTTAGATATGATACAAAAGCATAGGCACTGAGAGAAAAAATAGACAAGTGGGATGGTGTCAAGCAGAAAAGCTTCTACACAGCAGAAGGAACAGTCTACAGAGGGAACAGAACCCACAGAAGGGGAGAAACTGATGTGCCTGATCCTATTCTCCAACGGCAGTCACTCAAAAAGCCAAAGACACCTAAGAGAAGAGTGGAGATGTCATCAAAAGACATCATCACTGTCTTTTCATGCCATTGTCAAGAATCAGTTGTGTGGATTTATTGCAGAATTTTCTGATCTGTTTCATTGGTTCATGAACCTATTTTGATGACACCACGTCATCATTGAAACACGGCGTATCATCAACTCTGGAGGAAATCCTTTAGTCTAATACACACTTTGGGTCACCATCTGAGAGCTTCGATGATACCATGGAGCAGAGAAAGTAGATGGAGGAGCATTGAGTCCTTCCCGAGTCACGGGGGGCTTCCTTGCATGTGCTTAGAAAGGCTTGAGATGGCTTAAAATTGAGGAGAACCTGAGATGTGGAAGCCCTTCTCAGATTCATTTCCAGCAAGGCCTGGCTGTTTCATAGAACATGGAATGATTGCCAAGGTTTGTTTTAAATGCATTGGTATCCACATTAGACATGGGTCATAGAAACAGGAAATACGGAGTTGTAGATTCATGAGTCACATTTCTTGTCCCATTCTTAGTACTGCACTAAGACAGGAGATCTCAGTTTTCCATCTACATTTAAAGATCAAATTCAAGACTTGTTAAAGACCTTGGTACTGAATATTTGTCTATCACCCAAGAGAACAGCCACTGGATTGGCAATGAGGAAAGGAAAATCATTTTTATTGCCAATATGTAACTTACTTCCTTTGTCCTTAAGTTGTTGCCCACAGTCTGATGTTTACCATGTCCTTCCTGTATCTGGATGCCGAAGTCCTAACATTTCAGAAGACAGGATGAGAACTGGAAACAAGGACATCACAAATGACCTCAGTTAGGCTCAGATTATAGTAGCATAGGATGTGCCACTATCTGACATGGCTAGCATCTTCCTATTAAAGGAGAAGTGTGGATGAAGAGGAAGATAAACCCATGGGAATAGTGACATTTGAAGATGCAAATGATACCATCACAAGTTAGGAGAGGGTCCTGAGGCAGAACCACCCTTAGTACCTGCACATGGAGCATAGCCTGCTTATTTCTTCAACTTCGGACTTCTAACCTGCAGAACTATGAGGAATATCTCAGCTAAGCCTCTGGGTAGAGCACTTTCCTATACACTCAAGTCAACAGTTCTCACTCAGATTTTCTTAAAACCCAGATCTTCATTTCATTCTCCAGATCACACTCAACGTTTTTCCAGGCTAGATCTTTTCCATAAATTCAAATGGCCTTCAGCCATTCATTTTTAGTAAGCGGAGCATAGAGTTAAGCCATTAACTTCTCTATTCAATCATGAAAATTAAATTTAAGTCCTTCTGTGTATACACTCTCTTCTATGACCTAAAATAAAAAATCTATTTGAAACATCACAGCAGCAGAAGCAGATGACTGATTTGTAATAAATAAGACATCCTGGAATGGACACGGGACATTACAACATTTCCAGGATAAAACTTTTCCTCTCAAAGATTGCTAAGCATTTTTCTGCTAGGCTGTATGCCAGATCCTTCTGCAGAATATTGAACTGGATTTATTGAGATTTAATGTGCCTGTCCATTATATTAGATGTTGTACCCATCACTTTAGTCTCCTAAGAAGTGTCAAGTCTAACTTTACTTTGGAAATTAAGCTTGAAATCTGAAATGGAGAGTAGGCCAGGCATTTACATTTTTAAAAATCTAAATAGAAGTATAATGCAGAGTTGTGTAAGAAAAATACATGATTTAATTTATAATTTGGGTTGTATATATGACTGAGAAATTGAAAAACCTCTTTCACCCAAGTACTTAAAGGTCCTTAGGGAAGAGAATCATTTCTTATCACCTAAACTAGGCATACACATTTATAGCCCAAGATGGTTGTATTAGGGTAGAGACAGATCTGAAATGGGGGTTATTTCTCTATTGATGTTTCTCAAGTTTTGCTAGACAAAAGAAAAAAATCACTTTGCAATCACTGTGAACATTCCCAGAATATCTGGCATTTTTTAATAAAAGAAAGAAAAAAGCAGAGAGTAAACAACTCTAATGTTACAGTAATATGTTTGCTAAGAGCTTGACAGAAAATCTGGAGATGAGGTTCAAGAAACTCCTGAACAGCTTTTGTGTGACTTTTCCTGGGGAGATGTGAACAAATGTCTACTCATCCCAGGTAGGAAAAGATGACAGACCAAAAAACCAATAGCATTTAATTCAGCTTGGTAAGCCACAGTTTATTCCAGCTATGGTTAGGAACATGGGTGAGAAGATACTTACAGCAGAGTGGTTTAAAGGCAATTGTGACCCCTGAAAACCCACCCTAGCCTGGGTGACAACTGGGAAAAGCTGTCATTCGTGGAGCTCTCTGTACAAGCTGCAGACATGCTAGTAGGCCTGGGAGTCTCTTGCAAGTAACTCTGCCAATGAAAAACAACCTTTTTTTCAGCAATTATTTGCTGGTCCTATAGCTTTCAGGACAGACCTTGCGAGTCCTGTACTTTGTTCAGCATTCCCAGGCTTGTGAGGTTTTATTTGCTTTCTGGATCTCATGGACCCCACCTCCCTTGCTCCAGGAGGAAGCTTAGAAAAAATTACTACACGTTGACATATGGATAATAGGAATTACTCTCTATGAATCTCCTCTCTGGTTTCCCAAGTACCCCTCCCCCCTTGCCCTGTAGCATCAAAGCATTCCCTGACCACCAATCATTAGAATAGCTTCACAATAATTGAGCACTGTCTTAGGGTTTTCATTCCTGCACAAACATCATGACCAAGAAGCAAGTTGGAAAGGAAAGAGTTTATTCAGCTTACACTACGACATTGCTGTTCATCACCAAAGGAAGTCAGGACAGGAACTCACACAGGGCAGGAACCTGGTGGCAGGAGCTGATGCAGAGACTGTGGAGGAATGATATTTACTGGTTTGCTTCCCCTGCCTTGCTCATCTTGCCTTCTTATAGAACCCAGGACTACCAGCCTTGGGTATGACACCACCCACAGTGGTCCCTCCCAGCCTTGATCACTAATTGAGAAAATGCATTACAGCTGGATCTCATGGAGGGATTTCCTCAAGGGAGGCTCCTTTCTCTGTGATAACTCCAGCTTGTGTCAAGTAAACAACACAAAACCAGCCAGGACAAGAACTCCCCTGTTTCATTTTTCTTTGTCATTTGGCTTTCTTCATTCCTCATGCTTTTGCCTGCTAATGGCATCCCTCTGGATTTTGATATGCCAAATCTTCACAGAACTGGCACAGCCATCATCGTTAGCCTGCTGAAGAGTTTCCCCTGGACCTTTCCTTTTCCTTCCTTCTATTCTGTGTCCCTTCTACTGGCTTTGTTCCACTGCTTTCAGGTAATATTTCTGTGAATCCATAGGGCTCTGGTTGATCTCCTGACATCTTCAACTGTACTCAAGGGCTCTGACTTTCTAACTAACTCTTAAACAATAATCCTCCTTCTTTTCCAGAGGCTGAAGAAGCTTCACCTATTGTAAACAGTTTTTCTCAAAACTATACTCAAAATCAATATACTCTAATGCTCTCAGCCTAGTAGTGGCCCTTTGGCAATAGAACCCAGAGTGGAGTCTCACTTTTGGTCCCTATAAACCCAAAGTCATCAGCACCAATCCTTACTCAACTCTTAAAAGGACTACGGTCTTCATGTGACCCAGCAACATGTCTGGAAGTTAGCCTTTAATGTCATCTCCATATTATGTTTGATTCAGTTTGGACAAAGCTCCTCTGTCCTTCCTTGGGACAGGAGCCTTCACCTGCTATATTGTCTTCAGTAGAAGCTGATGGTGCCTGGGCAACTTCTTCTAGAGTTTTGTCTTGTCACAACTTCGTTGCCTTTATCATTCTCTTTCATTGAGAATGAATTCTATACTTAACTTTCCCTGGAACTCTTGCTTTGGAATTATCCATTTTTTTCATGGTCATGGTTTAATACCATGTTTTACTTGGGCCTTCTGAGTTGGCTTTTCTTGGGTCAGCCTTTTGGCATGACTATACTAGCCATGACCTTTATTCTAAAATATCAGTGGGTTTCTAGTCCTTTCTTCTTAAGTTAAATGAAGCCAAACTCCTAGCGGGTAGCTAGGGGCTCCCTGGGCTCTCCTGGCAAGTAGCACTGGGACCTTCTATGTTCTGGCACAGTTTCTCTTGCTGCTATTTTGGTACGTTTTGCCATCTGGTGCTGTGACTTTTGTTTCATCCAACTTGCTGATGCTACCTCACTAGTCTTTGTAATCCAGTACTTTCTGTAAAGATGGATGAGTTTTCCTTGACTGATTTCTTCATCTGTCACTTCCTTTCGAATTTTGTAGTCTCCATCTCCATATGTGTCACTGTGACAGTGTCCTTACTTTGGGCCCACATTGCTCAGGACCACATCATCCTTGAGTTATTGACTTTTCTTCTTCTTCTTCTTCTTCTTCTTCTTCTTCTTCTTCTTCTTCTTCT
>NW_021604590.1:4080768-4106829 GCF_004785775.1 Grammomys surdaster | reverse complement strand
TTTTTTTTTCATAAAGGCTTCTGATCTTTTGCAAATAGAATTGACAATCCAAAGTAGCCAACCATTTCCTTGGTGCTTGGGTCTAAGTCATTTGTTGGTGCTCTCTTCTCAGTGTAAATTCTCCCCATTTAGCTGCTGTCTTTACAACCCTGTATGACTGGTTCCACAAGCCTCCTTTTGACTTATGGCAGTGCTGTCCTCCCCAAAAGCGATGGCATCATCTAGTGGACATTGTAAGGAGTTACCAAAACTTAACTCTTTTCCAGTAACAAAAAAACTGCTTCAAAATTGTTGCTCTGATAGAAACTGTAAATATCCCAAAAGGCTTGTATTTTAGAGCTTAGATCCCTGTATGCTTATTAGAAAGAAGCAAAAACCTTAGGATGTGAAGCTTACTGGGAAGTCTTCTAGCCACTAAAGACAACTCTTCAAAGGGGATGCCCCACAAAGCATGTGGGATCTGAGTTCTTTTCTTTTCTTTCTACCATACCTTAAGGGGAACAACTTTATGTTCTCACAATCTTTATCCATAATGCACACCTTCATCTCAGGCCATGAAGAAACAAGATTGTGTCTTCTAAATCTGGAAAACAAGCCCAAGTAAACCTTTTCTCTTTATAGGTTGATCATACCTCAGGTATTTATTATAGTGATGCAAAACTGACTAACACAAATAGAGATATCCGTATTATTAAATTAGAAGTATGTGACTTGTGAGAAACACTGAGCCATCTGTAATTCCTACTTCCCAAATTATTAGTAGCATGAAACATCATTGAAAGGCTACAGAATGAAAACAGACATCAGTGGGCAAAACATACTTTGAATGTTCAAATAGCCATTCCGTTTTCCTCATACTAATGTATTCCCCAGTGACCCAATAAAAGGCATTCTATGCCTTGGTATTAAGATTCAAATGACTTGTTCAAATGCTACTCTCATTTCTATATTGAGTTATGAGCGCCTCTACATTTCTACCAACTGGATACTCTTCAATGGATAAAATTGTCCATATTTACCTTTCTCCTTCCAGCATAAGATGTGGACCTCTTCCTCAGCAAATACCAACTGAAATATGAGAGAAATGTATATAAATTGCATGGCCATCAAAGACAATGACAGTAGCTACCAATGAAACAAAGCAAGTATGTTAAGCTACCCATGAAATGTCACATACTGCAACCCCAGTTTCTGCCAAAACAAGATAAGGAACTCCATGGACTCATGTCAATTGACTTATGAACCATGACCACTCCCTCCAGCCTCTTACCAGTACTAGAGCATCCTTTCCACTCTGAATGGCTGCAAGCCATGAACATGGACCTTTCTTCCTGGAGCTGAAGCCAGAGGTTTCCTTTTTGGGAGGAGCATGCTTTCAGGATTTCTCGACCACCCCACATACCTGCTGTTCAAGCTATGTTTTGGATGAGTGGGAACGAGTGTTAAGTTTGTATAGCTTTCCTGGATAGCTGCCTCCTGAAGGATGTGGGCTATGCCTTGGACATGGCATGGAGGAAATCCTGGGACTTTTCTCTTCCCTGGCTTGGAAGTTGTTGTTTCACACAGTTCTTTAGGTGGAGGCTGAAAGGTCCTGCTACTCCTGTCCTAAGCAAAGGTGCATGCCTCTCAAAAGAAGGTTGTTGCTCAGAGAAGTTTTCTCATATCCTCCTCCAAAGCCTCGTCTTCAAGAATTTTGCCTGGTGGAAGAAATAAGCCACAGAGAGCCCCACACTCCACCCAAAGGGATGGATTCAATTTAGAACAGGATGTGGAGAAGTTCAGACCTGAGGATGCTCTTGAGAGTAGTGGATGCAGCTGAGAAAGGCAATTGGCAAGAAGTTCATGGAGTTAATGTTAACAACTGGAAAGGAAAAAAAAAACTGATCTCAATTGTCAGATGATATGACCTTATCTATAGAAAGTCCTGAGGAATCCACCAAATAATGGCCAGAAATGACGTACACGCTCATCAAGGTTGCAGATGAAACAGTAATGCACCCAAAATCGTTTGTAGCATTTTTGTGTATTATGCACCTGAAATGAACAACTGGAAGTTAAATTAAGAAAATTCCTTTTGCAATCACATGAAATAATGTAGACTGATAAATTTAACAAAAAAGTACTGTTTTAGATCTAAAAGCATTATTGAACTAAATTAGAGAAGACCTATGAAAGCAAACAAGCATCCTATAATCACCCATCAGAAGACATAACATTATGAAGACGTTATACTTTAAACTTACCCATAGGGATATGGGGCCATCACAATTGAAGAACCCAGATCTTTGCAGAGGTTGTCTTAAATTTTTCCAGGAATTGCAAGGAACCTGAAATATCTAGTGTTTCGTTATCTGACACAGAACAATCAAATTTACCTGAAATCAGTGGTAGTCAAGTCAGTGTGGTTATGATCCCAAAACAGTCGTATTAATCACCGGAAAATGGGAGAATGAGAGATAGTATGGTGTTGGGAGCCGACTCCTAGCCAAAAGCGGCTGTCATCTTTGGAGCCATCTCATATATCATCTCAGGGTATTTCGTCATATACCCTGACGAAAGACTTGTTTTCAACAGCCTACAACAGCTGAGAACACTCTGATAAACATCTTATTTTTCTTACATATCTTGCTTTGTTGTTTAGTGCACAGCTGCAAGATGCATGTGGTAAAGTGTCTTCAGTTGTGTTCCCCTACTTCTCCATGGCTGCAAGGCACATGGTAAAGTGTATATATACCCATGATTTCCTTTTAGTAAACGGGATGTGATCAGACTCTGTCTTGTTTCCATTCTTCATGTCTCTTGCCCTTCCATCCCCACTCTCTCTCTTGCTAGACCCTGTTGACTGACTTGAACAAGCCAGGACAAAGTAGCCCCCAAATGTGGGGCAGAACGAGCCGGGACAGTATGAGACTATTCATTTATGACCACCTGACAACTAAAGTAAGACCCAAAACTTTGAAACTTAAAGAAAACAAGTGTTAATCTTTATGACCCCAGATTTGGCAAAATATTCTTAAATATAATATCAAAAGCATGAAGCACAATAAAAAGGCACTAGATTTCATTAACCCTACATTTTTAAATGAGCGCCATAGAGAGAAATGAAGCATTTTTTGAGTGGAAAACAGAATTATTATTTATCTAACAAAGGATTTGTTTGCAGGATTTAAAATAACTCTCATAATCCGTTTAGTGATGAAAAACTAAATTAAAATGAGCAAGAAATCAGAATATACATTAATTTAAGATCAATATATGCTTAATAAGTATATGAAAAGATTTTTATATCACTATCAAGAAGGAAAATGCAAATCGAACTCACAATGAGACACTGTTTTATTTTCACTGGGGTGGGTGGAGCAGAAAATGTCAGAGAACATTGAGTTTGAAATGATTGTGAGCAAAAGAGAACAGGCAAACACTGCTGGTGGGAATCTTAATGGAGCAGCTATTTTGTAAACAGTCTGGCATTTCCTCTAACAATTAAACTCAGAGTTACCCTAGCATCACATCTGTTCCTAGGTGTACGCCCAAGAGAAACGAAGCATATGCTTATAATAAAGTGTGTACAATAACATTTTTGCACCATTATCTGTAATAGCCATTAGGTGGAAATAACTTCAGTCTACCATCAGATGAACAATCAAATAAAATTCCAAATATCAATACAGTGAAATATTATGGATAATGCAAAGGAGTCACTCCCATACATGGTACATGTATTAATACATATGATTGCACTGATCATGGGGACGCGATACCAAGTGAAAGAAGGAAGTCAGCAGATGCTACATATCATGATTCGGTCATAGGTAAAATTCAGAATAAAGAACATATAGAGGTGGGTGAGTGATTGGCTAAACCTGAGGGTGTTGGAAGGAAAAGGATGACGATGTAGTTTCTGTCTGGAGTAATCAGACTATTTTAAAGCTAATTGTTCCCGTGGTTGTGTGTATCAGTGAATAGACTAAAAATGGTTGTGCATTGCACATGAGTACATTGTATAGTCTCTGAATATATCTCACCTCTATAAAGGTTTTATAAAAACCTGTATAGAACTGGCATGTAGGAGCTAATGTGATCTCATCAAACCACCCAGAAATCAACGTCGTTAATGCTTACAGAGATTATTAAACTATGATATACATGGGGACCTTTGGGTAACAGCATCTCCTTGCATTATTGTTATAAATGATTGCCATCCAATAGCCATTGTGTTATTTAAAATGAAGAGATGATCAGTTCTACTTCATTGAAAATCTATATTGCTAATATTAGCCTTGATGGTTTCTTCCTTAGCAGAGAGGTTATTTAAGGGAAAAGCGTATCCAGCGTGTGATTTTTATAGTCCTCATCAATGTGTTCTCCTTTGTCACACTTACTCATGCCATTTCTTCTAAAGGTGTCATGTTATGGAAAATCTAGAGCCTTATTTTTCAGTTATAAAAGGAGAAGTTTCCACAGAAACAAGAGGACTTTGTGTAGGCTTTGAATTGTAATTATAACAGTGGGCAAATATACTTCTTATTGCCTGTAATAACTTCACGACTGTTTTTTATTGTTTGTAATATTTTTCTGTTGAGGGATTTAAACATAAATACTTGTCTGCTTCAGGAAATGAAGTCTGAAGAACAAACGGAATGACATGGGCATGAGAAAGGGTTGAGGGTGTCTCCCAGTTTCACTAACTCACCGTGCACTTCAGAGGCTTGTTCTCTTCTGTGTTCTCACCCTTATTCACCATCACTTGATAATACAAGAGCTGAGGAGCCCATCCAGTTTTCTAGAATGATGCCCAGATGGCTCTGAATAGGAAAGAGGTATCTGTTCTTCCCAGGTAAGACTGTTGGCTGCAGGGGCTGAGGAGAGAATATAGAAAGACACGTGTTTTAACGAGGAGTGATAAAGGTGCTTGAGCACAAGACTGTGAACATCCCTACCATGATTCCATTTCATGGCCTTGAATCAGTCTTGAGCAAGACAGCACTTAGTAAGCTGTACACCTTGTCTGAGGCACCGGTCTAGATATATAGCATCCTAGTATGTCAATGTGGTCTTTACTCACATTTTAGAAGCAGCAGGAAGAGCCAGATTAGAGATGTTAAAGGATTAATAATAATAGCTGGTCAACAATGGTTTCTAAAGTCCATCCTGTCCCCTGTTCTCCTCCATTCCTGGCCTGCAGCACAAGAATCAAATGTTGTTCTTCCCTTCTGCTAGCAAATGAGATTTTTTTTATATCATTGCTCAGTGACTTTTAACATATGTGGCATAATCCAAAAGAAAATAGTCAATAAGCCTCCTCAGACCCTTGAAATCCCCAGACCAAATAGTCTGGAATCAAAGAAGCTCAGGCTAAATCAGATGAAAAGGTCAAAGACCAACTATGCAATCATCAAAAAAAGACCAACTATGCAATCACCAGAGACCGGCAGGTGTGAGAGACTGAACACAGCTCAGGACTAGCCCCCACTGAACACTGGTGTCATACCCAGGATGGGGTCTGAGATCTGGAGTTTGAATGTCCACTGATTGTGAAGTGGTTGATTGGTGGTGAGAGCTTAGGTTCTTTTCTTATTTTCAAGCATTCAGTCTGAAGCCATTCACCATCAGATCGGAGTTTTGGGGAGGAGTGATAAGGGACTGCTCATCAGCACTGCATGACACAGTTGCCCATTTGGTAGCGCTATCACACAGAGGTTCAACTGGAGTTGTGAGAAGCCATTTACGCCATCTCACTACAACCAAGTGGCCTGACCTTGATAATGGTGGATAAGAAAGAGAACTGAGAAGAGACTAATTTTGCAATGATTCCAGCTTGCAGTTCTATACCTCCACAGTTCTTTTTGCTGGTCTCAAAGTTCTTTAATTTACCTGGCAAGTTACTAGAAATTTAAATATGGCCACCCACCCCTAGGCTGTTGAAGAAGAAATTCTGGGGATAGAGGTCAGCACTGTGTTTCCACAAAACCTCCAGGTTTTCTAACTCATATCTGTATGTAAGCATGACTTTACCATAACCACTGGTTTCCCCAAAACTTCAACGTACACGAAGATATGAAACTGTTTCTTAATCAAAGATTCTAATTACTTGCCATACAGGCTTAGTGTTTAAATAAATTGCTTGCATTCTAATTGTTTGGGAAATGCCTACACTCAGGGTGGTCTCTAATACATATATTAGAGATATATATTGTATATAAATATAATATATATCATATATAATATATTATATACATATATATTAGTTTTATACACACACACACACACACACACACACACACACATATATATATATATATACTCTGTCAATGTCTCATATGCTTGAGTGTCTCTAGGAGGTATTCATTCAGATGCTTGTCAAACAGTTCTGTGCAGCTCTTGGCTGTCATCACCACTGGCAGTGGGACATTTGCTTAAAGTGGGTTCTGCAAATTTTAATTAAGTCGGGACACCACCCGCTTCATTCCTCCAAAGCTTTGATAATGTCCTCAGCTCAGAACTGTGTGGGGTTTTTTTGTTTGTTTTGTTTTTTAACAAAGGTCAGTCCTCGGGGAGCACAGAGTATTCTGCTTCATTGTCTGGAGCCTAAGACCCCCCTCTCATTACTTAACTCTAAGTCCAATTCTCCTGATGACTCCCCAGATGCTAGCTCACTGGATTTTTGCTTTTAATTCACCCACTTTAGTTAGCCCTTTCTCAGCAAAGTTTTCCTTCAGTTTCTATTGTCTGATTTAGCCTAATCAGCCACTGGGAACCTAAAGGGGATTAAAGCATTAGCATAGCAGTCTGAGAGAAAACCTTGCATCTAGTTAATTTAAGGTGACATACAAACTATTGGAGCACCAATGACACCCCAGAGACAATCTTTTGGCTGCTTCTGCCTATGAAAGGCATGAGGTTAAAGAAGACCATCCTCGAAGCCATACAAGTAATCCTAATAAGGCTGCATTTTGGCTACATTTATACAGGTGAGGCAGGGGAGGCTGTGGGCTGGACAGCAGAGCCGACATCAGGCCCCCTCTCCCTTCCCTGTTTCTTAGCTCCACACATCTTTGCCACCCTCCTGTAGCCTCCCAGGGAAGCTTCCCAATGATTTGTTTTCATAGAGAATGAACCGGTGCCCCTCTGTGAACAGCGTGTTGGCTGATTGACACTTCCAGAATTAAAATCGAGAGCCCTGAAGGGAATCATTTGCTAAGCTGAACTATGTTCAAAATACGGTCAAAGGAAGCAGGCTTGTTTAATTTAAGGGGAGATGGAGGGCTTTATTTTATTAGCAAAGTATCCTGGCCCCACTTAAGACTCTTTTTATCCCAGAACTGTAATACTGAGCGTGTTCTAGCTCAGTCACAATAAATAATGTTTTTGTGAGAAACTCAGGGAAGATATTTGACATACCTTGCAAGGAACATCTACCTGCCTGTCTATCTGCCTGCCTGTCTGTCTGTCTGTCTGTCCGGAGTCTTTTTTACCATTATCATCATCATTTTGCAATAGGGTTTAACTATACACTCTGGGTGACGGGAACTCACAGAGGCCCACCTCCTGATTCCTGGTACTAAACGTGTGTGCCTTGTCAGCCCTACAGGGAATAACTGTGACTCCTTGCTGCCTTTAATTTCATGCATACTACCTTAATTTATCCGTTATTCTCCATCTTTTATCTTTGGGGCCGTTTTCACCAGGTTTAATAAGAATTTCTCTGTACAGTATCCTGTGTCAGTGTTTCTTGAAAACCCCAATGCTCCCTGTCTCTCTCCTGATCTCGATCTCAATCTAAATCTACCAGATAGAGAAAAAGATAGAGATAGAGGTGATAGAGTTGGAGATATAGCCATATCTATCTATAGCTATAATTATACATAACCCATATCAATCTCTATATCTCTCTATATCATCTATAACTGTCTCTATATATTTCTATCTCTCTATCTCTATCTATATATCTACATAGCTATATCTATAGCCATAGCTACCTATCTCTATAATTATATATAATCTCTATCTCTAAGTTATCATATCTATCTATAGCTTTCTATATCTATAATATAGATACAGCTCCAGCTCTATCTGTCTCCACCTGTATCATCTATATATACTGAAAAGACAGGAATTGTAGATGACTTCATCCTTGGGATTCCAGAACTTAGGAGGCTCAGGCAGGAGAGTTACCATGTCTTGCAGTTTAGTATGCAGAGTGAGACTCAGTCTCAAAACCAAAGCAATCTACAGAACTTGGTGGGAAATTAGCATTAAGTACCAGAGGTTAAGTCTCCTCTGGCATTTATCAGAGATCCGTTCTGAAAATCATGGGAGCCTTCTGTGTCCGGATTCACACTGCTTTCCTCAGAGTGAAGGTCTCTGAACATTTGCTTCCTCTGAAATCAGTTTCGCTAACATGGATGGTGTGATCTGGAGGGCTACTCTCTCTGTCATCATTTTTTGTTAATATATATATAAAAAAAGGCTTTGCACTTCCTTTGTCTAAACTTACATTTCTAGCCTTGTGCACTGACTTTCAAACACTCTGTAGACACGTCACAGATAGGCAAGAACTCAGGGAATGTTGCAGACTCAGTGAATTAGAACTCCCCTGAGAGTTAGGGCATCGCAAAGATAGATGGTTCAGAAGTCTTCTCGACAGGTTTTCTAGGTTATCCTAATGCCGCTACAGACTGAGAACAACAGACCTACAAAACCATCTCTGATCTCACCTCTCCTTCCGTGTGTCCACGTACAAACAACATGTGTGTCCATGTGCAGGCAACATGTGCAGTTAACCGTGGGGATGACACTGGCTCCTGATGTTGGCAGATCATCACTGAGATGGAACTCATGATTTATCAATAACACACCACGCAAACTGACATGGTGTCCCCCCATTGATCAATAACAGTAGCCCTGACTAAGGCTTAGTGGAAGCAACATTAGCTTTAGCAGGCAACTGAGTCTGAGAAATCGTGTTGTCCCCCTGAACCTCTCAGCCCCCACCTACAAATCAAGTGTAGTAACAACCCTGTCATGGAGTACCAGGGTATCCAGCAAATGAAATTGTGGAACAAAACATCTAGCTTGTGTTAGATGCTTGAGGGATTTATAATGTATTGTTTTCTGTATTTAAAAAAAAAAAAAGCCTTCTCTTCAGAAAGACAAAATAAAAATAGAAGCCAAATTTACAGAATTATGATTATAGATTTTATCTAGGACCATTCTTATATTTCATTTGTTTTTTTTATTTTATTTGTTTTTGTTTGTTTGTTTGTTTTCATGCCTGGTGCTTGTTGGTTCTGACTTACATGGGACTGAAATCTGTAAAGTGAATCAGATTAAATGTATGTACTCATAAAAGTGGAATCATTGTTATTTGCATTGTTGCCCACTAAGTAATCAATAGATGTCTTGAAAATGAAAGAAATCACTTAATAATTATAAACAACCTGATTATCATAATCTTATAAAAATTTTTAGTGGTTATACAAACTATAGCTATGTCTCTTAAGTTTCTACCAATACCATAGGGAGAAAATATGAATGCTAAAGGATAGTTCTGTTAGCTTTTGTAGCAACACTTTAATGTCACATCTGTGAAAGCAGAGACAGTGTCTACCATGGCCTTAGCTACATTTCTCAGGATGTGGCAAAAACCAAAGTGTTGCTCAATAAATATTTGTTTAATGAACAAATATCATGATAACTCAAAGTATCCCATGATGTTAGTGTTGGCAAACCAAAAAGCTTACTAATTTCATTTTGTAAATAAATAAAGACTCAAAAATAACAGACACCAAGATTCAGAAAAGTAAAGGCCAGACACTCAAAATTGCTTATTGGCAGAACATGAGATTTTAATGACTTACACAGAATTTACAGAGACACAGTCTGCTTCGAAATATTTACAGTCAAAGCAGGCGCTATCGTCCAAATGTGGCTCCCATGCCCTGGAAGTTTGTGCTTTATTCTCTGTGCAGATGGCTGCCAACATATGTGCTAGCCAAAACACTGGGATCAGAGGTTCCCTATAGAAGAATTCAAGAGCGGATAAAATGTAATAGAAATTTTCCTACGAGCTTTTATCATAGCTGAAGTACTATGCTTACTATGTTATTTTTATTTAAGATCAAGGATTCTGGGGTCTGGAGGGATTCACCATTGCTTAAGATCTCCAGCTGCTTGTGATAAGGACCTGGGTTGGATTCTCAGCACTGACTTGGTAGCTTACAACCGCCTGTGATTCCATTTTCCAGAAATCAACGCCCTCTTCTGGCCTGTTCAAGTTATTACAAGCATGTGGTGCACATGCAATCACACAGGCACACACATAGATGTAAATAAAATAAATTCTAAATTTTCCATTGAAATCGGTTGTTCAGGGAGCATTACACTTCCCTGCCATCATGTGTACATGACTAAACCTCTGTTCTTAGTGGGAGGAACATTTGTGTCTGCTTGGGGCAGTGTCTGTCACACCCTCCCCTTTTTTGTTTTAAAAGCTATCAGTCTGAAGAAATGCTAGACTATGAGTACACCTTCTAAATATTGTTAACACAGATAAAATAAAACTTCCTGTATGATGGTTAGGAATGATCGGCAAGGATGGCTTTGGAGTTGGGGAGCTAAATAAATCTGTTAGATCAGAAATCTAAGAGACAAGGAATCAAACATCATTACTTTAAGAAAACAGTATCTGTGATTTTAGACCATACTGCAGTATCGGAGCAGGGTATAACACAATTGGTCAGAAAACAAGAAGTGGTATAGAAGATAATAAAAGACACATATGACACTCAAGTATAAAAGGTAAAAGTTATTTATGCTATTTAAATCAGAATATTCTTGTTTATTCTTCCCCCAGAGTACCTCTGTTTTGTTTCCTTTATTCACTTTTATTCATTTTTTTTTACTTATTCACTTTACATCCTGCTCACTGCCCCCTCCCAGTCACCCCCTCCCACAGTCCTTTCCCTCATCCCCTCCCCTTCTCCTCTGATTAGGTGGGGGGGGCCCTCTGGGTATCCCCTACCCTAGTACATCAAGTCTCCATGAGGTTAGGCACTTCCTGAGGCCAGACAAAGGCAGCCCAGCTAGAAGAACATATCCCATGAGCAGGCAACAGCATTTAGGATAGCCCCCACTCCAATTCTTCGGGACCCACATGAAGACCAAGCTGCACATCTGTTGCATACGTGCAGGGAGGCTTAGGTCCAGCTCTCCTATGTTCCCCAAACATCTCTTAATGTTGGCAAAAATGCACCATAGTTGCAAGTAATCTCTATTCAAGGCCAGTTTGAAATCATACTTTAAAATAAAGGTTTACTCATAACAGTACCCGAGAATCCTCTCCTGACTCTTTGTACAGGTGTTATTGGAGTCATTTTGTTAGTTTGTATTTGGTTATTAAATTTGATAGGCAAGAAAAAATGAAAGAAGTTTAATTTGGAAACCCAAGGCTTTCAGAGATTTTTTAAACTTATTCTTTTATTACGTATTCATTTGTTTGTTTTGAGACAGGGTTTCCTATTTAGCCAAGATGGCCTTAAACTCCAGTCCTTCAGCCTAGTCTCCTGAGTGTTGACTCATTGCAGGTGTTGAGCTGCCAAAGCCAAGCTAACACTCCTTATAAAAAGTCCTGTGTGTTCTTGCTGCTCTGAGTGGGCTTGATTTCAGTTCAACTTGGAGATCTCAAAATCTCTGTCTGTCTCTTTAAGCAATTTAAAAGAATCAGAAGCAGTCAAAATTTAGAAACCACATTAAGCGTAATGCACTTAAATATGAAATTCTGGGAAGGATTTTTTTTTCCAGCGGAGAGCTGAGCTTGTCAGATGAGGAAGAAAAAAAAAAGGATAGCATGATCATCTTCCATGTCAGTGTGTTTGAGAAGGAGGTCATATCTCATTCAATGTTCACTCAAATTATGCTCTGGCTCCTTGTGAATGATATATGCTATTTGAGAAAATGAGGAGCATGATCAGCTCTCAGTTAATGGTCCAAGAAGAGGGGTGTGTGTGTGTGTGTGTGTGTGTGTGTAGTCACACTTGCACCAAAGGTCTGGCTTACTTTAGAAAAGACTACATTTATTACTGTAGTTAGAGGGAAGGAAGAGTTATATAGCTAAGCCCTGTAAGAGCGGTCTTAAGGAGTCCTGGATTTCCAACAACTATCATCTTAATTAATTTTGACTTTCTGTGTGCCCAGTGTCCCTTGAATTACTATTTCGTGGCTTTTGTTATGAGAGTTAAAAATTTTGTTTGATTTAGTATGGCATATCAATGCCAGTTGGGGTTTTTAATTAAAGTGGAAAGAAGACCGTTCTAGGCACTCAGCAGAAGGTAAATACATGTCAGACAAAAATCTTTATCCTGAACTCGGTCACAGAAAATGGTGTGAATATGTCCTTAGAAAATATGCCAGCACATTAAGGAAGATTTCAGGGCCATGAGGAATGATTCAAAAGACTACTGTCCTCCCAACCCTGTGCTTCTCGGGTCAAGGCTGGATCATCAGGAGGTGGGTGTGGCCAGCAATCTGTCTAACCAGATCTTTCCTTTCTCCCTTGGGGGCCTTATGTGCCACAGTATCCTCCTAGTCCCCACCCTCACCCAGTGCCGTCTTTGTGTCTATTCCCTTTAAATCTTTTACTTACTAGAATAGTAGGGCAGTGTTTAGGTTTAGGAAACTGCTACCCATTCTTTCATCACTGCAGATGAACCACGTGAGCTTTCACTGATCCTACAAAAATGCTTAAGACCATTAAAACATGCAGTTATTTATGGAAACACTTCACATTATGACTGGACACAGAAAGCAGGGAATTCCTATAAAGCAGAGGTTCACTTTCAAATCCTTTGAAATCATCTACCTTTTTCACAGTGGCCACCAAATTTTTACATTCAAGAGTTTTTGTTGTTGAGGTAAGCCCAGTAGTTTCAAGAAGTGAAAATTCGTTCACATACAGTTTTGGAGATTTTTTATTTCTTGGGCTAAGGTCAAGGAGCCTGCGTGGCAGGATCCTTCTGGAAGCTAGAAGATTGTTTGATCACCTCTCGCTTTTAGTTCCTCCCTTCTTCCTTGAAAAGCCTAGTCCATCTGTGCTTCCTCAATTCTTACCCCTCTTGTCTGTCTCGAACCTCGATGGCTTGATTATACAGGAGCCGCCCAGCCATCCAAAGAGCTCTTATTTTTTTTTGGGGGGGGACTTTTTTTTTTCCCCGGACAGGGTTTCTCTGTGTAGCCCTGGCTGTCCTGGAACTCACTCTGTAGACCAGGATGGCCTTGAACTCAGAAATCCGCCTGCCTCTGCCTCCCAAGTGCTGGGATTAAAGGGGTGCGCCAAGCACTCTCATCTAGAGCTTTATTCATCGCTGTAGCAACCCTCTTGTGACGTAAAGCCCTATTGTCATGTTTGAGGATTACTATTAGCCCACCCAGGCAGGCATGACCTAAAATGGCTACTGCTTGGGAATTACTGCAAGCCGTGCAGATCCTATCAGACTCAAATCCACCCCAACGTTCTTAGAGTCTCATGAGGAAGAGGAGCCCTGTGGAGCAGCAGCAGGTAAAGGGAGCTGATTCGCCCAGGTCAATACAGATGGGTAGCTGTGGATGTCCAGAGACCGTGACATCAGCTCCCTTTGAGGGTAAATGGAAGCCTTCCACCTAAAGTAGCATTTGAATCTTTCCAGTGATGCAGAAAGAAGACCTGGAAAGAAGATCCTCCAGCTGGGTAAACATTGTTGGGGGGCACAGATCAAATCACACCTAAAATCTCATGCGGCATGGAATAGTGGGAAGAAGTTTTAAAATTTTCCCAAGGGCTTTGGGTTATGCCCATCAGATGGGAGGAGCCAGGGAAGTGATATGAACCTGATATGCCTCAGCAAGGTTAGCATGGGACAGCTGTGTTTGCTGTCTGTTTCTTCCTTTGACCTGTACAAAGACAGGATAGACACGGGTCCCACAGGCAATGCCATGAGGAACACACAGAAAGATGAATACCGGACACCCAGGTACCAAGGGTCAGAGACGGGGAGAGAGACTCTCCTCTATATACCCTATTTCAGAGAAAGTCTAGGGTTGCCAGGAAAATCCTTTGTAACTGAGGATGACTTTAAACTTCTCTTCCTGCTGTTTCCACATCCCGAGTGCTAGAACGATGGGTGTATGCCACGACTGTAGGTTTTATGTAGAGTTGGGATCAAACCCAAGGCTTCCTGCATCCTAGGTAAACATTACCACAAGAGCTGCATCTTCAGCTCCTCCTCCCTTCCCCAGCCCCTCCTCCCTTCCTGTCATTGATCCTGTATAGTTGCATGCCGGGAAATAGAAACAACAGAATATCTTAGAACCAACTCCACCAACACATGCAATACCCTGGTTATCCATTGTGTGTGTGTGTGTGTGTGTGTGTGTGTGTGTGTGTGTAAGAGAGACAGAGAGACAGAGACAGTGTATGTGTGTTTATGTGTATGTATGTGTGTGTGTGAGGGAGAGACAGACAGACAGACAGACAGACACAGAGAAAGTGCGGGAGAGAGAGACAGAGAGAGACAGAGAGAGACAGAGAGACAGAGAGACAGAGACAGAGTGTGTGTGTGTATTTATGTGTATGTTTGTGTGTGTGTGTGTGTGAGAGAGACAGAAACAGAGAGAGAAACAGACACACAGAGAAAATAGTTAATTATTCCAGTGACTCAGGTGACAAGGGTATAGTCTAACTGGATTTCCGTTTACATTAAACAGATTTGATTTGTAATTGGATTCAATTAGTTAGAAATTAAATGAACATCTTGAGGAAGAAATATCGTGGATGTAAATATTCTCTTTGAGGTTGAGAAGCACTCCATGTGCAGCCACTTTCCAGGCCTTTCTGCAGAGTCGTTTGCCAGGAATGCTTTGCTTTCTTTCCAGGCCAAAAATGGCTGTCCTCTGGCTGCTCCACTCCCAGCCCTGTTTTCACTGTAATCACAACTGAAAGGGGTCACTTCCTTAGTACCACGAGGTCCTCGCAGTTGGATATTTACAGATAATATGATGAACGAGTCCCTGGCTGTATCCTGGCAGTTACTCCGGTGTGTTCACAGCTACTGTCTCAGTAGAGGTTAGAGAAAAATTGAAGCAGGCATATTTTCTTATCAGCAGCGCTGTCATCAGCGGACACTGGGCCGGCACACTGGAGTAGACCTTGTGAAGAGATCATTTCCTGGTGTGGGGCAGGGACAAATGGAGCTACAGAGGAGTCTTACCAGTCCACAGTCTTAGGACAGCTTCCTGGTCTTCCTTACTGGCTTCTGGAGTGAAGCAGTCAGGTGGAGGCTAGATTTGGCTGAAGAAATGGTCTGTCTTTCCCCTTCAGGAATCTTCTGTGACCTGGGATCCAAGTCTTTCCCTTTAGTTTTGAGATTGTAATATACGTACTTCATTTCCTCCTTGCTGTTCTTCTGTCCAAACCCTCCTCATATACGATTCCTTGCTCTCTTTCAGATTCATGATTTCTTTGTTTTTTTTTAATTGGCTATTTTATTTATTTACATAATGTTGTCCCCCTTCCTGGTTTACCCTCAGCAAATCCTCCCGATCCCATCCTCCCTCCCTCTGCCTCTAAGAGGGTACTCTCCAACCCGCCCACCCATTCCTTCCTCACCACTCTAGCATCCTCCTATGCTGGGGCATCAAGCCTCCTCATGACCACTGTTGGTGTTTTTGTTAGGTGATCTCTGTCTCGTGGAGAGAACATTGCCAGCTCCGATGAAAATTTTTATTTAAATTACATAGCATGCATGTACAGTTTACATGGACTCTATGTTTATTCTTAGGTAAGTTATTGATAGTATGATTCCTTATGACATTCTTTTGACTAATGGAGAGTCTGGTTTTTTAAAACTTGTTCATGGATCTTGGCTGTTATTTTACGCCCCCCCCATTCTTCTCCTGCATTTACCTCCCTCCCCTTCTTCCCTAAAGGCCCCTCCCTCTTTTCCATTTTCCTAATTAGATCATTTGTACTCTGTTACTTCCTACTCGATTGCTCTGAACCCTTCATTCAGCAAGCCCTCTTTATTACATTCCTGGTTTCTGTAGTTACTGCAGAATAAGGACTTAAGTTGAATATCTGGAGCTAAGAGCCTCTGCTGAGAGACCACGTGACATTTGTACTTCTGAATCTGGGTTACCTCACTCACTGTGATCTTTTATTGTTCCATCCATTTACCCATAGAAGAACCCAAGTATTTTGCTCAGAACTAACGTATGTCTTCTTGCAGAGCCCTTCTGCATGCCCTCCCACACAAAGAACACCTGTGACACTGACCCACCTAACAACAAAGCTGCTTTTGGTAGAGGAGGGCTTTTGTGGGCAGAAGTCCACCTGAGCCTGTTCCTCATGGCTTATCTCATCCAGTACCTCAAAGTGCAAGTCAACAGCTGCTTTTGTGGATCTTACCTTCCAACATCTCTTTCTTAGGTCCCCAAGCCTTTCGTCAGCGTGAGGGGACAGGGAGCCACACTCAGAGCTGTTTTCTCCCTCCTTGGGTGTACTTTGACGTGTGGGAAGGCACTACTCATTTTAAGTATAGACAGAGAATCTGTGACCTTGATTCGTCTAGACTGGTAGGCTGCTGGACAGCAGGGGTCTGAGAGCTGGGGAGGCAGGGAAAGGAAGATCCCAGCTTGATCTGTAGTTCAGAAAGTTCTCCCTGCTTCAGCTTCTAAAGGAACTGGGATTATAGATCTGCATCATCAAGTCTGACTACCTTTCTCTGGTTGGAGGAATAGTGTTGAAGTCTCTAATTTGAGGTCTCTGTTCCAAGACTGGACTTGTCAACGTGCTGTCTTCTAGTATTCCACAGGTTTGGTTTGCGGGGTGGCTTCTCTGTGCTACTATCCAGCTTGCTGTTGTAATCTATGACTTTCCCTCATGTAGAAATCAGATTTAAAACTCAGCTACTTTCACAAATTTTAGAATGGTTTCATAAGAGATTCTATGTGACTTACATCACCTCATTATCCAGAGGCAAATATTGTTAGTGTTTATGCTGGAATCTAACCCATTCGGACTTGGGTACATACTATACTCTGGCTCATTGTGTAGAAGGCTTGGACCCAACTGGTATCATTATTATGAGAGGATCAAATTATCAGGTCTGAAATCTCTTACTGTTGACTAACCCATTGATGAATACAAACCTGAGTTAGCTGGTGAGGAGCCAGTTAGAAGAAATAGGTTACGCAGGGGATGAGTCTGATGCTAAGGTTTTGTTTCCAATTGGTTCTTGATCGATCAATAAAGATGCCAGAGGCCAATCTCTGGGCAGAAGGAAAGAGGTGGGACTTCTGTGTCTCCGCTAAGAGAAGCAGGAAAAGAAAGGAGGATTTTGTCATGCTTCCTAGGAAGAAAAAGTGACCAGTCATGTAAGATCTCAGGTAGAGTGGTTATAGGCTGTTTGCCCAGGCGGGAGATTAGAAATACAACTATGTGGAGGGCAGTTTTGGGTTGTTGAACAAGGAGAAGATAACCAGGACACTAAGCTAAGGGCAGATTAAGAGGTGCTGAGCTAAGAGTATTGGGAAGGGCATGATAGCTGCGGGATATTAGAAGGGCATGATAGCTGCGGGATATTAGAAGCACCCAGCAGTTGAGCCAATAAGGCAGGTTGAAATTGAGCACTCTCTCTCTCTCTGTCTCTCTCTCTGTGTCTCTCTTTCTGTCTCTCTCTGTCTCTCTCTCTGTCTCTCTCTGTCTCTGTCTCTCTCTGTCTCTCTCTCTCTCTCTCTCTCTCTCTCTCTGTGTGTGTGTGTGTGTGTGTCCACGCGTGCTGATTTTCATCCATTGGATCCAATATTCTCTGAGCAGGGGCTGGTACCACAGTCTCCCTGGAACTTAAGGGGATAGCAATAACCATCACTACAAGTTTACTGTTAAGACCTAGGTAAACTATTGAGGCCTAGATAAAATGTTAAGGCCTAGGTAAGTGATACCTGGCTAGCCTGCCATTTTGTACTGTTACTAATATTGTAAGGAAACTCTCTTCTATGTTGTTTCTTCTGTTACTAGGGAACTTTCTCATGCTCAAGCTGATTGCATATTCTGTTATGTTCTATGGAAACCAATCACAAGAGGAGTCAGTTGGAACTGCTCTGTATAGTTACCCACAATAAGCTTAGACCCAAACCAACTACCCAGCAGCACTTCATGTACCTGCATCTAAGTTGTCATGGTATTTGCTATTATAAGCTGCTCCTGAGATGGACCTCAACATAAGAGAGACACCTGCACCAATATAAGAAACTGTTTGGGATAACACTCCCATTTTGAGTAGAGGTTGAGTAAAGTTTACGTTCCCAAGACCTACCTAGGAACTGACATCCTATTTGGAAGAAAGAGACATGTATGTGGGTAACTGACATCCTGTTTGGAAAGTTAAGACATGAATGTTAGACAAGTTCTATCCTACTTGACAAATTAAGACATGGATGTTAGTCAAGACAAGTCTCCTGCCATAGTTAAATAACCCAACCAATGGGAGCAGGATAAGTGTAAACAAAGACATGTTCCTAAGGAAACCCCTTATCCTGAAATACTGGTTGGTGAAATAACTTGGCACAGATGTTTGTGGATTTTAGGCTTAAAAACCCTACGAGATCTTAATTCAAGGTCACAGTCAGCTCCTGAGTCTGACTTGTGTCACTTACCCATCAGTTTTGGGATGTGACATTCCATAAACCATCCCTGTTTGACAGAAAAATTGTCTGAGTAGTTTGTGTGGTGAATCCCAGACTCCCACAGTTACCTGACGAATGCATTTGAAGGGTGAGCATCCCTTCTGCATAACGTCACCATTTCTCTTCTCTTCTCTCCTCTCCTCTCCTCTCCTCTCCTCTCCTCTCCTCTCCTCTTCTCTCCTTCCCTCCCCCTCTCTCCTTCAGTCCCTCTGTCTTCGTTTTTTCTAGTTGCCCAGAGGCAAACAGCTGTTCTCCATTACACCCTCTACCATAGTGGTTCAGCCTCACCGTCACCCTGTCACAGGGGAGCCTGCTGACTATGGGCTAATGCTTTTGAAACCATAAGTTAGAACAGATCTTCTGTCTTTTAAGTTGTTGTCTCACCCCACCCCCCTGATCCATGTGCATATGCTTGTTAGAGTGTTTGGTATAAAATTAATTCGGAGCTAGAGTTCTGTGTTTATCCTTATATATTGCACTGTTTCTGTGGCTCAGAGGGTGTTTCTGTGATGGCCTTTGGGATAATAAAGAGTGGAGGGTGGTTCTTGTCCTCCACACTAATATCATTTATGCAAAGAGTGCTTAATGATCATTGATCATTTGTGCTCTGAAATCCCACTGGACCAACTAGGCCAATGCCTTCACTAATGCAAGATGATGGGGTGACTGGGACCAAACTCAATTCCAGTGTTCAACTGCAGACTCAGAGGGTATGGCCTGAGAAGTTCCCTAACCTGTCCCCCTTAGACCCAACACTCTGAAACTATACAGAAATGTTGGAAGCTCAGGATAAAATAACACATGAAAAGAGACGAAGTGAATTATAATCCCTTTCCCCCGTAAGTATTATACATAAGATTAGCTTTGCTTGGTCTCCGTGTTTACACTAAAAATAATGATAATTGGACTATATTCTCCGCAGTTGGCAGGTGCACATGCTGGTATCAAGTCCAGTGAAACATCCTACTTGTTTTCAACTCAGTAGGCTTTTCGGAATATATTAGCATGATCCAAGGCTTTCCTCATTCTGAATTCAGTGGAAAAGGCAGCAACCGGGCTCTATTCAGCAAAGACCTGGGACTCGCTTCTGAGCCCAGATTCAATACTTGCCTTCTCCTTTGTTCCTGTGCAGAATCCCCATTTCACAGCTCCCTTTCAACGCTCAAATATCACATGGAGTTTATGTTCTGATCACTCGGTGAGGTTCGTCTGATTGGTCTGATCCCTGGAGGCCCAATCAAGATTGATTTTAGAAATACATCCCTGTCTGCAATGGCTAAAGGAGGACATGTTAGGGAAGAGAAACCAGTACAATTTATGCAACTACTTAAACAAGTAAACAACATCGTCCTTGCAATGACTCGTTCCTGCTGACACCCACCTTTTAAGTCTCAGCTAACGCCAAACTATGTAATAAGCATCCTTTTGCCAGAGAGCCTTCTGGGACTACCAGGCACACCCCTGACGAAAGGGGGTGGGGATCAATATGAAGAGCTCTGATCTGCGACAATGACCCAGATACTGGCTTTTCTTCTGCTGAAGTGGCGCTGATTGCTTTTTGCACGTATCTTTCATCATCATTAGCAAGCCCCAGCTTCTCTTTCCAGACAAGGGAGTAAAAACCATCATGCTTAGCAGAGGAAGTTAAAGGAGCACAGCTCAGCTGACAATCGGAAGACACCAAAACGCAGCCAAGAGGAGACAATAAAAACAACACGTCTGAGGAGGAGCAATGAGCTTGGTTGGTGTTCTCCTCCATTGCATCTGCATCCTCACAATCCACTGGACACAATGGCCACTTTTCATCTCAGTATCCAATCTCTGGCTAGTGGTCCTTCTGGAGAAATATCTTCTAGATACTTGTATTTGCAGATGGCATATGAATGGGTCTAGTCTGGAAAATCAAGGCATATAGCAACTTTATGAAATGTTTGTAATAATAATAATAATAATAATAATAATAATAATAATATTTATCTTCCTACTTTGGGTGAAAGCTCAAAATTAAAGTCCAGGTTACCTGACAGAATACCATGGCTCAGTAATAACTGGATTCTGAGCCAGAAACATCACACAGGATGTATCCTTTAGTTACCTGGGAACTTGAATGTATGTGTTATTTGGCTGCCCATTCCTACCCCTCCTGGCAGAATATCTCACGACATTCAGGAGAGAAAAGCTCCATGTACCACAGCTTTCATTCTTTCCATGGGCAACAAAAATGAATTTCCCCCTGGCAAACAGTTTATTTTGCAAATGAGTTTAAATGATTCATACAGTGCTGGAAAATAGCATCTTGAAATTTATTCTTAAACACGCTGCTTTATAATAAACTCAGTTCACACATATGGTGTTTCCCAGGCAAACAGTCAAAGTCATGGGGAGCTGGGAGTCTACAGCAGGGACTGAACTGGTGAGTCAAATCAGAGCAGCTATAGCCTCTGCTAACTGTGTGATGAAAGACCACTGCTGATCACCAGCACTTGCAGGATAAGGCTCACTGGAAACTAAAATTGATAGAATCAGTGATAAGGGAAGGAAGGAAGGAGTAAGAAAGGATGGGAAGGCAAGGGACTCTTAGCATTGTTTACTCCCCAACTAGAAAGAGCCATTTTGTAGCACTGAGGCATGCACAGTGGCTTCACATACTACGAAGGTACTCTTAAGACTGAGCTACATCCCCAACCTCTGCTTTGTGTGTTGCAAGAAAAACCCCAAGTTGTTTTCTTTTGCAAACTATTTCAGATAAACTTACAGGGAGAACAAGAGTCACAAACCACCTGGTGCAGACCCAGAAAACGGGGGTGATGAGGCTGAGCAGATGGCAGACCTCTGAAAGCTAAGAGACATCCAATAACTTCAAGCAGAGAGTCAGACACCACAGGAAGGAAATGTGACAGGCCAAGAGTCACAGTGTGCGAAGGGGCAGAGGGCTGTCTAGAGGAGGAGTAGAGAAACATCGGGATGTAAGGTGGCTATTGTTGCAGTTTGGATAATGGAGTTTTCCCAGGTTTCTTCCTGATGGGAAGCCAAGCCACAGAACTCAGAATATCAGGGGTGTACCCTGATGGTGCTTTGTAGACCCTGGTCCCTTCTTGTTCCATTGACTTTCCAGCTCCAGTAAGGTGAACAAGCATGTGTCCGCCATGATACACTGGGATGCCTTAGGCCCAAGAAACAGGAACAAGTGACTATGGATGGAAATAAATCCTTCCTCCTTTAAGATAACATCTTATACATTTTGTGCAGAGACAGAAAGGTCACACCTCGCCAAATCTCCCATGTCAAGCAGTCTTCTCTCAGCCAATGGGTTTCCATGGTCTTTGGAGTGACACTGGACCATGTAGAAATGATTTGCGTGTACCCTCTCCTCAGCTTGTCTCCTTTCCTCAATCAGATCTCTGTTTCCTCCCTATAGTACCAATCTCTGAGGGCCCTGCAATAAATCATCTTTTCTAGACCCAGTTTAGGATCTAAGAAATTAATAGCAAGTTCAGAGAAATTTCTGGGCTTTAAGAAACCGAATTCTTACTCAAAGTTGAGGCTAACATGGACAACTCCTCTGTGTCCAGAGACAGAACTCTTTCTAAACTGACAGTGAACAGGACAGAAGGAAAAGGCAGACGTGACACTAGCCTGGATCCTCTCTGTATAGATGACCTTCTTGCCACTGGATTACTGAATGGCCCAGATGGGTGAGGTCTAGCTGTGAACAGATCTCCCTCAGCTCTCTTGGTTTGATTCAGGAACAGTGAATAACAGTACATCATCTGGAGCGATAAAATGAAATAAAGATAGCCAACTTCTATTGGGCACCTGTTACATCTCTTCACTAAGTATTCCACATGCATCATTTATTTAAAATGCCTCATAATAGCAGTAAGATGTAGACATTACTTTTAAGCCTATGAAAAAATGGATGAAGAACAGATCTCTGTGAAGAAACCTAACCATGAGAGCATGAGCCAAGAAGTAGATCCAGTCCTGTGTGCCTCATGGACCCCTGGCTATGCTTGGTGGTCTCTTTGACTGTGCAGATGCCTCACAGAGGTGAGAGCGGGGTTTTCGAGATCTGTCTTTCCGAAGGACCAAATGTGATGGGCTGTTAGCCTGTGAACTGAGTCAGAGGCAGGGACTCTATTGCACCCATGTGGCCCACCCACCCCTAATCCTCAGGTATGCAACAGCTTTAGCCCCAAATCAGAGCAGTGTGGAGAAATGGATAAATCTAACCAGACGTTGAAGAGACAGATGTTCTGCTTGAGAGTGAACATCATAAAGGCACCCTCTTGTATTTCCTATAGGGACAGAACAGGGACAGAACAGTCCAAAGAACAGAAAGCTAAAGTCTTGTGACAGTTATGGGGGTAGGGAGTGGTGAAGTGGTCAATGGGGACAAAGTTGTAGTGAGCCTGGAGGAGAAAGTTCTGGTCACTCTGACCCAGAAGGCGGAGTAGAGTTAATAATGTATTGTATATTCCAAAATACTTTTAAAGCACTTTGAATGTTCTCACCACAAAGACATGATGGATGTTGGTGGTGAAAGCTAACGGATGAGATCACTATGCAACGTATCGAAATATCACACTGAACTCGATAACCATAAACGATTATTATGTGTCAATCTTCTAAAAGGAGAGGAAGATAAAAAAAAAACTACAGAGAGACACTATTTCCATCCTCCCCAGCCAGAGGGACTATTTGTGCTTGTCACTCTGTCTCTGTGCCTCATTGGTACACTGAGAAAAATCTTAAATCAAAACCAAGATCTGCAGAAATGTGATTTCCTAGATTCTTCGCACGGGTGTGCTATTAATATGGAGATGAAGACAGAGCTTAATCATGTTTGACTCTTTGCTGGAAAGAAAGCAAACATGTGGGCATGCTAAGTATTATCAGATTTGTTAAATGGGGTCAGGATTACTGGGCTGATAGGGACTGATGGATTTCTTGCTGTTCATTATCTCTATTGAATGCTTGGAATAAATTCAACAGTGAGATAGGCCAGGGTGGGGCTGTCAGAATCCAAGCACCTGGCACAGTGATGGCCAACAATGTTGGGCCTTGACAGGAACCAGAAGACTGACTTCTGTGGTTGCTGACTGTAACTCAGTGGCCCCAGTCCAGCCTCATCTGACACAGGCTGGATGCAAGGTTCAGAGCAGAAGGTCAAAGAGCAAGATCAAGTACTGACTCCCTTTCTCTGTGTGATTGACTTCTGCTTACACAGCCTCCTCAACATGTACTGTAACAATTCAGTCTCCTACAGCTCCAGGAAGAGAGACAAGGATTGTCTTTATCTGGCCAGTATATGGGTGAAAATGAGGCACAAAGAGGTGTGGGGATTTCTGTCAGGAAATGGACAGAACCAAGGACCTCACCATTGCACCCCAAGTTGTAGGGTCCATCCTATATCTGGCTCAGTTCCTCAGCCTCCATGTTGCTCATAGGCTTCTGCCGCCAAAAGAGATTAATCCGATGGTCCTTCTGTGGGAGTAGTAATAGCCTCAAGGTGATTTCAGAAACATGTCCCTCTGATTATTAATCAATTGACCTTTTCATGATGTATGTATTGTATGGCTATCATGTTGCCCCTAGGAAGATCATGGTGAAGGAGAAGAAAAGCTCTCATCTTCATGAAGTGTATAGTGAGTGCTTCAATGAGTGTCTTAAAGCTTGCAAGAAGGGGCACATGCCTGGAATCTCAATACAAAAGCGGCAGAGGCAGGAGGGTCATGAGTTCAAGATCAGCCTGACATACAGTGATTTCCAGGCTAGATCAAGGAACCACAATGAGATAAGTCCCGGAGGACTAACCCAGAGACTCTGGTTAAGGAGACTCTGATGTAACAGGTCTGAGATAATTCCCAAGATTCTGCATTGCTGACTGGCACTGTCAGTCAACACTGCTGCTCTATGCACTGCCTCTTGGTTCAGTCAAGGCTGAAGGAAACCAAGAGCTTTTCAGTGATACTAAGCAACAGGTTAAGGTTGGTTTGCTATCTGAAGACACAGAGTAAATAAGGATATTTATTTCAAAGTTATGAGGTAGGAGGAAGTTGTTGTAAAGGAAGGAAAACTGTATCAAATCTGGAGTGGAAATTAGGCATGCCAAATTTAGATGTGGAGAGGACAGTTCAGACCCTGGGGTCTGTGTGTGCCAAGGCCTAGAAGCCAGAATGAAAGGGCACAGCTTTCAATATTATGAATTCACTTTAGCTTAGAGAAGATACCAAGGTAGAGACAAGTGGGTAAGGACTGGACAGGGCCCAAGGGGCATGACAAAGAAGTCAGACTGCCAAGGGTAAGGAGGAAGTGTGGGGAAACTTGAAGCAGAAACCTGTTGATGGCACATGCATTTCTTCACAGCCCACTTAGGCTGCCATAAAAGAATGAACTGAGAAGAGCATGAGGCTGGCATGAACCACGTTGTGGACCCAATGGGAAATAAGTGGATTTATGATAAATACCAGATCATGCAGGTACTGGGACTGAGTGGAGACCAGGCAGTACAGGTTCAGGGACTGAGTGAGCATCAGGCAGTGGAGGTGCAGCTGAGTGGAGACTAGGCAGTGGAGGTACTTGAAACCCAAGCCAATGACATCATTATTTCTTTCAAGGCCATATTCTGAGCAAAAATGTTAGCTTGTTTCTCTACTCCAAAGCATCTTCAATGACTGGGTGTTGATAGAACAGAAACAAATTTATCTCTTGCCAAACTTCCATCTGAGTGGTTCTGGCTCTGGAGCAACGCACTCCTCATATCAGGCCACATAGAAAGAGATAGGCTTCTCCACACTTGACCTAGAAGATAAGAGACTGTGGCTTCAACGCCCTCTAATGTCTTGTTTGCAAGTAACATTTCTTAGAACTGCAACATTTTGACCTTAGAAGTTGGAGGAGAGAGTTCTATGCTGAACAAAGAGTACCATACCAGGCTGGCTCAGCACCTGAGATTTCACATTAATGCCTCTGCATTAAGGAAAGTAGTTTTCATTTTTTCTGAAAGGCCACAGGGACGACAGCCTGTGCTCATCACCACTGCACACTGGTAGGGGTCATAAGGCTTCCAGGAGAGGCAGGTATACAACAGTTGTGTATATGTTTGTGTGTGTGTGTGCATGTATGTGTGCTTGTGTAGGTGTGTGTGCATGTGTTTATGTGCTTGTGTATATGTGTGTGCATGTGTGTGTATATGTATGTGTGCCTGTGTGTGCATGAGTACACCTGTGTGCATGTGTGTGCACCTGTGTGCCTGTGTGCATGTATATGTGTGTGTGCATGTGTGTAGTGGGGGGTGTATGTGTGTGTGCTCGTGTATGTGCGTACGTTTATGTTTGTGTG
>NW_021604590.1:4040777-4080758 GCF_004785775.1 Grammomys surdaster | reverse complement strand
GGATCCAAGCAGAACAGCAATTCCACTTGCAAATAAGAAACCGACACTTTACAGTTCAAACCTTTTCATTTTCCAGTTTGAAGTAGAAAAGCCTTTTTAGGAAACAATATGCATGCCATGGGCCATTTGCTGCCCGGACACTTTGGATAAGAGCTTGGAGAAAAGATAAAAACAGATTATCTCCATCACAGACAAGAGGGGCCAGCTGGGACAGCCAAAGAAGACCGGGAGAGTAGGAAGGCTGAGATGGCTGCAGGTGGCATTTGGGCAGGTACAAGGAGATTTAACAGCAGTCATTTGGTAGCAGATCTTTATAGGTCTGTAGCAATAGGCTGCCTCAGCCAAGGAGAAAGACCAGCAGAAGACTGGTAATATCAAGCAGGGGCAAATGGATTCAATGGGATGATTTTTCACATCAAGTGCCCGGGGATTGAAGTCAAGAAGTCAAGGGACATGAGAAAGAACCTGAATAACATGGAGGTTCAGGACAGAGGGCTGGGGTGCTGTTGTTGGAAATAAGAAGGCAGCCAGCCAGCCTTGGCTTAAAGGAGAGGTGGGCTAAGTTTCTCACTTCTGAGTCCCTCAGCTCACTTTGTGGTCTCATTTGTTTCATACAGAGGCAGAGGGAAGAGGATGGGGCTCCTGCCACAGAACAGGGCAAAGCTGGGAAGGATCATTGCAGTTGCTTCCTGGAGCATGATACAGGGAAGGACTGGGGAAGCGGGAAGCAGGTTCTAAATGACTGAATAGACAGGTGCCATCCCAGGTAGATAAAATAATCCAGGCAGCCAGACCATACTATAAAATGATACAGGCAGCCATATCTTACTATAAAATGATACAGGCAGCCCTACCTTACTATAAAATGATACTGGCAGCCCTATCTTACTAAGGTTCTGCTTACTTATGTTATATTTTTTTCACTACACAATAGGGGTAAAAGCATTTTATGTTCACTAGAAGTTATGCTCTGGATTTTGAATATAGATCTCTTCTAAGCTACCTAGTGATATGCCACCCAGCTCTCTGGATGGCAGGCAACACCAGCAGCAGTAAGTATAGTTCCCAGTTACCCTGGTGATTAAGATGAAGAACCCATATTGTGCAGATACTGGGTTGCTGGCCAGGATGGCCACCAAGTTAGGTGAATTTAATGTTGTTTTTGACCCGGAGCATTTTCAATGTGCAGTGGGCGTATTTGCATGTCAGTTTATGGTAGACTGTGAAGTACCTGCACATGAGTGCTGAAGTCTTTGCTCATGGTACAATGTCAGGTCAAGAATGATTTGTGCTGGTTTGGCTCATGAAGGGAGGGGATTGGAACATAGAAAGAGAAATAGAATTATGACTTCAGCATGCTAGAGTCTGCTTGGGGAATCCTCTACCTTAGGAGGTCAGCTTAGAGCCTTTGGAAAATTCCACCAGGTCCCCTCCCCTCCCAGAAGGGAGAAGTCCTTAGAACATGCAGGCACCCCTCCCTTCCAGAAGGGAAAGGCTGAATTACATCCCTCAGGAAGATCACATTGGAGTGGGAGAGCAACCACTGGCCACCTGCAGATAAGAAAAGTCCTAGAGCAGTAGACACATTACTCAGGGCGGACCAACCTAAAGACCAATCAGTTTTAAAGTCACACTGTTCTGCCAATCATATTGTGCCTAGTTGCTGCCCCTGGAAACTGTATAAAAGCTCACCCAAACTGCCCAGGGTCACCTCTCCTTTTGGTTGCAGAATGACCCTAGCATGCTGGAACAATAAACTCCTCTTGCTTTTGCATGGATCTCTGTCTCCGCATGATTCACTTAGGGGGTCCCGGTAGCTAAGACTTGCCAGAGTCTTACAGTTAGACTTCCCTTTTGCTACAGGAGGATTCTTTCTCTGGTCCTCTTGCTGATGTCATACAAACATTCAAAAGATGCCAGCCAGTAAGACACACCCAGCTCAGCCTACAGCAGAGGCTCCCACTGTGCAGGAATCACCTGAAGGACATGTTTACCAACCCCCATGCAGAGACACCAGTCAAGACAACACCTTTCAAGATGCCTGGGGCTGAGTCAAGGAAGTAGCTTGTTCTCAATAGAGAACCTAATGGGGTTGGGTGCTGGCTGTTTCTGGCTGCCTTGCCTGTGAAGATGCTCTACAACCAGGACTCTTAACATCCCTATCATTTAGCTTTTATATCACGACAACAAAAATAGCCGACAGAAACAACTTGAAGGAGAACTTTAAGAACTTTATTTTGGCTGTTCAGGGGTTTTCTGCTGTCCACAGAAGGTTAGGCAAGGCGGTACTGTGTTGGCCATTCACACTATAGTAGATTAGGAGGTAGAGAGAGCAGCCCAGAACTAGAGCCCTGGCTGTAACTTAAAGGCAAGTTATTGTCATCAGCTAGGCCACACCTCTTTAAGACTCCATAGCCTCAAAGTGCTACTGCTATACAGCAGAATAAGCCTGTAGGGGACATTAGGACTTAAACCATCATACCAATCCACGTCACTATCCCTCCACAAGATTCTGTGGCTCCCCAGCACCCTTTAAATAAGTCCCTTTTCAGCTCACGGCAGTAAGCAGGTTTCTGTTGCTGACAACCAAGAGAATCTGTACAGGCTGCATGAAAGCCAGATTAACAGCATTTTAAAGAAAGAGTGTCCCGGTGGTGTGGAAGAGAGGTGATTCAGAAGAGACCATAAGAGCTGAGGAATGCTCACTGTGACATATGTGTGGGTGGGGGTATCACATTAGATTAGATTGTCTCTCGTGGTCAAGGAAGCCAAAAGGTTGACCATGCCTGTCTGCAGCTAGAGAAGCACAGAAATGAATTGAGTCACTCTGTCCAGTAGGAAGCCTCAGAGCCAAGGGGACTGAATATATGCCTCGATCAACCACGAATCCTGGATGGCCACCAGTGTGAGTCTCAGAGCTAAAGGGCTAAGAAATATAGGGTCTGAAGACTAAGGACACAGCGTATCCTAAGAGGAAGAGTAAACAGATCAGGGCATATTGTTTCCCTAACAAGACTGCAAGGCAGTGTACAGACAATGTCCTGTTACACTTAATTGTGTCTCTTCCTTCTTCCTGTTCATACTCACTGAAGGTTATTGAGCCCTAGGAGCAGTTAGTAGATGCTGAAGACATGCATGATACTCCTCTTTCTGTGCAGAGATATCAGATACAGAGAAACAGTATGTCATCACCAGGGATCATTGTCTGACTCTGAAGATCTGAGAGATTCACACCTATTTCTATCACATAATCTTTCCCCGGGTAGACTGAAGACCGTCACATTTAGGGCTGTCTAACCTCTGTTGAAATGGAATCTTTTCGGTTTTCTGAAGAAGCTGAAAGAGTCGTTTGATCTCTTTCTAGCAGCAGTCTCCATCCATCGGAATGTTAGCTGTCTTGCGTGCCTACATGTATTTTTCTATATCTTTACGCTGCGCGTTGCTGAAGAAATAATTCAAATCTGCATTTTCTTGGCTGACTATCTAAGTGGTGGTGGCTCTGCCTAGCTCAGGCCACCATGCACCACGGCCTGAAGCCTAGTGCTCTGCAGCTGGAAGCGGCCAGAAGCCATGCTCACACACGCACACCACAGCTAGAAACGGCCAACCAGAAACATGGGTCCTGGCACCCACAAGATGCCAGCATGGGAGATGGCTCTGCCAATCTTCCGCGCTGTCTCCACAAGGTTGGACTGTGCCCAGACCATCCCACTATCCACGCAGGCCCAGTAGGAATGAGACTCTAATGCTTAGATTATCCAAAGGCTTTATATATTTGGTAATGCTCAATCACAAGATGCCCACACAATCAGAGGTGTAACCCAATACCCAACTTAGATATCTCAACTACCTTTGACTGCTAGAGACAGGGACACATCTGCTTCTGTGTTCCTTTCTCTCTGATCCTCTCTTCCCTAGCTTCTCCTCTTCCTCTCCTTACTCCTCTTCTTCTCCTTACTCCTCCCATCTTAGTTCCTCCCAACTCGCAGGAAAAATATCCTGCTACACTTGAGTTTGTTAATCTTGAGAGCATGAGTGAATTGGTGTTTATTGTTGTCCTTCGTTTGGGTTTTTGTTATTGTTTTTACCACATGTAGAGAAATTACACTCAGTACTTTAGTCAGTGCATTATTATCTCTCTCTGAGATTTCAGTGATGTAGATACATAAGACCATTTCGTTCTTGTCCATAGACCTTAACTACTGATAGAAAGCATGAGCTAGTGGATAAATATGAAGTATGTTTGTGATCCCACTGTGGTCTTCTCATGAGCACCACAGATGGGGAGAGAAGAGGTTGATGTAGAGCCATTGGCTTTTCCATCACTGCCAACAAACTGACTGCAGACCTCCCAGACAGATCTGGAGAAAGTGTGTGTGTGTGTGTGCGCGTGTGTGTGTGCGCATGTGTGTGTATGTGCACATGTGTGTGTATGCATGTGCATATGTGTGTACATGTGCATATGTGTGTGCATGTGTGTGTGTATGTGTGCACACACATGCCTGTCTTCCCTCTGCACAAGGACAAGGCACAACATGAAAGAGAGCTGGCAGTTCACTGTAGACTTTGTGTGTGTGCAGTGTGTGCAGTGTGTGTGCATGTTCACATGATGTTGGTACACATGTGTGCCCATGGAGGCACTAAGCTGACGTTTGGTGTCTTCCTCCATCAGTCTCCCCTTTCTCTCCTTATTACTCAGGTAGAATCTTTTACTGTTTCACAGAACCTAAGGATTGCTCTTTGGGCACCCTGGGCAAGCCAACTGCCCTGAGGACATACTGACTTCACCTCTGGAGCTTATGGGCATTACAGATGAGCTCCATGCTTACCTAGCTTTTGCACAGGTTCTTGGGATCTGCATTTGGCCTTTTTGATTGTGTGGCAAACACTTGTACCAACTAAGCCATCTCCCAGTCTCACTGGGGTTTTTAAAGTCAAATTAGAAATGCTTGCATATTTCAACAAGCTAGTTTTGTTTTCCTTTTGAAATGAGGTCTCATGTAGCCCAGGCTGGCCTCTAACTCATTAAGTAAGAAGATGATCCTGAATTCCTGAGTCTCCTGACTGTACCCCCACATTCTGGAATTGCAGGTGTGTGCCAGCACACACTATTTATAGAGTGAGATACTAGGAGTGAGACTCAAGTCTTTGTGAAAGGCAGGCAATGTACTGACTGAACTACATTCTTGGTCCACAAACTACACTCTAAATCTTCCCAAGAAAAGCTAGGTAGTAATGCTGTTCAAATAAATTGGAGGGGTTGGGGAGCAGAGATCCTTCAAAGAAAAGTTAATTAAAGCAAGAACAGTCTAGTTAACTGGGCTACGACATAAACAAATGGTTAATATTTACATTTACCATTTCCAAAATAAAAATAGTTTGGAAATGTTGTATGTTATGAGTTTTAATTCATTTAATAGTTAGTGCATAGTTTGAATTGATCCATTGTTTACTATTTGCCTTGATCTTTTAAAATATAAATCAGAAAAAACAATAAATATATTAGCTATTTTAAACCCTTCTCTGACTGTGAGTAAGCAGGTGTCTTCTCTGGTCCTGTTGTGGCCTGAGGCTGTCTATATTCTGATGTTTATTTTGCTTCCTCTAGAGGCCTGTACTCAGATTAGCTCCTGTGAACCTTCTCCCCATTTTAACTGGTCAATAAAGGCTAAAGTCTGTGATTGGGCAGTGGAGGGGAAAGGTGGGACTGGAGGTTCAATAGTGGAGGCAGGTAGAGAAGAAGAAGAGGACTAGAGGGGAAGGAGAGAGGACATAGGAAGAGGAAGCACGATGGATCAGAGCCGCGTGGCCAGGAGAAACTGCAAGTAGCAAGTGGATCTTATAGCTGGGGAATAAATTAGTTTAGTGTTGTATCTGCCCAATCTAGGCAGGTAGCTAATTATAGTAACTGAATTGGGTGGGTTTTTTTTTAATATTACGGGCTTATTAGGGTTGGAAATCCCACCAACAGACCTCCAAATAGTGACATTTGATCACAGAGCACCTAAAGGAGTTGAGGAACAATTTTCCGTCTCCTCGTGGGTATAAGAAAATCTGTTTCCTGTATTCATCTCTGTGAGGTCCTAACTATCTGGATGAGAGAGTGCTGCTACCGACTTTTCTCATCCTGTAATCTAAGATGGATGAAAGAAGAGTGTATACAGTTCACTAGGTCCTTCTCACGGTACCATACGTGACCACGGTACCATACGTGGCTTTTTACCTGAACACTGAGGAGGGTCAAACTCAGGCCCTCACCTACCACAGCAAGCACTGACCTTCTTAGCTCCTCTAACTGCCCTCGTTTAGTTTCGTTGGGTGTTTATACAGTGCCCTGGGATGTAATGCTGCATTGTTCACACATCCTTGCATTTCTTCATTCACTACCAGTAAACAAACAAACAAAACCAAAAATCAAATACTACGAAGTCAAGTGGTCCCCCTTTTCTAAGTGTGTTGAGGTTTTGACTTTCACTGTCTATTGAAATGCTAAGTGCAGCCCTCTGGGACCCTGCCCCCAAGTTAGTTCTGATTGGTGAATACAGATACTAGCAGCCAATAGCTAGCCAGAAGAGAGATAGGCGGAGTTGAGTTTTTTCAGGCTTGAGTCAGAGGAGAGGACACAGGAAAGGGGAAAGAAGAAGCAGCCATGGAAGAAGAACGACCAAGAGAGAGGGAGGGAAGGATGAAGGGAGGGAGGGACAGAGACAGAGGGAAAGACAGAGACAGGGAGCTGACACGGGGTAGGAGTAAAGAAAACGTGGTCCTGTGGGCTGGCCAATTGGAGCTAAGAGCAGCCCAGAAGGAACATAGTAAACAGTGAGTGATGGCTTGAGATTATCGATGGGAAGGTAAATTCTAACAGGATGGAGGGTACGCAGCTGCCCAGCTATTGTGCTGCCTAAGGCATATTTAAAAATATAAAGGCTATGTGTATGCTTTCATTCCAGAACATAAATGGTTAAAGGCAAATAGAAACCCCACGGTCGTCGGATTTTTAATAATTACTTACTACATAAGAGGAGCAAAGAGACTTCGTTGTCTGCAAGAGTTTGTCATACTATGGCGTGTACTATCCCAAAGCTATTGAAACTGTTCGCCCCTAGAACACTGATCTAAAATGTAAAGCCATCAACTGTATCCTTATATATAAACACATGTGTTGGGATTCTTAAAAGCAACAGGGGTTAATCAAAGGGGCCAATCAGTAGTCTGAGTTGTCACGCCTATGACATGAAATCCCCGAGCCTACTGAATCTCCCACAGGATGGTCCTGCCACCTACAGCTTTCTGACTTGGCTGAAATCAAGAAAGGGACGTGATTACTATTTTCCAGCCGGTAATTTAAAATCAGACAGTGACAAATCAATTTTTGAAGCACATGCTTCCATTCAAGACATGGGAGAAAAAAATAACTCCAAAAATCCTGTATTGCTAGCCTCAAAAGTTAAAACACGACAATAAATTTCAGTGTCAAGGATTTTTTTTTGTTTTAACCTCTCTCCTATGACTTTTCAAATGGAGACCTGGTGACAGAGTGGATTACGTTTCCCTGTGAGACAAAGAAAAACGTGAGGCTGTAGCATAGCTGAGTTGAAATGGTTCCAGGCTCAGGATCACTTCAGTAATAGAAGTCTCCTGAGCTCCTGTTTTGGATTCTCTGGTCCCGAGAGTACCCTCTCCTTCTCGAAGTCTAATAATTTTAAGGGGATGAGAAACCTAAAAGATAGCTGTTTTTAGATTTTCGCACCTAGCTTAGACAGATAACGCCAGACCAGACAGTTCCATGAGGGGGCGTTTATTTAGGGCGGAGGGCAAAGGTAGGGAGAGAAACGGGAGGAATTGCGGAAAGAAGAGAGAAGTGGAGGCCGGCCATGATCATGTGGAAAGAGGGGGAAGGGAAGGGAGAGGGGGCAGAGAACCTGCAGGCGAGGGATCAATGGAGCAAAAGAGGAAAGAGGGGGCAGGCCTTTTATAGTGGAAAGGCCTACCTGGCTGCTGCCAGGTATCTGCGGAGGTGGAGTTTAGACAGAATACTAACAGCTGTGACTCAGAAAAGACTGGGGAGAGCTACTAAAAGGAAAGGACATCATCTCACCAGCTTACAGGGCAGGCAGCAGAGGGCTGTGGCTAAGCCTTCACATTCAGAGTGAGACTTTCATCTGCATCATCCAGACGTCATTAGCAACTGCTTCTCATCTATTTCCTCTATCATAGAACATCATAATCACACAAAGCATTCTATACATGGTGAGCATATGAATTATAGTACATGAAAAATTAATTATTCCATCTTCCTACAGTTCTGTTGATGTAAAATAGAAACTTAAAGTTAAATGTTTTTATTTTGAGTCATATAGAGTGACCAAGGCCTGAGAAAATGAATTCAGGTTACCCTGAATGTTACATTCTGAATGGAAGGAGTTTATTGAGATTTTTATAACTGAAGAACAAGGAATGACACAGACAGATATGTTTAACAGACACTTTAGTGGGGACATTGGCAAGCAGACCAGGGCAAAATGCCAACGTCTTCTCTACAGGTCCCAGCTGTCGTTTGCAGTATAGCTGTAGGGTTGGTAGATGCTGGAGGTCCACTAAGCCTAGTAATACATGCTTGGGGGTTTACCCAGTAGTCATAAGAATACTAGATTGGGTAAAAAGGTTAAAGTAAATGTCTGAAGACAGACTGACTAATCA
Source organism: Grammomys surdaster (assembly GCF_004785775.1). Classification (NCBI taxonomy): domain Eukaryota; kingdom Metazoa; phylum Chordata; class Mammalia; order Rodentia; family Muridae; genus Grammomys; species Grammomys surdaster. The sequence continues at coordinate 4,072,058 of NW_021604590.1, read as the reverse complement.
TACATTGTTCTCCCTGTCTATATGAGTAGGGTGTTCATTTCAACCAGGCCAAACAGTCTCCTAAAGCTTATAGAATTTCAGCTTCACATTTTTCTCTTACAACTCATCGTGACTGGTAATTGAACAGTGATCAATGATATATAAAACCTATAGATGACAACCCAACCACTCCTGGGGTGACGACAACCACTGGAAGCTCCCGATTCACAGAGATGCTGAATACATACACAGCTCTACCTGAATCCCTGGCTCCAGACAGGCTGGGCTCTGGACCTATAAAGATGATAGTTCAAACCTTCAAAAACCCAGGAAAACCCATAAAACCGTGTCAGCACTCAGAGGCTTTCTAAAGGAAAGAACCTAAAAAATGATACCACCAAAGTTTGCACTATCATTTCTTAGTCAATAGAGTCGACTGTTTTTAGTTAAGTGTGAGAGGCCCACGTGTTTCTACATAGCCAGCACAATTCCTGGCAAGAAGCAGCGTGCTTTTTTGACCCTGTCTCCTCTCACACTATCTTTAGAGAGATCAAATAGGCAGCTCAACAGGGTCATTTTGAGTTAGGGGGTAGGGGATAGACTTCAGCATTTGTCCAGGAGCTCCTCAGTGTCGTGTGTACGTGTGGTACTAGTGGAACAGTACTGGCATGAATCACAAACCATTCCAGAATCTCTTTCTCTGGGATATACTGCTTTCTTACAGACTCACTGCTTCAAACAACAAGGAATTTTTAGAATCCTCCTGCATTTCAAAGACAGATAAATCTGGAAACAGATAAAACCAGAAACATTGTACACACAAGTCAGGGAGGACAATTCTCCACAAGGGATTACAACACAGCTCTGGGGTCAATCAGCCTTGAACTGAACTCTTTAAAGATGAGGGATTCCTGGACAGTGAGCAGTGAAAATAAACCGGTTTAAACAACGGGAAGTGCAGTTATGTGCTGTAATTTGGTCAACAACATGCACACATAGCTCAGGTCCTACGATGGAGCTGAGGCACTCCCTTCTCAGTATACAGCTACTCATTTCTACAACACAAACCTGAATCAATCAGCTTTTAGAAACAGAGGGTTTGTTTTTGCTCACAGACTTTGCGGTCTCCATCCATGGTTGGTTTGCCCTGTTGTTTCTGACCCTGACTACATAACAGGGGAAGCACTTGGTGGAGCAAAGACCTCCCACCCTGTGAGATTTAGAATGTGACAGAGTGCATGGAGAAAGGCCATGGCTGTAATAGACATGTCAAGGCTGGCTTGCCAGCAGCCAGACAACCTCCACATAGAGGTCAAACCTCTTAAATCTCCCACCCTCTCTCCCCTCCACAAACACCTCCTTCTAGTGCCTAGAATTCAGCCCTTGGTGACTTAAGACTTAACTGATCTCACCTGGAGACTTAGCCTTCCAACGTTTCTCACATGCCTGCGCAGGAAATGCTGGATCCCACAAGTTTACTGCCCTGCCTGATGCATACCATTCTGGACAGTAAGGGACACTTTGTGGTGATAATAAGCAATAATGACATCATGGCCATTTTCCTACCTTCATCATTATTTTAGAGTGTGCTTCTAATAGAAAGAAAGTCTACTGTAAGAGAATATGATGCTTTTTTCTCTGACTAAAATGGAAGGTTCCTCCTACCTCCCATTTTGAGACGCTTTTTCCAGACATTTTTATCTGCTTCTGCTGAATGTTCTTGGACACAGCTGTAAATCCCGAGTCCATCCCACACCAATAGATTCCTCTTGTTCTCCAATCTTTTAGAAAATGTAACTGTTCGCTGCGGTTGTTATCTAGGGAAACAAAAGCCTAAGTATATTTATCTCAATGTCTTCCAAACTCCCCTGTCCAGAGCACTCTGACTCTGTAACAGCAAGAAAAGAGAACAACAAATTAGGGAGAAAAACAACAAAGACAAAAAAAACTCTTTCTGCATTTGATCAACTAAAAGGCGGCCTGTCTCCACAATTCCTTCAGTGGGACTGGCAAGCAGGAAGCTCATCTGTGCATAGGGTTCTCGGCCTAAAATTCCTCAGTCAGTAACTCCAACAACAACAGTTTTGACAGAGCATCTTTTTTTGAGTTTTGCTGGATATTGTAACCATCATTTTGATGATGTCTTGTATTTACCTGCTACTCCTCAATATCTGTTCTTTGCATTCATTCAAAACCAAAGGCACAGCTATCACGTCTTTCCCTGGACTATGTAAATCTCACAAAGATTCTTTTTATTAATTCATGTTTTCTATGGAATTTTTCTAGAAACTTACAATTCCTAACAGTGTATATATAGGTACTATTAATGAATTATATTATACTCTGTAGGCAGCTGTCTTAGTTAGGATTTTACTTCTGTGAACAGACACCATGACTAAGGCAAGTCTTATAAAAGACAACATTTAATTGGGGCTGGCTTACAGGTTCAGAGGTTCAGTCCATTATCACCAAGATGAGAACATAGCAGCATCTAGGCAGGCATGGTATGGTGCAGGAGGAGCTGAGAGTTCTACCTCTTCATCTGAAGGCTATTGGAAGACTGACTTCTAGGCAGCTAGGATGAGGGTCTTAAAGCCCACACCCACAGTGACACACCTACTCCAACAAGGCCACACCTACTCCAACAAGGCCACACCTTCCAACAATGCCATTCCCTGGGCCGAGCATCTACAAACCATCACAGTAGCTTTGATTCACATCTCTTTCAATGAAATGATTTTTTTTTTCTTGTCAGTGTTGCTATGTCTCATGATTTTAAGAAAGTTAATAAATTAAATGTGGTAAGTAAGTAGAAGAAAAGAAATGTTAGAAAAAAATGCAAAAAAGGGAAATATCTTTAGTAAAGAAGGGTTGGTGTGGGAAGGTTAGGATGGCTGGATGATTTTCTGCAATGGGGAAGTAAACAGAGAAGCGGAAGCTAGTTACAAAACACACCAGTAAGTTATACAAGGCATGTAGCAGGTGAAACTCTGCTATGCTAATCAAACTGTCTTTAAACATATCTGGGTTTTGCTTAAGCTTTATCTAAATATTACACAGTAGCTACAAGTACTAGACATATGTAACTGACCTTCTGAGTGCTAAACAATCATTCTTGGAGGTATATGATAATGACAGAAGATTAAAATAGACTTTATTTTTTTGGCCTTTTGTCTTTCGCCCTCCCAAGTTACCTGGGTCATAGGAGAATATGGGGACATTTTTCAAAATCCCTGAAGGGTCACCTGTCTTTTTGTTTACAATTAAATGGATTCTAACTAATGAACATCCTACACCAAAGTCAGCACAGAGAAAAGAATTCCTCCATGCTTTTACATGAAACCATGGTCAAGGAAAATGTTTGACTTATCCTTACACAGATTGATCAATTGGTGAGAGGAAATCCAAAGGATCCAGGGTCTTTCCCCAAACCTCAGCTGGCATTAAGAGAAAATTAAAAGTCACTTTCATGGTCATAAACACCCAATGGGAAAGTATAAGCAAAATTAAAACATTGGTAAGAATATAAAACAGTGGGCTGACCTTTACAGCCCTCATTACAGATAACTGACAATCCAGTGAGTATCATCCCCTCCCAGCTGTGTTTAAATGAAAGCAGCATGTGCTTTTCCTAACCAGAAGCATAGTGCTCTCTATGTACTCTGGTCATTCTGCTCATAGCCTCCTTTGCTTTACAGGACGTACAAAATCAGACATAGACCATGCCAAACACCAGCATACCAATGGGCCAACAGCTCTAAAATTGGAGCTCTGAATATTTCTAGTAAAACTGGGACAACTTATTATAATCTTAGTAGTGACACTGTTAACCTCTGAACCTTATAGAATCCAGAGCTGTTTGAATTTTATCTGCCTCTCACTGTTGATCCATCTTCAAGTGGTCCTGAGTTGATACCCCAACTCCATCTATCTGGGCCCCCTTGATAGCCCTACTCCATCTATTGGAGCCCCTTGATTATTCCCCAATATCTGAAAGTCAGAAAGAATGGAGACCCAACCACCAGCTAAAAGGACTTAAATTGACTTAGCATTTATCTCCCAAATGGCTTTAGAGTCTCACCTCCAGAGGAGAGAATGTGGACAAGCTAGACAGGTACTATCAGGCTTTGAGACCATTGGGGAAGGACCCTTTTCTTCACATTCCTCTCTCTTCTGACACTCAAACCAGAGCTGCCTCAGGATCCATCCCATGAGCAAGAGTAACATGGACAGCAGCCGTGTTCTCTTCTCCAGCCGCCTGTAGAAACAAAAGACTAGACTGTTGGCCATGGCCACATCATTTTGAAAAGTTCTTCCATTTTGTTTCAACAGTGACGTTTCCTGAAACCACAGTAATTAACATCCCAGAACTAAAGCCCAGAATCCCTCCACAGTCCATCCCTGTAGAGCCCTGATAATAGCCTGTCCTCACTTTTATCATCACCTGGCATTCTCCATTCACTGCTGCCTATCCCTCATTGCTAGGAAAGACCAACCTCAAGGCAAAACTAACAAAAAGACAAACAAGAAACAAGGACGATTTCAACTCCCTTCCCAGTACCCCCTCCTCTACTCTATAACCAACCCAGATTGTAAGCAGAGGGTGGGCTGTGATTATTCCAGGGACCTCTGCTGCAAGCTTGCCAACCTCCATCAAATGACTATACTGTCATTAAAAATAAGACGAGATTGAAGATTTATAAAGGGAATGCTGTCTGCCTCAGCCACCTTCCCACAACGAGCTCCCAGAAGGCTAGTATCTGAGCCTAACCCTCCAGAGAAGAAATCCTTTGAATATTCCAAGAGAAAAGATGTACAGATGTCGACCCAACAGCACAAAGACCCAATGGAACGCCTTCAATGAATGTCAGCATTGTCTAACACTATCCACCTCTTTCCAAGTCAGCTTCTCAGTGCCCTATTCTTACACATGGACACCTACAAGGGGACCCCTGTCACGTCTGCCACTTGAGGCCCTGCTTGAAGCTCCAAGGCTCTTGTGGATTGCATTGTATCCCTATAGGTTTTGCATATTGATATACACTAAATGATAAACAAATGTAAGGAAATTTTAAAAAGAAATGGAAATTTAAAATAAAATATTTTAGGTAAGATTAGGGTGGTACAACCATAAATTACACTAAAATATTTCAGAAGTGAGTTATGATTTCTTCGACCAGAAAGTGAAAATAAAAATCTGCAGTGGCTTAGAGGACACGCAAGAGAGTAGGACACTCTTAACTACAGTCGAACTGGAGGTGGCCAAGTTTACATGTGCATAGCATTTAGAGGTTATCCCCACAATCACTGCCATGAGTGTCCAAGGATCGTGATCCCTAGCGGGTGGCTCCTCTAATTAAACCATACTGTCTGTCATCTGTTAGGGACAACTTCTTGGAGTCACCAGTGGATAAAAGCTAATAGTTGTTGAGCTACACAACATGTTTGGGTAAACTTGCTTACAGGATATGTACTCTGGCCACTTTTACTGCTGTCTTCTTCTTGAGTGGTATTGTGATGTGAGACCCACAGGACCCAGACCCATGCAAACCATGCAACCCATGAGACTCGTGCAAACCATGCAGTCCACATAACCCGTGCAACCCATGGGACCCATATAACCCATGCAACCCACACAACCCACATGACCCGTCCAAACCATGCAACCCACTTAGTCTACGAACCAATTGGACCCATACAACCTATGCAACCCAGGAGACCTATACAACCCATGCAAACCTTACAGCCCATGCAACCAGTATGACCCATGTAACCCATACAACTCATGTGACCCATGTGATCCACTCATGCCCTTGACCTTCCCAAACTGTGTGCTAAATAAGTCTACTCTCTTAAAGTTGGATACTTCTGGGGTTTTATTATGATGACAAAAGCCTGACTGATATAAAGGGGCCATGGGATTCAGTTAAAGGGTCTCAGGGCAGCTCTGTCTGTAGATCTTGGGTGAGAAATAAAGGAGGAAATGGATAAGGGAAAGCAAAGATGATATCTAAGAGATATGCATCTGGCAGGCAGAACCAGGAGGTTTTATACTGATCCCAAGCAGAGAGGCTTTCATAGTAGGTCCTAGGGTGGCACACAGGGAGGGAAGTGGCTTTTGAGGGGACAAGAATACCTCATAAGTCTTGGCCAGAGCTGGTTATAAGAACAGTAAAGCAGGTGCGTTAGATGAAGCAACTTCATTCTACAATATTCCTGGAAATTGCTCTAAAGTAATTACACCATTAAAACGAAAAGTTACAGCCAATTGCAGGCAAGAAGGACAGAATTTACAACTTGTGTTCCCAGATACAAGCCTCCAATGAACTGCCAACCATAAATCGTTTTGAGCAATTCACTTCTGGTAATTCATAAGAGTACTCAGTGGGACAAGAGAACAACCAGAAAAGTAATCAGAGGAGAAGCCTCAGATCAAGGACCTATCTTTATTTCTTCTGCAGAGGACAGAAGGAGAGTGGAAGCCAACTGGGCCAGACAGTACATCTGGATCAACTAGATCACTCAAATAAGCACTTCTGTGATCTGTTTCTGTCACAGACACCAGAGAGCATGACAGTTCTGGCAGCCTTCGAGGCTCTGGCAGCCTTCGAGGCTCTGCTCAGAATCAGCAGAGCAAGCCGCGAACCTGTTACTGAGCCTGAAATTAACCAGAGAAGCAATGAACAAGCCATGATTTTGATGAAATCATCCTCTAGGTTTCTGCATCACCGTATTAATCGCCTACAATTTCCATGTTTTCACTGTCAGATGGAGTGAACGATAATGTTCCAGATGAGATGGATCGGTGGGTTATGCCTGTCGGTAATTCATGTGGAGAAACAAAACAGAATCTAATTAGATATGGACTGACTGGGTTAATATGAATCTGAGACACAAATGAGCTTTTTTTTTTTTTTTTTTTACAAAGACAAAAGCGAGTGGCGGCTGCTAATCAGGTATCAGTTAAATAGAACCCCAAATCCATAAAAGTGACTCTGTAAGATATGTGGCAGGAAATTTCTTCCTGTGACGTTAGATGTGAGATAAAGCCAGTTTTCCTAGTTGTGTGTTCTGCTCTGAACCTGTGTCTACTGGCCAGGGCAAGTTCAAGCGTTAAATCTCCTATGGAAGTGTAGGTAGTTCTTTTCTCAGGAGACATTTCAGCCCTTCCTGATAAGCATGATTCCACTGTCATGGAGGAATGCAAGCGGGTGAGCTCCTCACCTCCAGTCCTGTAGAGTTTCATTCTCAGGGAGTTGAAAATGCCAGGCTGTTTCATCAATGCATGGCTGTCTGAGAGACAGACCAAGCTACTTTTGTCATACTGATGTCTTGGGGGCTGTCACCCACATTCCCAGCACTCTCAGAGATATACCAGAAGATCTACTGGGTGTCAGTTCCCAATATTCAGGCATAGTCACGAAAACCTCCACTTCTGTCGGTACTGTCACCCCTATTCCAGTTAAACATGGCTCACTGTCCTTTGCATCTAGAAGGCATGAATGCCAAGTTTGGAAAACACAGCTACGGTAGATTTGTCTGTGTTTGCACTCTCCTGGCATAGAGAAAACGATTCGGTTCACTCAACTCACGAGGACACGTGTCTGTTCTCACAGATAGGGAAGAGAAAATGAATATGCTCTAACTGTGAGTGTTACTGGGGTCCATTTCTCACAGTTTATGAAGCCCAGTGGCCCAGTGGGATGTTGTCTGCTTAGGTTGTTAACGTTGATTAAAGCTGCCAAATCAGTGAATGGTAATTCAGAAGATAGTTGCTATGCCAAATGGCCCTTGCCTACGCACTCACCATATTTCTATACAAGTCCATATTTAGACTGAGTAAGAGGATGGTGCTGATGCATACAACCCAGAAGCATTTATCCACCTTTAAATCATAATTAACTTCCCACTCCAAGGTCCTGTACCAACTTATCCCAAACCTGTTGCATTGTTCCAGTTCATAGGTTTTCTGTGTTATCTTTCTAAATTTAACATTTCAATGTGTTCAACCTCTGATATTGTCTACTAATCTTAGAATTCTTTCTGAGAACTGAACTTTCCCAGGGGGTTGGATTATGTTAATGTCATTGTAGATTATTAATTACCATAGCTTTGGCAGCAAGCCAAGCTGACTAGCTCAAGACTATTAAAAAAAAATTCTCAAATATAAACCAAACCATTGATAGGACACCTTTGTAATTATGCTGAGTAGTGATTGTTATAATCTAATAGTTTCATGTTATGTTCATTATCTATTTATGTATAACAATGATTACTGCAAATTTGCAGCTTAATGTGGTGCATGTTCATTATCTCATAGTCTGTGGGTCAGACATCTGAGAACATTACGTGCTCCAAGGCTTCTTGTGATGCTCTAACCAAGGTTATAGGAAAAACTGAGGGCTCAGAGGAAGCTCACCTCCAGAGAGTCTGCTTGCAATCTCCCCTGGCTCTTGGCACAGTTATGCTTCTCCTGTTGTCCGAAGGCTTTAGTTATTTACTGGCCATGGCTCAGAGGGCTCACTCTATTCTTTGCTTTGTAGACGTTTACTTTATCACCCAGAAACAGAGGGAGAAGTCAGGAGAAGTGGGGATGGAAAACTATAACATTAGGAACATAGTCACAAAGGTGGTGTCACTATGCGCTGTACCATAGTTTTTATTTGGAAATCAGTCACAAGCCAAGCTTCTACCCCAGGAAGGAGTCACTGGGCATTTCTGCCAGCAGAAAAGGAGAACTCTAGAGCTCCCTTAGTACCCTCTACCACAACAATATAGAGAAGGAACAAAAGGTGTAATCTATTTGTGAAAGTTCCTTTTCAAAGGATAGCTCTAGGGTATGCCAAAATGGTTCGGTGGTTAAAGGTGTTTGCCACCAAGTCTGAGTTTGATTGTCTAGAACCACAGGATAAAAGGAGAGAACCAATTCCTACAAGTTGTCCTCTGACCTCCATAGGTGCTGTGGATGCATACCTGCAGAGGATCAATGAAAAAGAAGATAGCTACATTCAGCGGTTTTAGAGAAAAAAAGACCAGATATTTGGGATAACATTCTAAATCATGTTAACATTACCGCAAGCGATATAATGTGTCTGAGTGGGTTTATGTAAATGAAGTGGGAAGCATATTGATTAAAACATCTGGAGTTGAAAAGAACACTCTCACTTGTAAACTTAACCTACAGAATCAAGGAACAGGCACAGAGGGAGCAGGTGAAATGCCGTAGTCCAGAGTGTTGCACGGATGCACAACACTATTGGGAATGCTAGCAAGCCTGAGTTGAGCTGACCACTAAAGGCTGACACACCACTTATCCTGGTATCCAGCTCTACCTGACTACTAAAGGCTGGTACACAACTTAACCTGGTATCCAGCTCTACCTGACTACTAAAAGCTGGCACACTGCTTGTCCTGGTATCCAGCTCTACTGTTTCATTCACTTCCTTTACCTCCAAAGTAGTTTTTTCCCCCTTCTTTCTTCATCCTTTAGCTAAGTCATACCAAGGAGTTTGGCAAATGAATACCCTTACTCCACACATTTAGAATTGGATAGCTGTTCACTTTGATTCTCTCTTCTCTTCCTCACTGGCTGACTTGAGAATGGCTGGCGACCCTGATGTCCTCTGATGGCTGGTAAGCCCATTTCCTGGTGAATGTTGCTGTTCTCAAACAGGAATAGCTGTCCTCCTGTATGTACACCTAGAAGATGCAACTCGTTTCTCTGGTAGTAAATATCACATCGAGATAAAGCTGGAAGGCAAGAATTTAATAAAGAGATGTTTGACCCTCTTTCTGTAGATATTTTGGAACAGCTGAGTGTTTTATAAGCAATCAACTGTGCAGCTCATGACTAGCCAAAAGATTGATAGGCACCCCACAACTCCAAGATTTCCCTTGGCGATCGTAGCCATGGAGTTCATTGCTTGCAGAATGGCTGTTACACCATGATACCTCCTCAGACACTTATTCTTGCTTACTTTTTGATTCAACTCTGATCTCACTTTTGGCACAATGGAGAGATGTTAAATGGGGTCGTAGGTAGCTGGGTCAATTGAAGTCAACTGCAGTTAAATATGTATGAAGGTTATATGAGCAGAGCCTCATTTGCTAGGAAAAAAATATCTCATTTTCCATACTCGCTACCCACAGATATACTTCAAGGGGCTCCTTAGCTTGTTGCTGTGTGCCCAGGCTGCATCTTTGCTACACTTCATCCAGACCTCAGTCACAGCCTCTTCCTCCTTTGTTTCCCAAAGACAAGTTCAGATTATGCCTAAAAAACTGTAAGAAGTATTCTCAAGACAGCAGATATAAACTGAACTATTTAATAAATGCTGAAGTCCCGTTGGCTTCTTAATTCTCCAGGATTTCTGAACATTTTTCTTTATAAGAAGATGAGAGTGAGGTTTACACAGGGGGCCTGAGTGGAATTCTTATCAGTGTCCTGTTCTACCAGAAGGAGACAGAGGCAGGAATCCGAGTGGCTATCTAACCCACCCAGCAGAAACTTCCCATTTTCTTTGTGCAAATGAGATATTAATGGTGTGTAGGAGGTATTAAATAGAGATGACTGTGGAAACAGAAGGCTGCATCTTCTGTGCTCACACTCAGCTCTCTTCCATAGGAAGGACACATTTCAGCAATAAGGGGACTCCCAATCATGAAAAAGGAAATTGGTGGAGGTCATATCGCACTGCCATGGTTCAAGACTGGATGTGGGCCGAAAGGAAATCAGACATCATGAAGGGACTCTTAATGTCTGGGTCCTCAGCAATGAATTCTTTAATCTTTGAGTTCTTCTGAGTTAGCTCTGGGGGAGCCCTCTTTCCTCAAGAAGAAAATTAGAATTCTCACTTTTTTTTCCTGTATATCTCACAGGCCTTATTAAGATATGCAAGCATGAAAACCTTTAGTTTATGCATCAAAAGTATTAGACATCTATGTTCTATTTTGTAGATAAGGATTTATCTCTAAATGTTGATTCTTCCATAAGCTTCTCAAAGCCATTTCCTGACAACAGCAGGCTCCACCATGCTCCCCTTCTCCTTCCTCTTCCCCAGAAATAGTGGGAGACTTACGACTACAGTGGGGGTAGAAAGGGCCATGCAAGGAAGGTGAGCTAGAAATAAGACTGTCCACTACTGTGATTCTGAAAGAGAGTCTGAGTCTGTTGAGTCTGTCTGTCTGTCTGTCTGTCTGTCTCTCTCTCTCTCTCTCTCTCTCTCTCTCTCTCTCTCTCTCTCTCTCTCTGTGTGTGTGTGTGTGTGTGTGTGTGTGTTATGGTTTTACTGCTGTGAACAAACACCATGAACAAGGCAACTCTTATAAGGACAATATTTAATTGGGGCTGGCTTACAGGCTCAGAGGTTCAGTCCATTATCATCAAGGCGGGAACATGGCAGCATCCAGGCAGGCATCGTGCAGGAGGAGCTGAGAGTTCTACATCTTCATCTGAAGGCTGCTAGGAGAAGACTGACTCCCCAGGCAGCTAGGATGAGGGTCTTAAAGCCCACACCCACAGTGACACACCTACTCTAACAAGACCACACCTCCTAATAGTTCCACTCCCTGGGCCAAGAATATACAAACCATCACAGTGTGTGTGTGTGTGTGTGTGTGTGTGTGCATGTGTGTGTATATACATAATATACGTTCAGATGCATGTGTGTATATACACATGCCTATAGAGGCCGTATGTTAACCTTAGGTATCAATCTTCAATAGCCATCTACCTAGGGATATCTGTGTTTGTTTGCCTTTAAAATTTTGTTTGCCATACATACCAACTACTCTAAACCTTGTCCCCCTACCAACCCTGCTTCCACTTTACACTTTTTCCTTCCCATCAACTTGTTGTTCAAGTTCATTATCTATTTACTTTGTCTTGAACTAAATCAACCAGGGCCATCTGCATGGCCATGTGTTTGGAGCTGCCTTTGGAGCCTGATGGGATAATCAGTGGGCACACAACTAAAGACAGACTCTACAACTTGCCAATAGTTGAGAGGTAAGAGAGGGGGCCCCATGGGCACTCCTCTCCTCTTTGATTATTTGCTGACTGAGCTGTTTTTGACTGGGCCCAGTGCAGTTAGCTACAGTTGTTTTGAGTTAATGGCAATATCTATATAGAATTCTACAGAACTCAATCTCCTGGCCCCTCACCTTCTCTTCTGGCTCTCACATACTTCCTGACCACTGTTCCATCATCTCCTCTGAGTCTTGGAGAAGTTTGTTTAGGGTGAGGCCCACAACCATCGCTAATTTTCTACGTGTTGGCAGCCAGGAGTCTCTAGTATCACCACCATTCAATTTAAGAACAGGCTTCTCTGATTAAATCTGTGGGCTATTTTTGTCTACAGGGATAATAATAGGTATGTAGAAGGTAGGCTGGTGTTAAATCATATTAGCTGACTATCAGAAGTATACTTCCCATAAGGACCTACCACCTCCCTAGACTCAGGGTATAAGCCAGGCTTAGTACTAGGCATTGGTTTCTCACCCCCATTTCCCAAGGAGGGACTCTTGAATCCACTCAAAGGGGAGTGGGTTATCCTTGTATGATAGTAAAAGTATTATCACACAAGACACATATGTTGCTTTGTCTATGGATTATTTACATTCCCTTTATCTCTGTTAATCTTTCCCTCATCTTTCCAATCTCCTATACCTTCCTTCTGAACAAACATCACCACCCACAGTATTCTCCTTACATGCTTTTGCCTGTGTTCTATCTTCTCATTTAAAGCCATCTCCCTCCTAGTCTCGGCTCTTGGTTCCTGGCTTCCAGGGCTACATCATGACAGATACCCCAAGGTTCCTGGATTCCAGGGCTACTGCAGGACAGACACTCCAAATTACAGAGATGAAGCTAGGATCTCCCTGTGAAAGAAAGTACACAGTGTTTGTACTGTGTGACCTCATTCAGAATAAGTTTTCCAGTTCCATCCATTTGCCTGAAAATTCATAATTTTATGTTTCTTCAAAGCTGAATCACAGTATTCGTGTGTACATATCCCATCTTCAATATGCAGTCGTCATTTGATGGGCATATAAGCTGCTTCCATTCCCTTGCCATTGTGAGAAGAACATCAGTGAACATGGCTGGACAGGCATTCTAGTCGTAAGGTACTGATTCCATTGATTACACACCTAGGGATGAGGACTGGGTCATATGATCATTTTAAAGGGTTTTTTTGGTTTTGCTTTTTGTTTTTATTTTTTGCTTTGCTTTCTTCTTTTTAAAATAAACCTCCAGACTAATTTCCAAAGGTGCTAGTCCACATTTTCACCAACAGAGCCAAGGTGCTTCCCTTCTTCATACTCATGTCAGCAATTGCCGATAGCAGTAGTCTCAATGGTGGCCATTGTGACTTAATGGTGGCCATTGTGACTGGGGTAAAACAGAATCTCAACATGGTATTAACCTGTATTTCCTTGGTGGCTAAGGATATTGAATGTATTTTAACATTCTTCTTAGCCATTTGTATTTCTTCTTTTGAGAACCTTCTCATAGCTGTAGGTCACCTCTTAATTAGATTTTCTTCTTGGCGTTTGGGTTTTTTTTAATTCTTTGCATGTTCTTGTTACTAACCCTTTGTTGGATGTAGAACTGGCAAAGTTTTTTTGCCCATTCTATGGGCTGCTAGACAAAAGCCTCTTAGTTTCATTAGATTTCATTTGTCCATTAGCGGTCTTGTAGTCTGATTTCTTGGTCTACTGAAATCTATTCAGGAAATCTTCACCTATTCCTACATACCAAAGCATACTCCTTACTTTTCTTCTAGCAATTTTATGTTATTGGGACTTATATTGAGCTCTCGGATCCATTTTGGGTTGTGTTGGATAGAGACCCCAATTCATTCCTCTGCAGATTAACATCTAAGCTACCATGAACTGTTTGATGAAGATAATATTGTTTTTCCAATGTATATTTTGATCATTTCTTTAAAAATTCTAGTAGTTATAGTTGAATGGATTTATATCCAGATCTTTCATTTTATTCTACTGAACTATGGATCTGTTTTTTGCCAGACCATAGTGTTTTCATGGTTATGTATAGTATTTATTTTTCTGTTGCTGCAATTAAACACCATGACCAAGGCAACTTACAGAGGGAAGGGTATGTTTGAGCTTATGGTTCCAGAGGGATAAAAGTCCATCACAATCACAGCCGAAAATATGGCAGCAGGCAGGATGGCCGGACCAGGATGCTGCAAGCTCACATCTTAAAACAAAAGCAGGAAGCAGAGAACAAACTGAGAATGGTGTGTGACTTTAAACCTTAAAGCCAGCCTCCAAGGGAATGTATTTTCTCCAGCTGCATTTCCTAAAGATATCCAAATAGTGCCACCATCGAAGAACAAGAACTCAAAAATTTGAGCCTAGAGGCAGAGGGAATTCTCAGTAAAACTGCCACATCATGGTTCTGGAGTAACTTGGAATCAGTTGTAGAGGTAACTCCGGCCATATTCTCTTTTTTCTTTTCTTTTCTTTTTTTTTTTTTTTTGACACTATGACTATTCTTGATCTTTCTGCCTTTGTTATATTTCTTTATCTATTCTTAGTTTATAGACTCTCTTTTCATGGCTTCCCAATGTTATTCCAAATGCCATTCATGTCCTTTAAAATACCTATCATTTCCCTTGACTGAATGATCTAGTTCCTCTATCATGTCTTCATCATTGATATTCTGTCTTCTGTATTTTATTAAGGAAGTTTCTCAAGGTGGTTTTTATTAGGCCTATCAAGTTTTTCTTTTCTTTCTTTCTTTTTTTTTTTTTGGTCTCATTCCAGTTGAGTTTCTTCAGTTCTTCTATCTCTGCTGATTTTCATCTTCATGTCGCTCATTGTCTTCATGACTTCATTTGCCCATCTGTTCATGTTCTCTTGGACTTGATAATCTTGTTCACATTTTCTTCATGATCATTCCGGCCATCCAGGCATTTGTCACTTTCCTCTTTATTCCATCTGAACCTGTTAAGCATGCTTAACATTGTTCCTTTGAGCTCTGTAGGTTGAATTTGATCCCAGTTGCTCTCCTTGGGGCTCCCTGCTGTGGAACTGGTGGTTTGGGGGAAGGCATATTATCTTGGTTGATCACATTGTTTGTGACTTTGTGATGGGACCTGGGTATCTGTTACATTGTTGGTTGTCTTTTGGTATGAGATTTTAGCCTCCCAGGCTGGAATCCCAAAGGAAGCTGTCAGGATGTGTCTCAAGGGGACAGAACCCAAACTAGGTCCTGAGGTCTAGGGTGGAATTTTCTACTAAATTTAGGCCTGGCAGATCAGTAGTTATTCTATGGAAAATCTATGTTTTGTGCACTGATATGAGTCAGGGTAGAGGGGGGTCTCAGATGATATGGTCACTTTGGTTTTGCTTTTTTGTTTTTTGTTTTTTGTTTTTATACAGAGCTTATCTGTACCTTGAGGTAACTGACAAGCCTTAGGGCATCTCCCATTTCTGCCTGACTAGATCTGGGATTACCAACTCAGGTTCCCATGCTTGGCTTTTTATGTGTGTATCGGGACTGAACTCACTTCTTATGTTGATGTAGAGAGTACTGTACTGACTGAGCCATTTTTCCAGATTGAGGGTACTGAGCCTGAGCTAAGCTGACTGACACATATTATTTAGGAAACTTTTCCCAGGCTAATCAGGGATTTGCTCTTCCTATAAACTTACTGTCTCTTCTTAACATCCCAGGCATGTATTCATCCAACTTATCAATTAACCTGTTCCTTAGGTCTTGGGTGCTTACCATATGCCCTGCATACTGCTAAGGTACAGGCTTGACAGTACATCTTCTGCATTTGCAAGCGCACAGTTTGGAGATGAAGACTGAACACACACACACACACACACACACACACACACACACACAGAGTTGTGAAAATACAAGGAAAAACAACAGAAAGTAGAGATGACAGTAGGAACATTTAAGCCAGATTGGGCAGCTGGGAATCTTGTTCTGTGGAGCAATATCTCACCCTGAAGGAAGGGTGGGCAGCAGGTGGTCAGGTGGGAGGTGAGTGTTGTAGGTAGGCAGCATGCAGAGTTATGCAGCTGTAAGAAATAGAGACACAGGAACTTGGAAGGCTAAAGCAAACTCTGAATGCAGGAATTGGGAAGAGTGCCCCATGTCCCTTCAGAAGAGAGTGAGAGGAACAAATCTGGATATTTTGTTTGTTCTTTTTTATTTTCCCCTGAGAGAGGGTTTCTTTGTGTAGCCCTGGCTGTCCTGGAGCTTGGTCCGCTGGCCTGGAACTCAGAGATCCACCTGCCTTGACTAACCAAGTGCTGGGATCAAATGCTTGCACCACCAACACCTGGCTAAGATCTGAATTTTCAAAAGGCTACTGGTTTCAGGGTCAATTAATGAGGACATGAAGCAAGAGGGAGAAAGAGGAAGCAGAGACAGAGATGGAGACACAGAGCATAGGGGACAGATAGACGCTGTATATTTAAGGAAAGCCATCACTGCATCCGTGTCTTGCTTTCTTCGTTGCTAGTTGTAGGACCATGAAGCAAGTGGTCAGCTTCAGAATGAGATGCTCCCGACCCAAAGCCTGTTGTCCCCATACTCACATAAAAATCAATCAGCATTTGTGCGTACACCTGATTTGTCACAGCCTGTAAATCACCTGCCTACATATTCATGCAATTTTTCTCTCTGTACTTCTTTAACACACGTTTTCTTCCTTCTCTTCATTAGAACATTTCCTTCCAAGTTCCGTTCTTCTGCTCTTTCCTTTTCTCCTCTTAAAAGCAAGGTGGAAACAAAACATTTTGTTCCTCGATGACTAGAAATATTGTTATCATTTGAATTCTTACCTCCCTAACAAGCATAAAACTTTACTGCTGATGCAATGATATTGGGAATTGGACAGAATGAAGTTATCAGGCAGAACCCTCATGGGTAAGTTTAATGATGTTGCTTTGTGGTTAAGTTTCTGTCATTGGTACAAAACACAGTGCAAAAGCAACTTGAGAAAAAAGAGGTTTATTTCAGCTTATAGTCCATCCTGAAGAGATGTCAGAGCAGGAGTGGATGCTGAAGTCATGGAGAAACCCTGCTTACTGTCTTAACTTTCCATGGCTTGCTCAGCCTGCTTTCTTCTACAATCAACACTGCCAGCCCAGTGGTGGCACCATCCGCAGTGAGCTGAGCCCTCCTACATCAATCACAAATCAAGAAAATGTCTTCAGACTTGCCTACAGGCCAACATGATGGAGAAAGTTTTCAGTTGCAGTTCTCTCCTTCCAAATAACACCAGTCTGTGTCAAGTTGACAAAAAGAAGTAACAACAACAAAGAAGCCAGCCAGCACAGTGTGCTAGCTAATGTTACATCACATGTGATCGTACAGACTAATCAAAAATTGTTAATTACTATATGTTATGTTTACCTGAATGTATATTCTTAGTAACTAATTCATATTGCTACATTAAATGAGCAATTATCTGTATAGCTTCATCTTCTACTTTTTGACCAAACAACCATCACATGATTTGGTAAAGTTTGTTGCCAAGGGATGATAGGAAGATATGAAAAGTCATTAATGTAAACATTATTATCATCAAATACCCAGAAGGAACTAGTCCCAAAATACCAGACCTTTAATACAAGCAAGTCAGCTGGATCTAGTTTATCTATTTTTACTGACATATTTATAACTAGTGGAAAAACATGTTTCTCAAAGACAAGGCAAACAAATAATAGTGATGCCTCTCTGTCTTTTGAATTTGTGAAAAGTAAAGACGTCTTTCGCGATTGTTCCAAAGCCTTGGACAAAGATTCACCTAAACCACTTTCAGACTCTCGTCAAATGATCTATGAAAATTCATTTCAGTAACTGCCCTTATCGAAGTCAACCAGTCAATGTCAGCTTCAATCAACCCATCAGCAATAGTCTCACTCAACGATCTCTCCATCCTGCACATTCCCAATAGCCATCATCCACCAGTCCTGAAGTGATGTCCTTATAAAACCAGTGGTTTGCTCTGTCCATATAATTCAACTGTAGATCTGTCCTATTTTACAATTAATACATCCTGACATTGGCTTATGACTTTTCTTTTACAAATGCAGACTCTGGGGATTTCCTTGAGCTTTTTGTCTGAGATTTCCTCGTAATTATATAGAATTCTATTTTTCTTACAGATGTAGCCAACTGTGATGTATTGCTCCAGTTTTGACCCAGAAAAAAAAAAAAAAAAAAAAAACAAGGATAGATTTGGAAGAATTTGGAAATTCGAAAGCATGGCATGGCATGACATTTAAAACTTGTTATTCATCTTTGAAAAGAAGGCATGCAGTGTGCTTTGTAGAAGGCTATGGGAAGGGATCCAGATGAGAGAGGATGCAGAATTTGAAGGATTTTGGGGGTTCTTCAGTATCCCTAAGTTCCTCAGCCCAGTCCTTAGTTTTACAAGTGTTTTTATGCTGTTTAATTTTCTATCATTATTTCCTCTTGTTTCTTCCTCACCGTGCAGTAGTGACATTTCCCTTTGGGGAAGTGTCAGGCTATGCTACTCCTTCAGTAGAAGTGAAACAGGAGACCCAGGGAAGGAATATTCAGAGAGCTTCTCCTGAGGGCTAAACCTCTGGGGAATGACAAGGGAGCAAAAATTCAAGGGGAATGTTAAAGCGATGTGAATTTAAATAGCTATGAAATGATTTCCACTTTTCAAATTAACAAGTTAAATATGACGCTCCCAGTAAGCAAATGTGTTGGGAAACGGTCACTCTCAAGTTTCTCTGGTGCAAATGTAAAATAATTGGTTTTCTAAAGGACAGTTCTGTAGGAGTTATCTGGAAGGGGGAAGCTCAAAAGATGTATAGAATTTATGGCAGTGAAATTCCCTGTAGGGCTGTACTCTAAGGAAATAATAGCAGAGATACATAATGTATATGGAGGGGGGAGTGTTCTCACCTCTGGTGAGGACTGAGAGGGTGAACTTCACAATGTTAACTGAGCTGAGATGTGCTTCTTAAAACTGGTGTCATTTTTTTCATATCTTCCTTTCTGGGTATCAGTTTCTGAATTCCTCAGAACTTGTTTTTGTGTGTGTGTGTGTTTCTGATGAAGGAGAAACACACATTGGCTCATGAGTGCTCGTGAGGGACCAGTTCCAAGACGCCCTGCAGATACACAAAGCCCAAACTCATCAAATAAAATGGAGATGTGTTGGCACATTGTGCTGGTTAGTCCCACTTGTCAGTTTGAGGCTAGAATCTCCTAGAAAGGCAGCCTCTGGACATGACTGTGCAGAATTGTCTAGAGTGGGTAAATTAAAGTGAGTAGACCTACTGTGGGCAGCACTGGATAAGGATAATCAAGCTGAATGCAAGCTTTCTGGACTCTGCTTCCTGCCTGCAGACACCACCCCGCCTCCTCAAGCTCCTGCCACTGTGACTGACCCCTTCAGTGTGGACAACTCAGGAAACACTTCTCTCTTTATATTGACTTTTGCAGGTATTTTTTTTGTCACAGAAGTGGGACAGTTGCTAAAACACACAAATTACAAGAATCCTCCCATATACTTATACCATGTCTAGACTGCTTGTGTTACCCTGTGTTATGTACATTGCATATAGCGACCAAGTTTTGCTGCTCCATAAATAATGGTAAGAAAAAGTCTACTGCAATATGCAGTTTTTCTCTAACTACATTCCATCTGAGGATAGATGAGTCTTTAGATGCAGAATTAAAAAGTTTTGAAGGCTATCATAATGTAGGAGAAAGGAATAATTTGGAGGTGTCTCAGTCAATGTGGCCATTTGAATAAAAATGGCCCCCCTGCTCCATAGCCCCATAAGGAGTGTCACTATTAGGAGACTGGAGTAGGTATGGCCTTGTGGGAGGAAGTGTGTCACAAGGGGGTGGACTTTGAGGTCCCAGATGCTTAAGCCATGCCTAGTGTGGCATTTTCTTACTGACTTGTCTCAGTAATCAAGGTGGAGAATGACTACTAAGATTGCCTTTCAGTCTCCATATGTACCAAATCTCTGACAAGACATGCTTTTAAAAGAGGGAGACAGGCAGTGATATACCTCAGAAAGTAGGAACACTTGTCCTGAAAGTCTGGCAAGCCAAAGTCAAGCCTCAGAAACTATAAAAAGATGGAAAGAGAGAAGTAACACTCAAGTGACCTACAGCCTGCACTTGCACCTCCTACACACACACACACACACACACACACACACACACATGAACACACACATGTATGCATGCATGCACACAGGCACACACACATATACACACACCACACATGCACACACATACCATGGATGCACACATACAAACCATAGATACATACACATTCACTATGCATGCACACACATGTGCATGCACATAGGCAAAACCACATATATACACATACCATGCATGCATACACACATGCACACACACACACACACACACCATAGATTATGTAGGAGGAGCTAAGGTGGGAGGAGTAAGGAGAGGAAGTGGAAAAGGAAGAGGAGGAGCTGGGGAAAGCAGAGATGCAGGAGCAATGGAGAGCCATGCAGGTATGGGGAGCAGTCTCGGGTAACAACTTTTATTTAGGTTACCTAATTGGGAGACAACTCTCTTCGTATGGGCATATTGTTATTGAGCGTTACCAAACATATAAATATATATGCTTTGATTAATCTTTAAGCATTAGAGTGTCATTTTCTTACTGGGCCCGAATGGATGGTGGTATGGTCTGGGCAATGCCCAGCCTTGCGGATGGATTGGCATAGCCATCTCCCACGCTGGCATCTCATGGGTGGCAGGGCTAGTGTTTCTGGTTGGCCGTTTTTAGCTGCGGCCAGCCGAGAAACATGGTGGCTAAGCTAGGCAGAGCCACCACAGCTTAGATAGTAGCCTGACCAGAGGCCATTTTTAAATAATTACAGATTCACACATACACACACACTATGCATGCACACACACATGCATGCACACAGGCAAACACATATATATATTTATACATACCATGCATGCACACACACATGCACACATACACCATGGATACACACACACATACACACACACACACACTATGCATTCACACACACACAGGCACACACACATATACACACACCATATTTGCACACACATACACATACATATAGACACACACCCTGCATGCACACATAAAAACAATAATAACAAGTAGTTTTTAAAAAGAGGAAGAAGAAAAGAGAAATAAGAGGGAAATCTAAGGAGATTTTCCTGTGGCCTCTTTTCTGATACTTCCTGTTGACAATGGCCTTTGGTGTTCTCCAGTGCTTAACAGTCCATAAGGCTGGAGAAAGTAGATCCTGTGGGAGATGAGAGTTGCTGTAGGGGCCGACAGTAAAGAGAAGTTTGTTCTCCCTTAGGCCTCCCTGTTTCTTGTGCCTGGGACAGGTCGTTCCTAACCTCACACATCCTCCAGTATAAAACAAACAAACAAACAAACAAAACAATACAACGTTTTTGCTCTACCCGTTTTTTTTAAAAAACCTTTTATTGATTCTTTGTGGATTTCCTATCAAGCACCCCAATCCCACTCATCTCCCGTCCCTTCATATCTACCCTCTGTCCTTACAATGCCCCCCCCCAACAAACAACAACAGCAACAAAAAACCAAACGACGTCTCTCCATTGAAGTTGCAATATGCCCCACGGTGTCACACACACAAATGTCTTTACTTGCTAACATTCATTGCAACGAGTCATTGGTGTGGTTCGAAGCCTCTGGTTTCTGCTATACTTTTAATACTGGCTCCTCAACCCAGTACCCTGTTGTTGCTCTGAGCCGTGGAGATCCTGCAGCTTTGAATCTGCGGTAGAATCTGCCCCTTCACCTGCTCCAACAATTCATAGATGGAGTGGATCTTGGGATGCACCGACTCAGATCCCTGGAAACTGAGTTGATCAGCCCACCAGCTGTCCAGCACACACACCACCAGGGCTAGCTCTACTGCTTTGCCTGGGTAGAGGGCGGGGCCAGCTCTCCTACTCATGCCCTTTGAACTGGCTACCCGATGCCCAGGCCGCCAGAGCCAGCTCGATTCTGCTGCCCTGGCATTGTATGGGCTGCTTTCTGTGCTATAGCCAGAAAGCAGCCTTCGTTTCTTTAAAGCTCAGTCTGAGGCTTTTAGCTCCACTAGCATGAGTTACCTCCGTACTTGGTTAACTCTTTTCTCTGGTTTTGCATTTATCTTTGCTGAAGCTTGTTTGGCTGTGTCTTGTTCCAGGAATTCATTAAGCTACACGTGCAAGCCAGATTTAAGGACTCTTGCAGCTGCAGAGGCCCATTGATATTTCGTGGTGAGCAAGCGTCCACGTTTTATAATCACTCAGCCGTTTGAAACACGCTGAATGCAGAAATCACTCATGAGCTACACTGATATTAAATGCCTCTAATTAAATGTCTTTATATTATGATGCTGTTCGTGATATTTCATGGCAAAAATTATAACTGAGTCTTCTAGAGCAGGAGGGTCTATTCGTTTTATTTCTTCTATAGAACTAAAGGAGAAGAGCACACATGCCATTTGACAAATAATTGTGAGAGGAAACCCTTGGCCATTTGGATTCTCTTAGCCCCTCTGTGACCTTTAGTGGACAGTTTCTCTGCCACCTCAGGCACCATCTCTACACCACTCATCCACTTGGCTGGAGGGTGGGGAGTAACTCACCCCTGAAGTAAATTTCTAGCAGATGGCAGTTTCTTGATACTTGTTCTTTTTGTTGTTGCTTGTTTCTAATGTAGCTTTTTTATTATACAAAATAATTGTGAACTGAGACATAAAAAAATAATTCAACTCTCAGAAACTTAGCCTAAATTGAACCGCTTGGGGAAATCTTCCTGTTCCATTTCTAGAAATACACTTTAACTTTCTCATTAAATAAATCTTTAGGAGTTCGCCAAGGTCTAGTGTTAATATCGATCACCTTGGGATTTAGAAATCTGTTTTTTATAAACCATTTCTCTTTCTTGTGAATTCTGGATTTGGCTCTAGCCTCACTAAAAATCTCTGTGAAATGTCAAGTTCTCGATCATTAGCATAAATGGTTAATTTTCAACTTGTTCTTAAACAGAATAAATATTTGCTTCCTACCTTGGTCAACTTGTAACATTTTATTAAGACATAATTTATGAGCAGAGTTTGACAGTGCTTTAAGTATAGTCAAGTTTTGAGAAAGGACTCTATAGCTCAGCTATTGTGAGTGGTAATCTAAGTTTTTCATTTTTTATGTGTAGGTATTTGTGGTATATATGCACATTGGTATAGGTGTTTGTATGTATGTGTATGTATGATTACACATGCATGTATATGTGTGTGGAGGCCCATGGTTGACATTGGAATTAATCATATATCATTCTTCCTCTTTATTTTTGAGGCAGAATTCCTCTATTAGGTACAGGGCTTTGTTGTTAAGAGTAGTTTATTAGCTAGTCTGTCCTGGGGACTCTCAGTCTCTGCTTGCCAAGACTGGACCTGTGGATGTGTTTGGGTTATATGACAACTTGGCAATTAAGTGGGTTTTGGATTTCTGAACTCCAGGCCTCTCGCTTATGTGCAAATGCTTAAGCTGCAGAGTCGTCGCCACAGCCTGGAATGCTTTAGATTCTAACACCATAGCTGCTGCCAAATAACACGCTGAGCAAATCTGCACTTTTGTGTTCATAAACAGACAGTGTCATTCATAAAGCCACACTCTCTCTTAACAATATTTAAAAATAAACATAACACTTATAAAATGTTTTCTGGAGAGTGATAACCATGACTATATCCTGATCTTGATATTCCAGATTAATTTTGGATTGGAAGTCAGAAGCAGTGAGATCTTTCATCTCCACAGTAACTCTGTCAGTCTTGCTTTATACAGGAGAACACAGAGACTTATGATTCCATACTTTGCGTATGCCTAAGTTATTATTTCTAAACGAAAAGATAGACTACAGACAGGATGTCCCTCTACCATTCTGTGAAGGAAATGGACAAAGGCCTTGGAGAAAGGCCCATTGCATTGGCCTACCAATATCAGTCCCACCTACTGTATACACCGTAGGGTCCAGAGTCTGAGTGCTTGGACAGTTTTCCAGGAAATTCAACCACTCACCAGGCTAGGAAGGAGCAGGTTTCTACCATGGCTTATCTTTGCTGCCTTCTGTAGCTCTGTGTGGATGACCTCACAGTGTGTAGTGAACATCCTTTGCACACTGGCTTCGGTGTAAGTGAGGTACTTCTGTGTGCAGTCGATGGAAACAATGACATGCTGATCTGGTTTCAAATGATTCCACTAAAACAATATCCCTGTGGAACAGATGGGATCCCAAGTCTTTGTGCGTAACATAGTAAATATTTTTAACCAGAATCTTCGGGAAATTTTTTTTTTGATGCTTAACTTTGTGCCGTGACTGCACTCACAGGCACTGAGAAATTTCTCCAAAGGCTTTTATTTACAAAAGATGTATTCATGCTTAATGGTTTGGTTATGCTTCCCAGAGAGAGGACAGTTGTTAACAAGGTCCAAACATAGATGGGACAGGAGGGGAGAATGAACCAAAGCTGATCTTTTGTTTATAAGGGAGAGAGGGAATACCTATGGGGCAAAGCTGTCATTAGAGAACAATGTGGCATGCAGTGGGAGGCACGAGCTTTGTGATCACAAAAGCCTGGGTTCGAATCCTGACTTCACCTTATGCAAAAAAAAAGAAAGAAAGAAAGAAAAAGAAAAAGAAAGAAAAAAGTACTTAATGATTTCTTATGCTCTGCCAGATAATAAATAATCAGTATTTAGGATAAGAAAGAAATCAGGAATAATTCCTATGAGTACATGTACATCTTAAATGTACGGCAGCTAAGTACACTGACAGTAACCTACATTGAATGGTACAGAGCCCAGGAAACAAACGTCAACCAAATCAGAGGGAGGGGGCTGGACAGAAGGCTCAGTGGTTAAAGCACGTGTTCCACAGGTGTGGAGACCCAGCACCGCGGTGAAAGCTGAGTGAGCATGGCAGCTCTCCTGCGATCCTAGGGCAGGAAATAAAGACAGGGAACCCCCAGGGCAAGCCTGATCTGCTAGACTAGCTGAATGGGCAAATTCTAGGTTTAGGGAGAGACCCTGACCCAAAATATAAGGTTCAGATGGTCAAGGAGTACACCTGACATCAACAGGTCTGCACACACAGGAGACCACTCATACACACTAGGACACACACACACACGCTACATACACACCACAACATATCACACACTCTACACACATCACATGCATCAAATTACACACATCACACACATATCACATCACATGCACATATCACACATACACATCACACACACACATCACACACCACACACACACTACACATAGCATCACATACTTCACATGACAAATCACACATACACTGTACACACATAATACACAAACATCATATCATACACACACGTCGCACACAGCACTCACACACAGCACTCACACACACACATGACTCACACACACACATGATTCAAAAATCACATCATAACACACACATCATACTACATGCATATATCACATGCACACATCATATCACAAACACACACATCACACATATCACACACACACATCACAGCATAACAGACACACACACACATACCAGAGGAAAGTGAGAGCTTTCTCAGAAAGTATCTTGAGAAAGGTGTCTTGTTGAATTGTTATGAGAATATAATTTCATAGGCACACAAGATCTCCCATGGTTCCATGCAAACAGCAGGACTTGTATAAATAGTTATGATGCTTTGGATAATAAAGATGACATCGCACTAAGGATGAATGGGCCAAACATCAAGGCACGCTGGCAGTGCCGGGGAGAGCTGGCTAGATTTCTGCTCTGACACAGGATTAGATGCCATCCTGTCCCTCCATCTCTGCCATGTTACTCTGTGCTCACTGTGAAGTCCCATGACAGAATTTCATGAGATTCCAGGTTTTACACAAGCTTACCACACAGTACCTGTTCCACATAGTCTCATGGAAGACAGGGAGTGGGCAGGAGGAAAAACAGATGAAAAGAGAAACAGAAAGAAAGGAAGAGGCGAAGCAGGTGATGTCTCTGTTTGTGGACATCATGTGGCTACTCCCTTACCTCCATTATATGTGACACCTTTGGTGACTGGCCAGTGCCCCATTGCCCACCTATGTCTAACCAGATGCCTCCACCATCTCAGGCCTGATTTCTTCCCATCCTGTCCTTCCCTCTTCTTCTCAGAGGGTGGAAATGTCAGCAGTGTCCCAGACAGAACTGTGTAAACTTCTAATCTCTTCCAGTCATGAAAATGGAAAGCTCATGTCCACATGATGGACTGAAACACACACACACACACACACACACACACACACACACACACACACCCTCAATACACAAACACAAATGCAGCCCACTAATAAAAAGATTACAATACCGTTAGCACACTCTTTTCTAATCAGAGAAACAATAAACTAAGAAGACATGGTTCCTTTTAAATGGTCCTCTCAGTAGAGGAAAAGGGTTAACATTTTTGAATGCTGCAAAAATTATGGACCCCAGTAACAGGCAGAGTCCTCAGCCTGCAGGAGGAGAGGGCACGAACAAGAAGCTGAGTCACTCTGTCACTCTGGTGGCTTGCAGAAAGGCTTAGAACAGCAGGTAGCAGAGACACCTGAAGGCAAAGGGACAGGTAAGGTTAAAGTTTTTTTAAATGGAGAGTTTATTTTAAGCTGTTTCAAACTGGCACTAAACAGTCAAATTTCCTCTCTGACAAGAAGCTACATAACTGCCCATACCCACACCCTGGCTGAAATTCAGAAGCTTCTTCTCAGGAGTGCTCAGACCCAAGATGCTCAAGGGCAGCAAGCAGAACCAGGCACGGACTAGGAGAAATAAAAGACAGCTAAGTCCTGGCCTGTGACCCCCTCACCTTTCCTTCCATCCTGCAGTGACCCCCACTCAAGCCACCGGGCCTGCAATGGCACAGACATTTCAGGGGAAAAACTCAGGTGCCAACACAGGACTTCCTCTGAACCATGTGGAGCCCCAGCTACCAGGACTTCCCCTGAACAGGACAGAGCCCCAATCATCTCATGGCAGAGCCTACTTGTCGAGATTCTCAGCTGCGTGAACACACTTCTGTTCTAAAAGCAACGTGCACGAATCCAAGAGGAGAGCACAAAAACTCTGTCGAACGGAAATGCAGTGTGAGGGAGCTCTCTCAGATCATGTTTGCAATGTCAAAGTAGGGCAGTACTCACTGTGTTTCCTGTCATTCTAAGGCCGGTTCTCTGATCACCAAGACGGGTGACAGTCACACCCAGACATAGTGCAGCAGAGGAATCCAGGCTTCCTTTGGCAGATCTTGGACCTGGCAGTTGGAACACTTTCAGTCTTTCCCTAGCTGTCTCCAGAAATGTGCCTCTTAACAGAAATCAGACCTCCTGATTCTCATGATGACATCAGTAATCAATGGCCACTCGGTGCTCTCTGGCTTTCTTGTCTCCTTGATTCCTGTGTCTGTCCCCTGACACCTCAACCTCTACCCGTGAACAGTTATAGATCTTGACATATAAATGAGGAGGACAGAGCAAACGGGGCTACATTCTGCCCCCACCCAAACTGCCTGGTAACATGGGTCACGGTAACAGTAACTAAGAGACACTATTCATCTCCCTGCAAAGACATGGTGCTTTTCACATAATATAAAGATGGAGATTACCTGAGGACAGAGGATTCCGGCCACTGAGCATAACTTGTGGTCTCCTCTTCCTCTTGTGGCTAGTGAAGCTTCCTCAGAAGGAAGGCCTTGGAAATATGCTTGATCCTCTGAGGTAGAGTTGGATAGAGGAAGCAGTGTTAAGGCAAATCTTTCTCCTTGAAAACATAAGATGAAAGCAAGGCAGTGTGAAGTAGCTTTTTAAAAGTCTGTTGATGAGTACTCAGGCATGTAGAGGTGACAGGATCAGCCTTTCATGACTACAAACATGTAGGAGGGGCTCTTAGTGCTCTCATTAAAGTCTATGTACATATACTCTTACATATATGTGCCATCCTGTACACACGTATGCTCATACACAATCATGAACTCCCACATAGATGATCTTACACATACATGCTCTTATACTCCCAATGGCATGTTTGCGTCCACACACTCATACGTCCCCATGCCCGTGAGCTCACATGAGTAATCCCACATATATACCCTTAATCACACACATGTGACCACGTACACACATACATTCCCACACATATGCTCTCACATGTAAACCCTCATTTACATGCCCTCAGTCGCACATTGGGTGTGGACAGTGTCATACATTCTCAGACCTGAGCTTTCACATGAATCTGAGTCATCTTTCACACACAGTCACATGTGCCCCATATTACATATGACACCCTAGCATCCTCTGACTTCTGAAAGAGAAGGGCGCTTGGGATACCACTCTTCCGGGGACCTATGAAGCTTGAGTAGACTCACAGCTGTGTCAAGATTTTGTTTGAAGGAAAACTGGATGTAAATGAAATGTATCCCTTGCTTCCTGGTGTCTGGGAACTTTGTATCTCTCTAGAGGCCTGGCTTCTGATACTCATGTGTATCCATTCCCTTTGGAAATACCAAGGACAGCGGTAGAGTGCATCCTAGGTACCAGGCCTGCTTAAATATCCGGCAAGAGATCCTGCATGGAAGATCTCTGAGCTAGCCTGGCCCTCCTCCCTGGCTGGTGGCACTTTTAAGCCCAAGAAGGTACCTGAGCTATATTTCTAGCCAATGCACTGATTTCAAAGTGTGTCTTTTTACTTCCTTAGCCTCGAACTACAAATTTAACAAAATTTCAAATATACAGTCTCTCCCAATCTCCCAGTCCCTCAGCTTGCTTATTTAAACTCCAAAGTACACAGAGGTCCACCATCTGGGTAGGGAGGGCTCTTAGTGGATATGTGCACACCCACCGGCTTTGCATACAGACTTTATATCAGGGCAATTATTTCAGGAACTTTCTGTGAGAAGGACAATATTCCTGATTCTCTATGATACCGCCTAATGGAGTATATTGCAAAAAAAAAAAATTACGAGGTTATTGATTGACTAATGGACTAACCCTAGCAAATACTCTGCAAGCATAAGAGGTATTTATCATTAAAAGGAACTATCCAGACATGGTGTGTGGACCGAAACAATAGGCAAATGTCTGCTCAGGAGGTAGAGTTGGGTCAGGGGGTGAGTAACAGCACCTCAACCCCATAAGTATATCTTACTGCAGGTTTATTGTTGACATTGCACTCTCAGGAATCTCTGAGGTTGTTTTGTTTTTTCGTTTACATTGTTGGTTGTGGTGCCCCATGGTAGCTGTGGTGGTTGGCATGAAAATGTTCCCTACAGGCTCATGTCTATAAACACTTGGTCCCCAGTTTCTGGTGCTTCTCGAGGAGATGTTGAAGGTATGTTCTTGTTGAAGGAAGATGTCACTGGAGGTGGGCTTTGGGTGCAAACTTCCAGTTTGCACTTTCTTCTTCATACTTGAGGTTATAGATATGAGTCTCATCTTATGGCTACAGGCACCCTGCCTGCTATCTGTTGCCATACCATTGCTATCATGATGGCCTCTGACCCACTGAAGTTGTGAGGCCAAACTAACTCTTCCTTTTTGTTACATTTAATCACAGAAACAGAAAAGTGACTAATACACCCTAGACTGTATTGGGGATAGAGGAATGTAGCATAAGCCTGGCCCCTGTCCTGGAGTCAGGATAGAGACAGGAACATGGAAGACTAAATTATAGGAACCTAGAATAGGCAACATGCCAGAGGGAGGGAGATGCCAGCTTCCTAGCACAGGGTGAGGGTGAGTTGAGCCCACTGGAAGGAGCTGCAGCTAGGTTGGGACCATACCCTACTAGGTAGAGGATTTTGGAGGGGGAAGTTCTTGTACAAGAGAGTGATTGTGATGGTTTGTATATGCTCAGCCCAAAAATGGCACTATTAGAAGGTGTGGCCCTGTTAGAGTAGGTGTGGCCTTGTTGGAATAGGTGTGACACTGTGGGCATGGGCTTTAAGACCCTCATCCTAGCTTCCTGGAAGTCAGTATTATGCTAGCAGCCTTCAGATGAGGATGTAGAACTCTCAGCTCCTCCTGCACTATGCCTGTATGGATGCTGCCATCTTCATGCCTTGATGATAAAGGGCTGAAAATCTGAGCCTGTAAGCCAGCCCCAATTAAATGTTATCCTTTATAAGACTTGCTTTGGTCATGGTGTCTGTTCACAGCAGTAAAAGCCATAACTAAGACATAAATTTCTCTTAGAAAATGCAAATCAGTGTGAAAAGGAACAGATTAGTCTCTACGGCACATCTTGTAGCTCTACTCCTAACACTAAGAGCAGCCTTAGAAGGGGTTGAAGGATTGTGCACATTTACATAAAGTTGCCAGAAGCACCTGCAGACAAGGTGGTGGGAAGGTGTCGGGGTGGAGAAAATAAACCAAATCAAGCCAGCATAGACAAATAATTGCCTTCTACTCACTCATCCTGCTCTGATAACAGGAAGCAGGGAAGTGAGATAAATTCATTCATTTTATTTTATGACTTTTCAGGGCCAAACCAGGGACTCTCTTTGCTAGACAAATGTGCTACCAATTATACACACACACACACCTTTGTTTCTTTTATATGTTGGGAATTGTTCCTTTATGAACTTAGGACTCAGTTTAAATCAATAACAAAGGATAGCTGGAAGACGTGGCCTGAAGGAGCTTTTAGTATTTGTGCTGGCTAGTTTTATGTCAACTAAACTCACGCCAGAATCTTTGAAAGAAGGGACATCAGTTGAGAGAACACACCGTCATGTTGCCTGTAGGCAATCCTTTGGGAAATTTTCTTACTTAGTGATCAGTGTAGGAGGGTCCAGCTCACTAATGAGGCACCTACCTAGGTGCTATTCACAAAACAAGCTGAGCAAGTCATAAGGAACAAGCTAGCAAGCAAGCAGTCCTCCATGGCTTTTTCTCCAGTACCTGCTTCTGAGTTTCTACCATGCGATCCTGTCTTGACTTCCCTGGAGGGTAGACCACAGGTTGTCAGATTAAATAAACCCTTTCCTCCACAAGTTGCTTTTGATTATGGTGTTTACTGTAGCAGTAGAAGTCCCAATAAAGAAAGTATTCATGGTTTAGGATTACATCATTTCCTTAATTTTTAGAAACCCCATTTACTTGCTTATTAACATTTGTGTGTATGTGTGAGATAGAAGAGGGAGAGAGGGGGGAAGGGAGAGAGGGAGGAAGGTATGGAGGGAGGGAGG
>NW_021604590.1:4024179-4040677 GCF_004785775.1 Grammomys surdaster | reverse complement strand
GAGAGAGAGAGAGAGAGAGAGAGAGAGAGAGAGAGAGAGCTTTACATGCAGAGATCAAAGAAGAACTTTGTCTCTGGAGGTGGAGTTCCAGGGACTGAACTCTGGTTCTGATACTTTTGTTTACTTCCTGGACCATCTTACTGGCCCCTTGTTTTCCTTTTTAAAGATAATCTTGTCATATAGTCTAGTTTGGTTTTGGATTTCTAGTGGTCCTCATGCCTTGTACTACTGGGCGGCACCACATCAGGCTTAAAAGTTAATTCAAGTTGAATTTGTTTCTATGAAAGCTGGGTTTTTTGGTTTCTTTTTATTATTATTTAATTTTGTTTGTCAGGATTATTTTTTGAGACATGGTCTTGCATGTAGCCGACTTTCAATATGTAGTCACGACTGAGCCTTCCCTGATCTTGCTCTATCCACTTACCGACTGTTGGAATTACAAGCTCTTGTCACCATCCTCTGCCTACAGAAGCTGTATTGAAAGGACTCATTAGGGTTTGTCAAATAACTTTGGGTCAGCCTTTGTTATAGTGTCCTGAAAGTGTTGGTTTCCATGGGAAGGAGACCTAGTTTAATGTGGGAGAGGACCAAGAAAATGTACAACCATTCAGGGGCCCACCATGCCATGAGCACACACCTGTGCTCTGGAAACAGAGAGTAAACAAGAGGAGCATACAGTCTGAAATTTGGTGCTTCTCGGACTGCAGTGAAAGAAATAGACCAAGTCAGTTAAATAGCCAGGGGAGCAGAAACGTAAAGTGGTCCTGTGAAGCGAAAGTCAGGAGGGACAACAAAACAAGAAAATACGTTGACTTCTATTTCACAAAGAGGTCAAGGGGGACAGCAGTGTGGGGCCGGCAGAGACTTAGAAGTAGATTAAGACAGAACCAGTGGAGGCTGAAAAGTAGATTAAGACCGAACCAGTGGAGGCTGGGAAGTAGATTAAGACAGAATCAGTGGAGACTGAGAAGTAGATTAAGACAGAACCAGTGGAGGCTGAGTAGTAGATTAAGACAGAACCAGCAAGGGAAGCCAGAGAGAGTGTGGTTGGAGTAGAGACAACAACCATGTGCAGAGAGGCAGACAACCAAGTGTGAGACAGGCGGGATGCAGAAGGAGGTCAGAGGCAGAAAGTCATCAAAACGGTGAGGAGTGCAGAGCAACTGCTCACCCTGAAGAGTTAGCCACACCAAGGGACTGCTGCCAAAGGGACCTTTGCTTCCTGACAACAACGGTTGACAGTGGCCAGGATCTGTGACACTTCAGCACCTTTTTGAACACTCAGCAGTTAGCACAAAGGACCGTTCCCCAGTGTGCAAACTATTTTCACTCTGGCTGTTGTAACCTGGGGAAAACAAACATGAAAAAAATGCTGAGAATTAATTCCTAGTGAGCCGATCAATAATCCACCATGGTCATACAGAGAGAACAAAACACGCTGAGGGTGGAGGTAGTATGCACAGGAAATCTGGACAAATGACAGGCCGGCCCTTTTATTTTTCCCAGAACCAAAGACCTTGCAGTAAAATTTAGTTTTAGTTTTATCTCAGGAATGAAGGACTTTTGTAGTTAATCTATTTTCCTTCATAGTAGGAAGGGAAAACCCCCACTTTCTGCTTCCAGATTGGCCACCCTCAGGGAATGGCTCCTGAGCTGCCAGGAGCTTCCAAGGCAGTAAGTAGAGCGGAAATGGCTCTGGAGGTCCAGACGTCACTCTGCATCTGAGAGTCAGAAAAGGAGAGCTCTGACTGGAAGTGGGAAAAGATATGCTTCAGTTAATGCTAGAAATGAGCTGACTCTGATCCTGTGCAGTTCCACTCAAGATTTCTCTCACTTGGAAAAAAATCAAGACACCCCCGGACTCCTACCTGGACTCCTTACCTGGGTGCAAGTATTTTCTGTCTTATGAAGTAGTTTTCAGTCTTAGGAAGTATGTTCTTTGCTGCCTCCTATTTGAGCAATTGTTTCTCAAGGCAGGAGGCCGTAAGTTACAATCAGGTCACATTCAGCATTGGTTCTTCTGGGCCTATTTTTGACCATGTAGTATAGAAAGTTTTATCTTCACTAAGATGTGGCCATAAAGTTAGCAATTAAATTCTATAGGAGTTAGAAGGGAATCACAGGATGAAAAATCTTAATATCTAACTTCTAATCTGGTTTTCCAATACTCTTCTGGTTTCTTCTTCATAACAGATAACTACACATGATCTCTCAGAAAATGACTCGAAGTCACTCACATTGATAGAGTAGGACGTCTTGTTTCTAACGGGTTTCTTCAGGAATAGAAAGCTTGTCGGATGGGGAAGACTCGGCTTTCATTGGAAAACCTTTTCTGAGCGCATTCCATTTCAAAATCTAAACCTCACATCATGTCAATAAGGAGCTTGGAACTTTTAGTTTTTATTTTATTTTATTTTATTTTATTTTATTTTATTTTATTTTTGCAATCACCCTCCTCAACATCTAAGGTCAGAATAATGAAAAGCTCTACACTTCTCTGACTGAAGGCTGACATTCTGTCCTTCATGGATAAGTTACTTGCCATAGAGGGAAATGAAGAAATAATTTTCAGAGTTGCTATTGATCTGGCATTGCATTAACTGTCTGCTGAGCCCAGCTATTTATTGACTAAGTGCTTGCTGGTCACTTCCAATGAGCTCAGCTTTTTCTGAGGAGATTTTTAGGGTGGGGTGAAAATACAACAGAAGAAAATTCTCAAAACTGCCATGGAGGTGCCTGTATGACCCCTAAAACTCTTTCTTATATTTTACTCACACTATAATGTTTGGGTTTAGATTTTATTTATAATGGGAGAATAGTATGAAATTATCCCTTGAGACAAACTGCACATGTTCAGTGCTTTTTGTACAAAATCAAATACCAGAACGCACGTGGGAAGACCACACCTATTTGTACGTACAGACTTTTATTTCTTACAGGGCGTGGGCACTGCAGCCAAGATTTTGTGTTGCTAGGCAAATATTCTACTACTGGTCTTTGCCTTCAGACTTCCTGTTTCCCCTTTTGATATTAATTTAAATAATGCTTTGTTGTAAAGCCAGTTCTTTACTTATGTTCACTCTTTGAAGCAACTTAGAGTCACAAAAGAAATCAAGGAACCATCCATTCATGTTTGCCCAAATCCTATGTGTACTTCTACAAACTGAACAAACCTATGTCTCTAGACACAGGTCAGGAAAAAGCATTACAGAGCCCAAAGTGTAAGGTCACTTTCACCTACAGGAACAACTATAGCGTAGATTAGTTTTGCCTTTCTTATCTTCATATAAATGGAATATCATAGTATGTAAGTGTCCACAATGTACACTCAAGGACAGATGCAGAGGTCAGGTAAGTCCAAGGTTATACCTGGAGTATTGTAATACATGCATTCGTATGTAAATATACATATGTAACTGGCTTTGACAGGCTCTTGTAAAACCAACCCCCCAACCCCAGTCCTTTATTAAGAGGGGCTGAGCAGGCATACCCATCTAGTACAGACAATGCAGGACAGCAAGCTTAAACTGCATGTGAAATCGCTTTAGCAACACTTTCAAAAGGCCGTGTGAGCCTCTCTCCTGCAGCGTGATAGTAAACACTTGCATGATTTCAGCTTTGACACAAATGCACTCCCATCTGCAATATTACAGTGACTCTCTCCTTTAGAAACTTTGCAAAAATTTTTCTAAGCTTCTTAAATTCCCTGAAGCCTACAGCTACTATATAAATATTCACAGGATTTTTCCAAGGCAAAAAAATTGCTTCTTTTCTTGGCTTCTCATGAGCAAACCAATGAGAGTTTACTGCAGTGAGAGGCAACTCACAATCATATTTTATTTGAACATCAATTTTAAAAGCAACCCTTCATAATTTCTAGAACTGGTAATCAGGGAAGCAGAATATTAATGAGACATTAGATACTTTAGCTTTTATGGTAGGGATTGGCTTCTTCTCCTAAAAATAAAAATAGCCTGCATAAAAATAAGTTTTCCTTCCTATTGTACCATAAGAGTCAAAAATTACCTTTTGTAACAAATCATGCCTTCATATTTTAATTGAAGGTACTTATAAAAAAAATCTTGCCTGAAAAAAAGGAGGGGCAGTAGAAAGAGATCTATAGATAAACTCCCACATTCTGAATGTGTGTTGGATGAACTTGTACAAATCTGAGGCAAAACCAAATAGAGATGAAAGACACATCGTTTTCATTGGGTTCCATCAGCGTAGTTTCAATGTCTGTCAGAGCCTCAGTAACCAGCATGGAGCATAGTATCTTTGCAAGAAAACCTTTCATTTGTTCAGTCAACCTCCACAAAGCTCTACCTTGGATTAACTGCATCAAGTACAGATTTCAAGCAGTTTGCCAAAAGAACAAGGTATCTTCCTTTAATTAAAAAAACAAACAAACAAACACCTATTTGGAACCAATACTGTGCTGATAAATGGGTTCAGTGTTGGGAAATTGCTGCTTTTAGAGTTTGCCAGACTGTGATGTAAGTGCTCTCCCATAGCTGATTTGAAAGCATTAGGCACAAAGACATTTAACTGGAGCAGGATAGGAGACATGGACTGGACTATTCTGAGCTGGTAGAAGCCGTTCTCACACATGATTTCTTTGAATGGGTGTTCTTAGTGCTGGAAAATGCAAATCTGAAACAAAATGAAGACAAGATGAATAATGCTAGTCCTTACCCATTGATCACAGAGAACCATGATCTCTGTGAATGTTTATCAGAGTTATCCATCTTCTGTGTGAATCCAAAAGCCCATGGCATCTCTCTGAGTCCAACACTGCTGAAAGCAGGCAATGATTTCCTACAGGAATTCAATATGATCAAAACATTGAGCAAACAGTGTCTCAGAGCCATGACTTAAAACAAGGCCAAGTGTTCTGACATCTCCATGCACCTCCCTGGAAAACCTTGCTAGGATGTCTGAAATTCCACAATAAGCAGCACTCCTTAAGACTGAAACATTAGGTCCCAAGAGACCCTTGTTAAAATGGCAGGGTCCTTGGGGACAGCTTCAGGTTGAGCTCTTGATACACAAGCAGCTTGGCACAGTGAAAAGAACACTGGGTGAGTGATCAAGACTGAGATCCTCATTGACAATCATCAATCGTATAAGTCACATCCTGCTTTTGAGCCTCATCTATTTGTGCACTCAATGACACCATCTCTTTCATATCTGTCTATAATGCTGGGTCTGGCACGGTTATGGGAGGGACAGTGTGATACTATATAATAATGTATATATTTTACATTATGTTTCTCCTTTGGGGAATGTTCTCTCTGCCAAGGTTAATGACTCCTTGATAATCAGAAACTACATGATTCTAGGAAACAAAATTGTGTCTGGTATTCTTCAGCAAAATGCTAACACTATGACATTCAGGATAGCCCTTAAGGCTGTGGGAAATAACTCTGAAAACATGAGTTCAAGAATAGATACATCAATCTAAGAACAGCTCTGTACAGGATTTCTCAAATGTGCAAAATATAAGGATGCAATATGAATTATCCAAGGAGTTTCACGGACCTGAAAGAACAGAGATAGTTGCACTAATCAGCCAGCTTTGTCAGAAAGATATTAAGGAAGAAGATAAAGAGATTTAGGGAGCAGTGATCTCAGTACAGGGTCCCATCCAGCTAAGTTAATCATTTGTATTTTCAGTTGAAAAAGGAATAGTTTGGACTTTTAATCCGGAATGAACTGCAATCCAGAAATGGAAAGCACACTTGTGATCCAGATCTTGAGGCTAGAAGATATAGGCTTTTGATCTGGATCTTGAGTAATCGTGGTCATAAAAAACTTAGGTCTAGGTGTGGTGGTACATGCTATTTATCCCAGAATTCAGGAGACAGGGCCATGCAGAGCTCTGAGTTCAAAGCCAGTCTACAGAACATGTTCCAGGACAGACAATCTTAGGCAGTGAAGGAGTTGAAGAACAGAAAGCTGGTGATAATGTAACAAATCAAGGGGGCCATGTTCCAGCTCAATCAAGGAGCAGAACTAGACAGCTTCGGCCATCTAGCTCTGTCTTAGAGTCGAGGGGCTAAGGTCATAAAAAGGGAACCTGAGGTAAATGACTGAATTGAGATGTAATCCCTAAGGAAGTAGCCTGTATAAATAAAACACTGGGCTTTGATATGCAAGAGAGAGCTATCACAGCTGTCCATCACTGACTGAGTCACACTTCCCAAGCTTCCCAAAACCCATTCCTCACTACAAATCAACTCTACATTGATAATCCGTCTCAGTACACACTCAGATATCAGGCCCCTTGGTTGCTCTGTGGTAGATTTGACACTTGGTCAGTTGTGTCTTGCAAGAAAGAGACAAGAACCAATATGGCAGCAAAAATGGACATCCATTCATTTTCTTTCTGTGGTTCACGATTGGTTGTACATAAGGGAACTGTTCTCTGAGTGGGCTGAGAGGATCTCAACAATACCATTGCTATTGTTTTACAAAGGTTCTTGAGAACTTTTCATCCCCCAAAACCAATGGAATGTAGCTCTTAACATCAAACTGCACAATCTAGGAAAGGTAATATGAAAATTGTAAGGTTACAACCTTCATTTATAAGGAGAATTAAACAGAAAGATATGAAAAAGACCTAGAAGGTTGAATATCACACATCCTGGTAAACAGTAGTTAAGCTTAAAGTATTTGAATATGCAAACCCCAGCATGAATTTTCCCTTAGTTTCCTGCCCCTCATCACACATGGCTTCCAGATGCAGGGAAGGCATACTGTGTATATCGCTGTTTTTACTACCCTCCTAAGTGTCCTAAAACTTACAGCCTGGTTATCGCAGATCAGAATTCCTTCTGGTCAGCAATAATTGGACAAGAGAGCTGTTCTAATTTCACACCACTTTTTATAATCATACCCCCACTCATGATAGACCCAGAGACACATAAAACTGAGCACTGGAAGGCATTTAATAACCCTGCTGGCACCCTCCAGAATGTGGATCTGAGGGATACTTCCTACACACATGCTGCCATGTCAATTGTTAACTCCTTCCCAGAGAATCATAACTGTGGTCAAATTTTATTTTTTATATCTCAAAATTAATTTTCTAAGAAGAAACTCTAATTTATCTAGAGCTAAAACGCCTTCCAAAGTATTTGCTTACTCCCAGGAGGAGACTTTTGTTTTTTCTGCAACAGAAGTTGACTGGGGATGAGTCTTTTTGCCAATTTTAGTTGTGTGAGGGCATCTGATACCAGCTGACATCACCCTGGCTCTGGGAGCAGATGTCATTAGAGCCCCAGGGTGAGAAATTGGGGACACTAAACATAAATTGTTGGGATACAGATGGAGGTTTCACAAAAATAGATTTTTCAGATTTCTCAGAGATATACAGCAATTGATGGAATGACTCAGGCTGCCATAAAGAAATAGGCTTTCATACCTGCTTATCTTTATGCCTATGTTTTCTGTAAAACTGCAAACATTAAAAAAAGAAAAAGAACAATAGAATTCTCTATAATTAGGCATAACAACCACAGTAATTATTTCATGCAGATTCTCCTGATATTTACTGTTCTGTGGTATGTCTGTGTGTGTGTGTATGTGTGTGTATATGTGTGTCTATGTGTGTGTGTATGTGTGAGTATGTGTATGTATGTGTGTGTGCATGTAGTGTGTATCTGTGTGTGTGTGTGTGTGTGTGTGTGTGTGTGTGTGTGTGTGTGTGTAGTGTGTGTGCAGTCACCCTAGAATATTCATAGGTCTTTGCTCTAGAACCCCTGCAGACATTTCACTTAGTGGCTCTCAACCTTCCTAAAGCTGAGACCCTTTAATTAAGTTTCTCATGTTATAGAGACCCCCAACCATAACATTATTTTGTAGCTACTTCATAACTGTAATTTTGCTACTGTATGATCATAATGTAAACATCTATAATGTAGGATATCTGATGTGTGACCCCCACAGGTTGAGAACCACTGCCATAGATGCTCAAGTTTTTATACAAAAAGTCCCCATGTTGTATCAACATATGCAGGGCCTCCTTATACATTAAATCATCTCTAGATTACTTGTGATACTTAATGAAATGTAGATGCCATGTAAATGGCCTTTGCACTTTACTGTTTATTAAGAGCCAAGGAAAAGATCTATATGTATTCAATGTCTTACAATTTCATTTTCAAAATATTTCAGTCCATAGTTAAATGACTGAAATGACATGTAGCATGTCTATTGACTTAGTGATGACTACCTTACTCCTGTGTGTCTGTGTGTGTCTGTGTGTGTGTACACATTTGTAATCATGTATATGCATGTATATAAACATATGTACACTGCGTACATGTACATATATGTATATATATACTGTTTATAAGTTACTCCTCTTTCCAGCTAACCCAGACATCTTTCATGTTAGTCCTTGTATCTCTGTGTCTTTGTTTTAAGGACCAGACAGTATAAACAAAGCCTCCTTTGGGATGTATGCATCATTATAGCATCATTGTGAAAGAGGAATAGAATATACAGTGTTTCTCTTCACAGACAGACAGACAGACAGACAGACAGAGATACAAAGAGGATTCTTGTCACCTCCAGATCCCAGGACCCAATACCACCAGAGAGTTAGCAGTGTCTGAGACCTTTATACTTGCAATGTTTTGGGGGACGTTGAGGAGCTCAGACAGGTTCTCACTATGTAGCTTCGGCTCTTCTAGAAATCACCCTGTAAACTGTGAGGTGACCGCAAACCTGCAGCAATTTTCCTCAGTCTCAGATGCTGACATTGTGGCCATGGATCTACACCTGAACTGTTAAATCTCCTTCCTCAGCCACTTTCAACCCATTCCCTCTCTGGGAAATATTGCAAGGGTGTCTTTTGAGCAGGCTGGCCTGTGCTAACTGAATTGATTTGCAGACTACAGTTAAAAGGGATATTAAAAAAAAATTCTACCACAGCAATTGTCATTCACCCTCCAAGAATAAAACCATCCTACTAGGTTGTATGTGTTCCATTTGCCGGTAGACACTCAAAAACAACCAATGATTCAGTCCTGGAGATTATGTCCATGCATGTTTCTTTAAGGAAAACAAGCTTCTGAAAATGATGGCTGCTTATCCTCTCCTGTTAAGTGGTGGAGGATATTATAAGTATTTTATTCCCTTAATACTAAGAACAGTTACTCTTTCAGAGAAGAGAAGTTTTTAAAGGGACAGTTTGGGCTGTTTTCAAGACAAAACACTGGAGGATATGGCTCCAACTCACTGGGAGCCCCAGCAAGGCCTCCAGTCCCACATCTCTGTTCACATCAATACCCATGGTCCTGAATGCAGTTGGTACCCATGATGCATCTGCAACTCTACTCAGATCCATGCTTGGTCTCTGCAGATATGACCTCCATCTCCCTCCACCTTCCTGAGCCTGGAGCTGGTTCTGTCCTAACTTGTCTTGTCCCTGGTCCCTGTTATAGTTCCACTCACTTCTGTCTCACAGTCCCTACCACAGACCCAGCCTCTCCTGTAACAGTTCCTCAGAGAGCTTGATCTTCTAGTTAGAGCTGGTTTCTATCCCCCATCCCAGCCCAATTCTCTTTTGTAATCAGACTGCCCAAGTGCTGGTGTAACCAGTGCATTCTTTTCTCTGGACCAAGGAGTTCTGAACTTTTTTCTGATACTCCCCTCTTGAGCAAGCTTTATGCCATGTATCATACACACCTTTCCTCTCAGACCTTGAACTGGCCTTACCTTATCCAGATCCATGCTTAGCTCATGTTCACCCACATGTCACCATGTTCATTTTGTTCAGGTCGCCGAGGTCATCCATGTCACCCACACGATGGGCCACCTGTTTCCAGAAAATTCCTCAGTTGGACTCCATCTCTTTAAAACATAGAGCTATCACTGATTCTTCTCGGAGGGATCTGCTGGTATCAGGGTTGAGATGAATTATTCCTTGGTCCCTCTATACAGAGGCTGGGTCTACCACAGCATGAAAAGAAAGGTGAGTGAAGAAGCCCTGTAGATATTGTGGAATGAGCACAGAAAACAGGAATGCTGGGATATTAAGTGGCAACGAACTCAGCTGTAGGTAGCTAATACAAGTAAGGATACTTTGTTACATACGAAATTAAGAGGGGAGACATTATATCTCAGCACTGCCTAAAGGAGAGTAGAGTTTGGCCCGGCAATAGTGTGGCCCCTGCAGAAAGACGGCTGTCCCTAATGTGAGTTTAATGTATCCCAACAATCTTTCTTTCCCAGCATCATTCATTCATGTCTGTTGTGGTCCTCTCAGGCATACCTTCAGCTGTATTCTGCCCTCAAAGTCATAAGCAGTTTGTCCTCTCTCCATGGGCTTGACATATTTATGTAGGTGGCTCCCTGGAGTCAGATAGTGAATTAAGAGCTGTATGTGGAAACAAAGAGTAAAAAGACCTAGTTCTTCTCGCAGGGAACACATAACCTATTCTATTAGCCAGCTGACTCACCCTGGCATGTTAGTTATCCTTTTAAAATTATTTTAACATTTTGATTGACATGTATCAGTTGTACATTTCAGTGGATTCGCTGGCATACTTTGTTACCTATGTGCTGGATGCACTAACCAAATTCAACCTTGGTTCATCTAGCCTCCCTCCCCAATGCTCTTCCTAATCCTTAATAACTACCTCTCTACATGCAAGTTGATGTGTAAGAAAATGTCGTCCTGGTTGAAAGAAGATGTTCCACACCTTCTCTTTCGTTTCAGCACCTGGGTCATTTCATTTACCATCGTGACCTGTAATTCCATCCATTCTCCTTCCAGTGACAGTAATAATTCTCTATGGATGAATAATACTCCACTCTGTACATACATCATGATATCTGTCGTCACTCTTCTATCCAGGAGCACCCAAATGCATGTCATAGCTTAGGCATGTGCATAGCACTGATACAGGGAGGGAGGTGGGTATCTCTGCTTTGCTGAGTTCATCC
Organism: Grammomys surdaster; assembly: GCF_004785775.1. NCBI lineage: Eukaryota > Metazoa > Chordata > Mammalia > Rodentia > Muridae > Grammomys > Grammomys surdaster. Next base: position 4,029,721 of record NW_021604590.1, on the reverse strand, counting down.
TCTGTGTATATACCCACAAGTGGGGTATCTGGATCACAGGATAGTATAATTTTAGGTGTTAAAGGAAGGTCGATGTTGCTTTTAATAATAGTTGTTTACTAATTAATAATTAATAATTACTTCCTTTCTTATAAATATCCTCATCAACATTTATTATTCTTATTTTCTGAGAAGTATGTTGGCATGTATGGTGCTAGGGATAAAATCTGGGTTTTTGAGTGTACTAAGAGTGAGTTCTGCCAGGTGAACACTCCCCTGGTCTTACTATTTTCTTTTATATTAAGCATTCTAATTGGGGTGATGTGATATCTCTATACAGTTTAGTTCTCTTTTATCTGATAGTTACCATACTAAGCAAATTTTTTTCATGTAATTATTGTGGATATTTTTTCCTATTGGGAAGAACTATTTGGATATCCAGATTTCAAATCTATTACATTTTTGGTCTTTTGCTATTTTTTTAAGTCTTTGTGCATTCTGGATATTAATTCCTTGTCATGAATAGTTGTCAGGTGGGTCTGCCTTTTCTGGCATCTGTCTATTCTGTTGACAGTTTTCTTAGCTTTGCAGTTTGTATTTGATGCAATTCTCTATTCCTGAGTTGGCTTTGACTCGCTGTGATGGTTGGGTAGTTGGTTAGATGTTATTATTAATGTCACACATACCAGTTGGTTCACGTGATAAATCCTATTTCTTTCCACTGGCATCTTTCTGCCTTCTCGTCCTCGTTTTTTGTCTTAGTTCCTATTGTGATTTAAGTGATTATTGTCTGGGAATTTCTCGATTTAGCTCAGATTCCTCAACTGTCATGTTCTTTCTATGACTCAGTTTTAGGTATCTGGGGGTCAGAGACTCTTCTTTGTACTCCTCAAGATTCCCAACAAAGATTCCCAAACATATTTAATCTAGAGCACCTTAGGGGTTCCAGGCAGTCACAAGAAGAGTTGCTAGGCCCAAGGCTCTCTAAGCTTCCTGGAAAATCAAGTATCCAAGTGGGAAAGAGCATGGATCAGGCCGACACCCACTACACAACTTTGTATCTTAATACCTTTTAATGTAAAGCAGATAAACCAGGGACAGTCATTGGAAGTGGATTTCCTCCCTGCACCTTAGCTACCAGTCCTGCATAGAGAGTGATGACAACCTTCCTTGGGTTTATTTCCCTGTTGTTCGTGTGTATTGGAGTCTCTGGTGATCAGACCTGGACTCCTTTATATCAGTCACCTCTGACTTCAAAACTTCTTTTTGTTCTTAAGCCAAATCTACACTGATTTCACGTAAGGCCTCAAGTCATTTGTCATTCATCTATGCAGAAATTATAACCCAATATCTAATTTTATATAAGTAGAGGTCAAGTTATTTTGCTGTTGTTCCTTTAATTTTTTTTTATTCATTTTACATCCTGCTCACTGCCCCTCCTCCTGGTCAGGACCTCCAACAATTCTTCTCCCCTCCCTCTTCCCACAACTTGCAATCTCTCCCACAACTCTTCCACTAAAGCCCCCAAGCTCCATCCACTGTTTGGCTGTAGGTTTTTGCATCCTTCTGAGTCAGCTGCTAGGTGGGGCCTCTCAGAGGACAGCCATGCTAGACACCTGTCTACAAGTATAACAGAGCATCATTAATCATGTCAGGGATTTGTTCTTGCCTGAAGGATGGGTCTCAAGTTGGGTTGGTTAGTGGCTGGCCATTTCCTCAGTCTCTGTTCTATCCCCTGTCCCTGAATTTCCTGTAGATAGGATAAATTTTGAGTCAAAATTTTTGGCGTTAGGTTGGTGTTCCTTTGACTCTGCTGGGGTTTGTGCCAGGCTACAGGTGGTCATCTCTTAAGGTTCCATATCTCCACTGCTATGAGTCTCAACTAAAGTCACCCCCATTGATTCTTGGGTACCTCCCCTACCCCAGGTCTCTGTCAAGCCTTCTAGAAACCCCCAACCTCCCTACCCCTGTCAGTTGCAGATTTCCATTTTTTCTCATGGCCATCTAGACCACTCTCCTGTTTCACCCCACACATGATCCTGAACCCCCTCATCCCCACCTTCCTATCCCATCTCCCATCCAGTTCCCTCCCTCCATCTGCCTCCTATGACTGTCTTATTCCCCTTTCTGAGTGAGATTCAATCATCGTTTCTTGGGCCTTCCTTCTTGTTTAGCTTCTTCGGGTCTGTGGATTTTACCATGGGTAGCCTGTATTTTATGGGTAATATCAACTTATATCTGAGTACATACCATGCATGTCCTTTTGGGTCTGAGTTACCTCACTCATGATGATATTTTTCAAGTTCTATCCATTTGTGTACAAAATTCATGATGTCTTTTCTTTTAATAGCTAAATAGTATTTCATTGTGTAGATGTACCACATTTTCTTTATCTATTCTTCAGTTGTGGCACAAGAAGATGAAGTATTGCTATTTGTGGATAATATGATAGTATACATAAGTGACTCCAGAAATTCTACCCAAGAACTCCTATAGCTGATAAACAGCTTCAGCAAAATGACTGAATACAAAATTAACTCAAAGAAGGCAGCCAAGTGTAACAGTGACCAGTAAATAATTCATAGAGAAAATGTTCCTGGGCTATGTTATTTTCTTCCTAATTCAGCAATAAGTAACCCCAATTTAATAGAGATTTTACTTTTCAATGGTGTAAGAAAAGACCTGGAAACTATTTCCTTTTTATTTCAAAATAGAAATTTAAATTCCATAGAGTTCTGGAAATACCTCTAAAGGTTTATACCTTGTGTGTGATTGAAGATTGCTAATTAGTTGATGTTTTAAATTATATGAATTGAAACAAAAATACTAGATCAAACTTTTGGATAATTCTCCCCCCACCCCCATCCAGATCTGAAAGAGCTGAATAGACAGAATCCTGAGAGTGAGTATTTTAATAACAATTTCAGCTGTGGCCTTTGTCATGGGAAAGTTATCAGTGAAGAGAGATATAGAAAATGTCCCACTGTGCACAAAGATGGAAATATACAGATATAGATAAACTGTGTTGATACGTGACCAAAGACCTCACAGTCACTGGGAAACACTGTTCAATTTCTGTCCAGTCTGTCTCTTCTTACAAAATCTTACTTACAAAATCAGTTTTAGAACAGTCAAAAGCAATTAAGGGAGGAGTAGCCACAGCCTAGACGTACACTTCAGAAACGGCTTTCCTCGAGTGGAAAATGTCATTTTTAAGAAAGCAAAATCGTTACGAGAGAAACTTCTGTTTCTGTTATTTATAAAGCAAGTGAAAAAATTAAAAATTCAATGGGCATTATTCGAAAGATAACCTCTTCACAAAACCACTTCAGGGTGTCAACCTTATTTCATTACTAACGGCCTTTTCAGACACCGTTGTAAAAACTCAATTCCCGTTATCATCATAGATCAGAACGCAGAGCCCAACCCATGCCACGGTTTTTGACAAAGTTATGTCACTGATAAAATGCAAGTGCTATTTGTTTCCATCCTGATCATAGGCCATCACAGCCTTCCCAAGCTGAGAGTTGAATATTGTTTCTTTCCAAAACACCGCGACATAAGGGCTACATTTTCCCCATTATCTGGATCATGATCGGCAGCGCGATGTTTCCAATTGCTCGGTAACAATCTGCAACCCTGGGTGCAGTTGATAGCACTGAGCAAGGTTAATTGGATTGATAACATGGCAGCATCCAAATGGCTGCATATTTTAGCATTTCATTTACTGGAAGTTTGAAAGCGTTCTTCATTCCCTACCTCATTTCTGATTAGATGCTATCAATCCCAAAGTTTTAGTGTTTGACCTTGTGGATCTGACCTCCTCCCCCAAGCGTTCAGCCACTTTGGCACCGACTGGGAACTAATTCAGGTAACATGGCAGGGCCAGCCTCATTTTATTTTATGTGGAGGAGGGGGCAGAGACAATTTTCCATGGGGCAGTACTGGCTGATTTGTTTTTCTGTTGTTGTTCAGCAACATTGTTCCTTTAGTGCCCAGGGAAAGGGAAGGTTTATTTCTCAGCTAACAGAATAGTTGGTGAGCAATATGGATATCAGCGTCAGGTGCCTACCAAGTATGGCTGCCATGTAAAAATGGGGAGCCTGTTACAGTCAGGCATCTGCTTATCCGGTCTATGGCTTGGTGCATGCATTAAGTACCCATGTCTAATTGCTTGCAATGAGAATCTGTTTCCAAAGCCCAAAGCTACATCCAGGCTTCCCAAGTCTGCCACAGTATTCTAGCTGCCAATGCCTTCCTAACCTGAGAAGGTGGGCATATTACCTTGTCTGTCATGCAGCCAATGTCTCAGGCAGGACTTTGACTTCCAAGTTCTCAATGTGAAAAGGTTGACATCTCCCTTAGAGAAGTTCAGAGAACCCAAGATCAGAGTTCTGTTATAGTGTTCTGCTAGGTATCAGGGATACTTTAGGTTAGCATTCTGGTATGCATGGTATCCTGGAAAAAAAAAGGAACAGAGTCGAGATGAATAAATAAGTTGTTGTATAAAGAGGTGTAAGTAACTTTTGCAATGCCTTCTCCCAGTGTATATCTAAAGAATGACTTGGAATAAGAGTTCTGGGCCTGAAGCCACAGAGCAACTGTGGCTAAGGAGATAATAATGATACCCATGCTGTGTTATGTCATTAATCAACATAATTGTGTAGAATGATGTTTGTATGGCTGACTTTCCTTACTGTGTCGAGGAGCTTACTGAAGGAAGGGATATTTCAGCTCACAGTTCAAAGGTAGAATCTATCATGGGGGAGAAATTATAGCAGAAGGAGTTCAAGGCAGCTGGTCAGGTCTGCAATCAGGAAGCAGAGAACTCACATTTTTTTTCAAGATCTTAGTCCATAGAATGGTGCCACTTTACAGACAGAACCAGAGGGTTAGTAACCTTCCTATAGTCTCACTCCTAGTAACTGTGAGAATCACACTTTGATGTCTAAATGTTAAGCCTTTATTGTTTTCCTCTGATCCAAAGAATTTTCAACAAGCACTAGGTATTTCTCCTCCACCCTTGATGACTCAGCCCATTGGGAGGTCTCCCAAAGTCACCCAGGCTGGGCCAGCCCTGGTGGCTGTGGTTCACTTCATTTTCTGGATGGCAGATAGACCTGGACAACTAGACCATTTGCTCCTCCAGCCATGACAGTTATAAAATTATTTTCTTTCTCCTTCAAGCCACCATAGACTTTCCAAAACCCAATAGACTCTCTCACTGCATCCTTCCTGAAGACTGCCGGTTCCATCCCAATAGCACACTTAGTGGCTTCTAGTGATGAACACCCTCTGACTAACATTTAAAAACATTGACACGTTACACTTCTTTATATGACAGATCTATACACCAAAGCTATGCTATATGCCAGAGAAATGGCCAAGGGACAATGACATATTACCTATAGGGTTGGTAGCATAGCAATGTGTAGGACCCCAAAGGGCTGCTATGCCCTGGCTGAACCTTTTCGTATGCTGCTGTCTACTAAGTAACATTCTGCGGTTCCTCTAGGATCAAAACATCCTGACTAAGGCATGGTGCCCCAGGAAGGGAATTTAC
>NW_021604590.1:4021886-4024169 GCF_004785775.1 Grammomys surdaster | reverse complement strand
CCCAGTTGAGTTCCTGTTTTTTCCTGAGTTTGTATTTTTCCTTCCCTGGCTTGCTGTATATATATTGAACCTGCTCAGTAAAGGCATTGGCATTCTTCCACAACGAATGACCGGAGTCTGAGTATTTCTTTAATCCCCCAGGCCTACGCCCGAGCTCGGTACCGCGGGCAGCGCCGGCGCTGTCAGCAATGGTCATTTCTTATAGTAGTTGACAGGAACACTTGATACTAAGGTTTCTGTAGTGCCCAACATCTGGCTAGAATCAAACAATACCTGCGACCTTACAGGTGTTGTACAGGAGAGGCCTGTTCCACTGTGAGGTGGTCTTGTGTACAAGTAATTATCAGTAAGTGTTGTTTGTTTCCTCTCTCAATGTTGCAAACCTCTTCTTTGAAAGAAAAAATCATACTTGGAGCTGAGAGTGTCCCATGACAGGTCACGAGTACAGCTTCAGGCTGTTAAAGGAAGAGTTGACTATGCTCTAATGAACTCCACATGTGTCGATGTGGCTAACAAAACTGTTGTACAGAAAATCAGAAGTATCTTCTGGAAGTCCACCGCTTGGCACCTATGAGCAGGAGCATGAAGTGTGTAAGGAACTGAGCCACATACAAGTCCCCTGGGATAGACAGAGGTAACCCTGTTCCCAACCGTGTGTAGGCAGCAGCTCCCAGGTGTGCGGATTCATTCCCCTCTCTTTGGAAAATGAGCTGTTTAAGTTGTTAAGATAAAAGCCTTTTATATTTAGTGGATATTTGCTGACAAGTAGAATCTCAGTAATTCCTCTGGGTTCATTGTAATATCAGGGAACCATCTATGTGACTGGCAAGGTCTCCAAGGAAGGGACATTACCAGAGGTAACTTCCAAACCAGAGCACTGTAAATGTCCAATTTACCATTGTTATATCCCTAGCTAGTTGTTTGATAAAAAGTACCTCTGTGATCTTTTGACTTCAACGTGGTTGTTCTAGTTACTGTCCTTTCGCTTCAGAGACAAAGTCCTTAGATATGGGACCTGCATCTGCTCTGTTGAATGTGCTTCATAAACCATAAACTATAATCTGGCTTCTAGATCTTCTCCTAACACTGTTTACTATTTACCATGCCCTATTACAGGCCCTCAAATCTCTTGCTATTGGCATCCCTCCAGAGCTCCCATGTCCCAGTCATTGTCGTTTGATGCCACCAATAGCTTCTTCCAAATGCTGGTCTTGCCAGGTCCAAAGAAATGCCACGCAGAAAAGGAAATCTGTCACGTTGAATGCCAATAAAATGAAAACCAGTCCCAGGGAGAAGCAGCTCCAGACACTCACCGCTACCTCACCGCTGCCACGTTTATGTCCCAAATTAATTAGACCTCAATGTAAGTGCCAACTCTATAAGTTAAGAACGAGTGGATGAGAAGCCTTGTGATGTTGAACAAAGCAGCAGTTTCTTAGACCAGACCCACCACCCAAAGAAACCAAAACATTACTACCAAAGAAAAATTTATATATCAAAACACAACAAATTTTAAAACCTCTCAATGTGAAAACATCATTAAGAACACTCACTGGCAAAGCACGGGCTCTAACAAAATGTTTCCAGTAACCTCAGATTCCCACATCACATATAAAGAACTCTCACAACTTACTATAGAAAGCAAAACTAAAATAAAACAGAACAAAATGTGAATGACTAGAGAAGTAGCCAATAGGTACATGTAAATGATTCAGCTGTCATCAGTCACCAGGGAAGAGATGATTTAAATCCTGACAGCAACAGTGTAACCAAGAGTAAAATCAATGGAAACATCTGAGAAAGCTTGGTTAAAGGGATATAAGAGGGAACAAATATTTTGGAGAACTTTCGGATAGGTTCTTACAGTGCTAAACACAGTAAATCCAGCAGTTCTACTCAGTATTGCCTCAAAGAAAACGTTTGTGTGTGTGTGTGTGTGTGTGTGTGTGTGTGTGTATATATATATATATATGTATATATTATGTATATATATATACACATGTATACATGCGTGCATGTGTATATGTGTCAGTGTGCGAGTGTGTACGTGTGTGTATGCATGTGCATGTGTTATATGCATATGTGTGCATGTGTGTGTGCTGTGTGTACGTGTTCATGTGCACATGTATGCTCTGTGCATATATGTGTGTGTGTGCATATGTGAGTGTCAGTGTGTGTGCATGCATGTGTGTATTCTGTTTGCATGTATGTATACTGTTTGTATGTGCATGTGTGAGCTATGTGTGTGTGCATGTGTGTCTTGTGCATGTATGTGTGCATGAC
>NW_021604590.1:3970515-4021876 GCF_004785775.1 Grammomys surdaster | reverse complement strand
TGTGTGTGTGCATGTGTGTCTTGTGCATGTATGTGTGCATGACCGTGTGTGTGTGTGTGTGTGTGTGTACTTTTATAAGAATGTTCACTCTGCCAAAGCTGAGTATTGGAGGGAGACAACCAGAAACATATGCCTACTAAAAGGAGACTGGCTTCTTCCCAGAATAAAAAGGAGTAACACACACAACACTGACTGTGCTCAGAAATGCTGAGTGTGCAAGGGAAGACCAAGTCCTTTGTGATTCCACTTGTCAGTTCAAAACTAGTTATTACTGCCGCGCTGTGATAGGAATAAAATCGCAGCACCTCTGGGTGGGATAAAAGGATCAGAAATGGAGAAGTTGGGAGCAGGAACGTTCTGTAATAATGAATATATTCTGTATCTTGATAGAAATGTGAATTCCATTAGTGTATGTATTTGTTAAAATTCATTGACATATTCAGGATAGAATGGTGCATTTCACTGAAAACTATAATTCAATAAAAAGGCGGGTTTTTTTCCCCCTAAAGTAGAACTTCCCTTTTTGGTGTTCTTCAACCTTAACCTTGCATCTTCCTGGTCTTGTTTTTTTTTTTTTTTCAACACGTCACTGTTGTAGCCACAGGTCAGCCTTCCTTCCCTCAGCCTCTTGCCTTCTCATCCTTACATTCATTTATTCAATGCAAATACATGCACACTTAAGACACAAAGAGTGAAGTGTCTATCAGCAAGAGGAAAACAGTCTTTCTCAGCCTAAAAGACTGGCCTCGGTGTCTCACATTCTTTCTGCCTCTGCCTTCAACACTCTACCTTGAGCCTCCTCCTCCTGAAGACAGAACGAACAAATCACATAACTGGAGGTACGATGAGACCCACAAAGAGAAGGGCTAGCCTGGCCTGTAGCGCCATCAGAAGGCTCTGGCATGGTATTCTCACTGTCTGGAAACAGATTGACAGCTTTGGTTTAAATCCTGCCACAGGCAGATGGTGAATTCACACGAGAGTGATCACAGCTAATTTTGTTTTCCCAGGGGCATTTAAGAGCATGGCAGTTTTGTTCAGTGAATGTTAATAAGTAATAACAACGTGGGCTTGAGTAAATGAACTGAGCCTGTAGCATGACAAAGTCAGAAAACGGAATCTTGCCACAGTTGTTAGTTAAGACTAGAAAGCCAACTAGCTCTGTAAGAAAAATAGAGTTTTATGCTCAGATCTAGAATTGCCTAAACGTAATTTTACCAGTTCCTGTGTTTTCTTCTTTTTCTTTTTTTTCTTTTCTTTCTTCCTTTCTTTCTTTCTTTCTTCCTTTCTTTCTTTCTTTTTTTGCATTTTGAATAAGAGTCCTAATCCAGACTCCAAAAAGGAATGTCATTAGTAAAAACTTCAAAATGTACATTATTTTCTTAAAAAACTTATAGTGCTCAGCTGGGAGCTATGGCAGTATGCAAATAAGTCAGGTCTTGTCAAGAATATGACTGGGGTCTGGCTAAAACATTTCCAATGAGTATTATCCAGGTTGGGCACATTTATTGTCTGTCCTGGTGCTTTTTTTTAAACCAAAGACATCGAATGGCTGGTTCTAACTGCTGTGAGTACTTTATCGATCTTTGACACATTTACTCAAAGTCTTAAGAGCAGAAGCACATGTATGCACTGTTATTCCTCTCAGCCTACTCGTACAGCAATACCTTAGGGTAAGCAATTAAAAATGATACATATTTAGGGCGCAGGAGAGATGGCTCAGTGGCTAAGAGCATGGGCTGTTCTTCCAGAGAACCCAGGTTTGATTCCCAGCACCCAATAGAAGCACACAGTTGTCTGCATCACCAGTTCTAGGGAACCAGTGCCCCCCCCCCCAGCACTCATAGGAACCAGGCACACACACAGTACACGGACATTTATTCAGGCAAAACAAGCTTATGTATATTATGTAATTAAAAATACATATTTCTAGAGTTGGCATATAGGTAAATCACTAAGCAAGCCAGTTGGGAAGTTGTTTCTCTGGCTAAATTGATATGAAACTTGATCCAGATAAATTATTCACTGAGTACAGATATAGAAAGAAAAATCACTCATAATAAAGGGAAAAGGTCAGAGAAGTCTCACTGAAGACAGTTGAATGTGATTTTGAAGGATCATGGGATCCAGCTATGTGGCTATCGAAGGCATGGTCTTGGCTGAACAGCAAAGGCAGAAAATCTACACAGGGCCCTCAGCTTGTTCCCGTTCCTATGAATGGCCTGGCTCTATCTTCCCCTTGATGCTGTCCTCAGAATTCTCTCATCCTAGCCTCCCTCTGGTTCTTTGACACAACCTCCTTTGCATAGAGGTCATAACCCAGATTCTCCTGACCCTGGCAAACCCAGAACGAGCACCACCTCCTGTTACTTTAAAACATCCTCTACAGAACACACTACTGATGAAAATATTCTCAATTGTTGAATTCCCAATTTCTTGTAAGCACTACGAGAACTGAGCACTCTCTGACAATTCATTTCTGTATTGTCAGTCTCCATGATGGTGCCACTGGACTAAGTGCTGAAGTAATGAATGAGTGAGTGAGTGAATGAATGAATGAATTAAAGAATGAGTGAATGAATGAGTCAGTGAATGAATGAATTATGAATTATGAACTAATGGATTATGAATAAGAGCTACAGCACTGCAGACAGCTTAGTTTAGATGCAAAGAAAGTCAGGAAGGTTAAAGAGAGGAAGTTGAATCAAAGCTTGAAATGGTGTCCTTAGATGTAGGTCACCGAGCTGGCAACAAAAACGTCCTGCTGTCTCAGTGAATGTGGATAAAAACAGTAACATATCTAAGTTAAGCATCTACTGTAAGAAACCAGTGCGTTCTTTGGTCATCAGTTGTGACAAGCTCATAGCCACACTTAAAGGAAATTAGAGTAAGTCTAGTGAGGTCATAAAAATAATGAGAAGAACAATAGTCATAGCAAAAGCACCAAGGTGGCTAGAGTTTACCAAGGGCTTCCAGGGTGCAGCAGCCAGTGACACCCTCTGTACCTCACCGGCTTTGCCAGGAAATTCATGGGAAAATTAATAACTTTTCATCCTACAGAAAAGAAAAATTCAAGAATGGAGAGATTAAATAATGAAGAGGCTTACTAGTCAGAAAAACAGGAGGGGAGGTTGTCAGAAGGGAGGCAGGAATCCAGGGGTCAGGAGTGTTTTCTAGCAGACCAGTGTGACTGTCTCCCTTCTGAGTACACTCTGGGTAGGGTAGTCTAAGAGGCTGCTCTGCTCACCTGGATGTCAGGAAATTACAGATATGAGTCCTGCATGGATGATTCAAAACCCAGTGTTCTGTGTACCTGAAGTTTCTTTTCCTCTGTGTGGCAATTGTGAAATCTGGGCTCTGGAGGGTTTTGTTTAGGGAAGACTGTGCCCCAGTCAGAATGTACAGAGCATGTAGTTTGGGCCTTCAAACCACTGCAATTGGACTGCATGAGGTAGCCCGCCTTGGCTTATTCAGGAAAACCTGTTAACGTGCAGTTGCCTGGACCCACCTCCAACCAAAGCCCATGAATGCTGCTGACTGGACAGCTGCAGTCTGCCATGTAGTTTTAGCATTTCTGAAAAATGTCTTGTTCTTTGACAGGTCCATTCCTGGATACAGTGAGTTCTAATCCTTTTCATCTCCCATTACCTTCTCTCACCTTTCCTCCTCCTGATGACTCCGTTCTTCTTCCCAGCCTTCTTCTTACTTTGTGTATATGTGTGCACACAGGCATGTACATGTGTTTGTGCATTAGTGTGCATGCGTGTACATGTGTGCTTGCACACGTGTGTATGTATGTGCACATGTGTCTTTGTGCATTGGTGTGTATGTGTGTTTATACATGTATATGCATATGTGTGCATATGTGTGGCATGTGTGTTTGCGTACTAGTGTGCATATGTGTGCATGTGCATGCATATGTGTTTGTGCATGTGTATGCATGTGTACTTGTGCATATGTGTGCATGTGTGTACACATGTGTGTTAGTGCATGTATATACATGTGCATTTATATATAAACTTGTATGCATGTATGTTTGTGCATGTGTGTGCTTGTGCATGTGTGCTTGTGCATATGTATGCATGTGTGTGTACATGTGTTTGTGCACGTGTATACATGTGTGTTTGTAAATATGTGTGCATGTATGTTTGTGAATATGTGTGCTTGTGCATGTGTACTTGTGTTATGTTTGTGAATATGTGTGCTTGTGCATGTGTACTTGTGTTATGTACATGTGTGCTTGTGCATGTGTGTGTACATGTGTGCATGCATGTGTATGTGTGTATATATGTTAAAGAGAGAGAGGTAGAGAGAGAGAAAGAGAGAGACTCATTGAATTTGAATAGGCTGTTGATGAGAATAGGTTCATCAACATTTCATCATGAAAGGAGAAAGGACTCATGAGATCCCCCCCACCTCTCCCTGAGGGACAATTGACAGTTAATTGTGACTGGAAAAAGAAGTGTGACTTTCTTCAATGGTGTAACCACGGAAAACCTGCTCCAAGCTCCAATAAATAACCTCCCGCCCCCAATCATACCAACAACCCTACTAAACTCAGCAGCCGTTCCTTCTGATCCCTATTCCTTCCTGACCCTCCTCTCATGAGGGAAGCTTATGCACAAGTTAAGCGGGCCTCATTCAGGAGCTGCTTTATGTCCGCGTCACTTCCTGCACTCACCCCTTACATTAATGTTCTCCCTCTGATCTCAGGATATATTTAACTTTAAATATGCACAAATCCTAGTAAAATATTTTGTTTTTCATTATAGCAGTATAATTTTCATCCTGTACTCTAAGTCTCTAAATCACTGTCTTGTCTTCACTCAGTTGGTTTCACAGTATTGTGCATGGTAGACCTTCCCCAGCATTCCTCACCTGGCCAAGGTGACAGTGAGGTACAATCATTCCTCAGAGTTAGGGTCACTAATCTCTTAATTAAGCTCTTAGAACCTCAGCTTCCTCATCTAAAACAACGGAAAGTTCTCTTGTGCTGAAACGGGATGTCGAGCAAATGAAAGGCTGTGTGTGAACACCTAGTGCCTAATAGCTTACTGTGTGTACGTGTGTGGGGAGGAGGGTGTCAAAACTCAGGTCTTCTCCATGGCTTAATGATAGATTGTGTCACACAATAAATTGACCCAATCAAAAAGTACATTTTCTCAAGAATTATGTCATGGTCTGCTCGGCCATGCCTGCTGCTGCCAGCTTCCTTTAAGGACAGACTCAGAAGACTGACCCACAATCCTAACCCACTCACTGCTTGCCCATCACCCTGTTCTTTTCATCCATGTTGAAGGACATTGCTATAAAATCATTACCTTTCCAGTAGTGAGGGATTTTTATACAACGTCCACGTTTTAAAGTGTTGTCTGCCACAGTAGAAAAACTAATCAGTGTGGGCTTAGAAACCAGAATCTGTGTCCATATGTTTCAAATAAACAATTAATGAAAACAGAGGGTGTACATTTGACGAGATTAAGGAGGGGTATGTGGGAGACCTTGGAGGGAGGGAGGGAAGGGAAAATGATATCCTGATAGTCTCAAAAATATAAGAGAAATCATTTTTTTAAAGGTGAGCACTGTAAATGGGGACCCGGTATACGTCGGTCTTTGAGGATTCCCCTCTTTATAATTAGGCTCGTTTTCTATCTGATTACAAGGCTGCGCTACAGAGCTGCACTTTTCTAGATAAATGGGCATTAACCGGCAACTTCCTGTAAGCCCTTGTGGTGTGTGATGAATAAATATCTGAAACGCATGCCAAATGATGTAGTTCAGACACAAAAGAAGACATGCTAGATATCACCAAAGCTTAAGGTATTTTTTGGATAGATGACAGATGTAGGGGTAACCTAGAGAAACAGATGCAGCATCGAAGGGGAAGCTCGACAACTTCTGGGGTGATTCTAAATGCTCTGCACAAGTCAGCAAAAGTCCACTCTGATGGCAGTTAAACTAAGCCAAACGGGATGGATGTTCTGAACCCCAGTGGTTCCTGCGCTGAAACCTCAATCCCTAGTGTGATGTAGTGAGTTGTAGTGGCAAGATGATTAGAGGGTGGGAACTATCTTCAAAAGGGGTGAACATAGTTCCCCAAGAACTGTGTTAGTTCCACCGAGACTAAGGCCCACAGTCTTGATGATGTCTTCTGCACATAGCCATTTCATCTTCTCCCTCTTGAAGCCAGGGCTGACCAGACGCTGCTCATCTTGTTAGAGCAAGAGAACAGTAGACTAACACAGCAAGTGACCTTCCCATTTGTGGGTTATTCCTTTAGTAACGGGACATCTTGTTATAGCAGTGAAAGTAAAATAACACAACAGGTAGTCTTCATATTTATAAATTATGCCTTCAGCAATGGGACATCTTATGCCAGCAGAACAGTAGACTGACACAGGAGGTGACCTTCGTATTCATAGATTAGGCTGTTAGCAAAACATCAGATTATCTTGGTAATCCACATTGTGAACAACCTTTCTGACATTAAGATAGTCATTGCTAGTATTCCCAGCTGCAAGTCTACACAAAGGCCACCCATCCCTTCTTCCACTATCACCCCATAACTTCCATACCAGCATCGTGTGCCCCTGATATCATACAATCCCAGCAATCCCAGATGATACCACAGTACACCTTCACTCTATGCTGGACACTGTGGATAGTAATGTCACTTTCTCCTGGAATTCAGAGCACGGCTTTAAAGAGTACGTGATTTTACTCTGGGAAAGAGAATAAAGGACATATCATTTCAGGTGCACATTTTGGCTTCTCCTGGTGTTTTGTCAAAAAGCATGAGAAATTTGTCTAGACTCACTCAGGGGCAGAAGCCAGACATCCATCAGGTAAGGCCTTCCTTTGAAAAGCAGTCCAATTACAGACTCAGTGTGATGGGGAGGGCCAGGCTCCTCACGTCCTGAATCCTCATGCTGGAACCTGGATGGGCTTTTTCTCAGGCCAAGAAATGCCCTTTCTTCTGGCTTCAAAGACTTTACAAACATGTTTATGAATTACTTACTTTTGTGGAACCTATTAAATTAGAAGTCTCTTCTCTTAATATAACAAGCAGATTAAAAATTGAGTAATTTCATGGTCTACAAAGACAGTGAAATGTTTATTTGATTCACTAAGGCATTCTATAACATGTATTCATAAACCAAAAGCGTGTTTGTTATGAATAAGGGATTAGTTTGTTGCCAGGAAGGTGGCAGTGGAAAGGGTGCCAGCAATCTTGTCCACAAATAATGAAGCCACTGGATGCTACCCAGATGTTCTGGGTCTCGGGGCAGAACTAAGCACTGCATTAGGGAAACTGCATTCACTGTGAGAGGGCAGCCACTCTGGAGGGCCCAAATATGCTTGTTAAACATAGCACAATCCAGAGAAAGGTTCATCCCATCACTTTCTAGAGGGTCAGAGACTGCTGACGCCTACTGATTATGACTGATTATGTTCACAGTGTGAGCTGGACACTTCCAGAGCCAGAATTATAACCAAAGTCTTACAAGGGTTCTGAGAGCAATATCATTTCAGGAACTAATGTTTATTGAACATTTAAGAAATCCAAGACACAGCCGGGCAGTGGTGGCACATGCCTTCAGTCCCAGAACGTGGGAGGCAGAGGCAGGTGGATTTCTGAGTTCGAGGCCAGCCTGGTCTACAGAGTGAGTTCCAGGACAGCCAAGACTATACAGAGAAACCCTGTCTCAAAAAAAAACAACAACAAAAAAAAAAAGGAATGGAACTTGCTTAGAAATATTTAGAAGCATCATAGAAACTACATTTTTCTATTCTCTGGCTCCAAGCAGAGTATGTATCATACCGGAAGTACTAACTCTGAAGGACAACACACCTATTGGAATATCATTGCAGGAATGTAACTGCTGCACTTGCGAATGAAGACTCGCCTCTCTGATGGAAGAATCAAGAAAACACATGTGTTAGTTAGAGCCTAGTCAAAGAGGATCGGGCCTTTATATAGAGAGCAGGGTGAGCTACACTGTGGCCTTGCAGCAGGGTGAGAAAGTAAGTTGTCCAAACACCACTAACTCTCAGGCACTTTTCCTCTGTTGTATCCTTATGAGTTGTGGTAAAATCTTTATTTAAACATATTTTATTCTACTATAAGAACATGTAGAATCTAAAACTAGTAAGGATTAAGGAAATATTCCTTTAATTTTCATAAAAAGCAAGAAATCTTCCAAGTCAGTCAATTTGCCCTTGAAAAGCAAAACGGAGGAAATGTTTTAGTTAGAGGCTTTGTGAAGCCTCCATTCCTCCCTTCTGCCAATGCTGTGGGGGTGACCCTCGCTCCAAATACATTCAATCCATGTTATGTGCAGGAGGGTACTATAGGAGAGTTCTTCATTTATGTCCTAATTCTGTCTACAAGTATTCCATATCTCTGATGGAGGATTTCTTGAAAGACATTCTGGAGCCAAGGGAAGGTGACTTCTTCCTTCCAGAAAGTTACCGAGTTTGAGCACAATGTATTAACATGTTAATTAAATAATCATTAATAATACCTTATTGAGACAACTTATTTTAAAATGGACTATTATCTGACTGGAATTGCTTTGAAAAGACTGTCTGTATTATTTATTTCCCCATATAAAGCACAAGCTCCTAGATGCTCTGAGTGCCGATCCCTGTCAGTACTCACCAAAGTCCTGATAGCAGTTGTCCAACCAAGAGGCTTAGGGTAGGCTCTGATGGCTCCTACTGTGCCTGCAAGGCACAGTATCCTTTATCCACCAGGATAGCGGTAACCTTCTTCCACACGAGCTCGTTCTACATACCTTCCAGCTGGCCTACTAGTCTAGCTGCATTCCCTTTACTCCCAGTTCCTTTACTGGGCTTTCCTTGGTCTATACCCAAAGAAATCCTCACCCTAAGATGTTCAACTAGATTTTCAGATTCTGACAGAAACACCTGCAGATGGGACAGGAGAAAAGTTCATCTCGTCCAGCAGTTGTCATACAGGCGTGAAGACCTAAGTTCATCTAAACACCCAAGGAAAGAAAGGACTATGCATCCCTAAAATCCCAGCCCTGATGATGTGGTGATGGGCAGACACCGGGCGCTCAGTGGACAACTGGTCTAGCCAAATAACTGAGCTCCAGATTCAGGAAGAGAGATCCCATCTCAATAGCTAAGGTGATGAGCAATTGGAAACACGCTTTATATTAACTTCTGGCCTCCACAATCATGCATATATATGGTATACTCATCTATATGCACACAAGCATACATGAACCCATATGTCTTAGTTAGAGTTTAACTGCTATGAAGAGACACCATGATGAAGGCAATCTTTATAAGGACAACATTTAATTGGGGCTGGCTTATAGGTTCAGAGGTTCAGCCCATGATCATCAAGGTCATGGCAGCATCCAGGCAGGCATGGTGCAGGAGGAGCTGAGAGTTCAACATCTTCATCTGAAGGCTGCTAACAGAATACTGACTTCCAGGCAGCTAGAATGAAGGTCTTAAAGCCCACGCCCACAGTGACACACCTATTCCAACAAGGCCACATCTCCAAATAGTGCCACTCCCTGGGCCAAGCATATTCAAACCATGACATTCCACTTCCTGGGTTCAAACACATGAGTCTATGGGGGCCAGATCTAGCCATAGCATAATTTAAAATGTACGTTAAGTCTTACTTCCGAAGTTCCCATAGTCTATAGCAGTCTCAACAATGTTAAAAGTCCAAAGTTCAATGGTCTGAGATCCATCCAATCGCTTAACTGTAATCCCTCAATCAAGACAGAAACCAGTTGGGCAAACTTCCAAGTCTGCATCTCCATGTCTAATGTTAAAGCAGGTTTCAGATCTCCAACTTCTTTTGCATCTTTGTTGACTGCAACAAACTAATTTTCTGGGCTGGTTCTACTTTCTGTTTGTTCCTCAGGCTATTCCTCATTCCTATGGCTTTGGCATCTCGAAAATCTTGGGGTCTCCAAGGTAACTTCAGTGTTACAGCTTCTTATTTCAAAGTCTGGGATGCACACATGATCTTCTGTCCTTCTCCAAAGGGCTGGCATCACTACTCCAGTCTGCCCTCTGTAGCACTCTAGGCTCAGGTTGATCCACTCTACTGCTGCTGCTGTTCTTGGTGATCATCCCATGGTACTGGCATCTCCAATACACTGGGGTCTTCTGCTGCAACTAGGTTTCACCAATACCTCTCATAGGCTCTCTTTATGGTGCCAAGCCTCTACTTCTTTGCACGACTCCTTCAATCCTGGGCTGTCAACTACAACTGAGGCTGCACCTTCACCAATGGCTTTCAATGCCCTCTCACAGTGCCAAGCGTCAACTGCTCTCCATGTCCTCTTCATGCCTCCAAAACCAGTACAACCTGAGTGACTCTTAAATATTACCAAGTACAGCTACAGCACTAGGTACAACCTTGGCTATCTCTGGAACACAGCTTCTTTGTGCTCTCAGAAAACACTTCCCAGAAGATTTCAATTCAGTGATGCCGCTTCTTCTTAATAACTGCTAATTGCTTAACTCCAGCTAACCAGCATCAATTGTACAAGTGGTCCCTTCTATTTCTCACTCTAAAGCCAGAGCCACACGGCCTAAGCTGCCATGTTCTACTGCTTGCTGGGGATAGAAAATGGCCCCCTTATTCTATTACCAGGTTTCTGTTTTCTGACTCCTTCTCTGCCAAAGCTTGGTTTTCCTGGATCTTGCTCTGTAGATTGACCTTGAACTCGGACATCCACATGACTCTGTTTCCTGTATTGCTTGGATTAAAGGTGTGCACCACCATGCCTAGATTATACTTTTCTCGACCTAGAGCCTGCTTTGTCCCAGGCTGTCCTCAGAGATCTGCTTGGCTTTGTCTCCTGGGATTAAAGGTGTGTACCTCCATGCTTGGATCTAAATTTATCTGGGTAGGATCTTGCCCCTAAATCCCTTAATCTGTCATCTCATAGAACATAGGATTCAGCTCTGTTTCACTTCCTGTGCACCAATAATGCTTGAACCACATATTTTATATTTTTCCTTTCTAAGCTTGCTACACTTGTTCAAAATGCTCTTCATGAGACTTAACCAGAGAACAAAATCTCTGCTGGGATTTTTTTGAGACTTCCTTTGTCAGTGCAGTTAATATAAATCTCTTTACCTTAGCCTCAGGTGGACCCTTTAGACAAGGACAAAAAGCAGCCAATATACCACAAAAACAGTCTCTAGGCCACATTCTGAAATTCTTCTCCACTGAAACCTCTTGGGCCAGGTCTGCACAGTTCAAATAATACTCAGCAACAAAATCTTCCATATTAAGCCCAACTTAGAGCATTCCACCGCTTTCCAAAGTTCCAAAATCCACATTCTCCAAACAAAAGCATGGTCAGGCCTATCACAGCAAAACTCTAGTCCCTGGTACCAACTTCTGTCTTAGTTAGAGTTTTTCTTCTGTGAACAGACACCATGACCAAGGCAATTCTTATAAGGACAACATTTAATTGGGGCTGGTTTACAGGTTCAGAGGTTCAGTCCATTATCAAGGCGGGAACATGGCAGCATCCAGGCAGTCATGGTGCAGAAGGAGCTGAGAGTTCTACATCTTCATCTGAAGGCTGCTAGCAGAATACTGACTTCCAGGCAGGTTGGATGAGAATCTTAAAACCCAAGCCCACAGTGACACACTTCCTCCAACAAGGCCACATCTCCAAATAGTGCCATTCCCTAGGCCAAACATATTCAAACCATGACTCCATACATACCCCTCCATCCCACCCACCCCAATCACTCTGTCTCTCTCTGTCTCTGTCTCTGTCTCTCTCTCTGTCTCTCTCTCTCTGTCTCTGTCTCTGTCTCTCTCTCTCTCTCTCTCTCTCTCTCACACAGACACACACACACACACACACACACACACACACAATACATGGGAACACCATGTGCTCTAATATTTAGTACTTAACACAGGATCAGTGGCTCTCATAGTGTGACCACTAAGCCAGTCACAGACTGGCAACTTGGATACCTTTTAGAGAAGAAAATTTGAGGGTCTTACCCCAGACCTAGGGGATCAGAACCACCTAGATGGGCCCAGAAATCTCTGCTTTAGCATGCTCCAGGAAGATTCTAGAACCTTGTTAAGGGTGAAGTTTACCATCCAAACACAAGGTAGGCATGAGGAAGAGGGTAAAAGAAAGGTGTTACAAAGCACTCAGAAAGAAATGGCATGCTGTGTACCCTCCACAGAGAAGTCTCAAGTCCTTGGGTCTCACCTAGAAGCTTGCCCTGTGATTCGGCAGACCCTGAGCAAGCAATTGCGTTGCTGTTTTAGATAACATGAGCCAAGCGTTCTCAGATTTATTTGACCAAGTTACTTCTTTGCTCAGGACTGATTGGCTACAGGCAAATCTGTGCCCCTTTGTTACCTTTGAGTCATGGTGGATGCTCTCCCGGGTACCACTGCCCACCATCTAACCTCCAGCCTCTTCAGCACACTCCTCCCATTGTGCCAAGGAGAAGAGGTAACCGTGGTCTCCGAGAGTTTAGGGAGGGTGGTTTGTAACATCTAGAAATGGCGCGGCTGATCCTGAGGGCAAGAGGAATGGCAAAATCATGATGTCAGTAGAGCTTGAGTGTTGTGAGCCGACTCCTAGCAGAAACCAGCTATCATCTTTGCAGCCATCTCAGGCCCTATACCCCGACAAGAGACTTGTTTTCAACAGCCCAAAACAGCTGAGCACACTCTGATAAACATCTTGGTTTTCTTCCATATCTTGTTTTATTGTTTAATGCCCCCAGCTGCAAGGTGCATGTAGTAAAGTGTCTTCAGCTGCATTTCCTTGCTTGTGCTTATATATACCCATGATTTCCTTTCAATAAATGGGAAGTGATCACACACCCTGTCTTGTCTCCATTCTTCACCTCTCTTGCCCTTCCATTCCCCACTCTCTCTCTTGCTAGACCCTGTTGACTGACCCGAACAAGTCGGGACATAGTGGGCCCTAAACGTGGGGCAGAACGGGTTATTATACTTGAGGATTCAAAATCTTTGTGACAAGAAGTAGTTCATGTCTTGCATTTTTCAGACCTGAATATATTTGCATTTGTAGGATGCAATACCTTACAATTCATCAACACACACACCCTGAGGGTAATTTCATATTCAGATCTTTGGTTCACTTTAGTTTTGATGGCAACCTGTCACATAGAGTGAGGGATGGGGTTCTCCATTTGTGATGTGTTGGTCACATCTCTACTCTAAAACTTCTGGGTTTCACAGTTTCTTGTTGTTGTCGTTGTTGTTGTTGTCAGGTTGAGGGCATTCAATGTATAGCAGCAAAACCCAGAGCCTTGATATCCATTGTTTTCCTGGCCTTTGCCCCAGCAGAGGGCCTGCTTTCTCAGACCACTGTAGAGGGAAAACTCAGTATTTCACTCAGAGAACTTGTTAATCTGTCACACAGCACAGTGCATTTTCCCTGTCACAGGGATCTGTGGATTCCCAGAACTTGAAGAGTAGAACTTGGAGTTCTCTATAGACTTGCCACCACAGCTGTGTAAAATCTGGCAAGGCGTGGTCCTCTCTGGGCCTCAGTTACAATAACTGTTCCCATCTTTCTTCTAGATCCATAAGTTTTCCTTTCCAAAGATTCCTTGTCAAAGACACTTGTTTACTATATAGTGAGACAGGATTCAGGACCACACAGACTTGAGAATTGAGAATTGGGTGTTTATAGTGTGCTCTCTCTCTCTCTCTCTCTCTCTCTCTCTCTCTCTCTCTCTCTCTCTCCTCCCCTCCTTACCTCTCCTCTTTCTCTCTCTCCCTCTCCCTCCCTCCCTCCATCCCTTCCCCTCCCTCCTTTGTTCTCACTTCGAATCACCCTTGGATCAAGCTCTAAGAGTCAGCATGTTACATTAACATTTGCTCTTGGTGTCTCTGGGGTTTAATTTCTTAGTGATATAGTCTGCTGGTGGACTTATCTGAGCATTACCCACTGTGGGACCAAGAGATCAATGGCCTCTTAAAGAACAAACCCTGGCCCCTTTGGTAATGGGATATTGAGGGGGAGAATCTTGCCTTTGGCTGTCTAATTACTGGGTCCCAGGACTGTTAGAAAATATATCCCTAACGCTAATGGAAGACTGTCTTGGCTAAGAGCCACAAAGCCCATGCGGCAATGGCCTCACATTTTGTGTCTATGTGAGATATCACTTTAGAGATATTTTCATAAGACAGTGATGCCTAGACTGGCCATGGGACAAACAGTCAAGTTCCTGAAGTCATTCTACATTTTTTGGTCAGGAGTTTTGTTTGCTCCAGAGTCAGTAGCTACAACTGTGCCTTCTGGACTTAGAGAATAATCAACATGTGGTCATTGTGGCTATAAGATATGCAGCAGCACAGATTGAGAAGCAGCCAATGAACCTGCCCCCAAAGCTGAGTAGAAAAGAGCAGAAAGCACTGATAAGTCATGGTGCTGGTTAGTCTGTGCTGTTCTAAGAAGCTTTTTGTGTGAGATCAAAGATGCCCACCACTTCCCAAGAACTTCCCTAAGACATGGTGTAAATTAGTGATTCTAACAAGATTCTTTAGTCTCAGTAGTGTGTGGGGTATTGAGTAAGATAGCTGAGTTCAGACTCTGAGCCTGTCATTTGAGACAAAGCAATTATTCTTCCTGTGCAACCATTTTAAAATTATAAATTTAATCTTATTGTATTGAAGACATCTTGAGATAAGAGCGTCCAGTGGTATAGGAAAATAATTTCATCTAACTAAGTAAAATATTTTAGAATGTTAAGTATGCACATGTATTAGAGAAAGGGGGATTGAGTTGGAAGATAATTTAAATGAATACGTTTGAAACCAATGTAAAGAAACCATAGTAGATATGAAATGCCAATGTTAGTCTTACAAGAGCTGAAGCAGAACCATGGAGAAACACTTCCACTGGCTTGCTCAGCTGCCTTCTTTATATATTCCAGATCCACCAACCCATGGAGGACACCACCCATGATGGACTGAATCTTCTTGAATCAATTGTCAATCAATCAAGAAACTACCTCTCAGACATGTCCACAGGCCAACTGATGGAGATAATTCCTCAATTGAGGTTCCCTCTTCCCATCTATATCTAGGTTTGTGTTGGGTTGACAGGATCCATGGTCCCTACTTTGCATATGATCATAGCAGTGGTACCCTAATATTCAAGACCCTCTTTGTGATTGTAAAACATCAGGAGACCATGTATGCACATCCGTTCTTACTCATGCTTACATGGCTTCCCCTAGGTTTTTGAAGAGAGTTCAACATCTGTCCATTCTTATCTCCTTGCTCTCCCTATCCCCTGAGTTACTTGTCCAAGTAATTCTTCATTGCTGCTGCAGAGTGCAACAAGATTGCTCTTGTAAGACTAACATTGGCATTTCATATCTACTATGCTTTCTTTACATTGGTTTCAAATGTATTCATTTAAATTATCTTCCAACTCAATCCCCCTTTCTCTAATACATGTGCATACTTAACATTCTCACGTAAGCACTTCTTCACCGAGGGAACCATGCTCTACCATCCAATGGCTGTATTTACAATGAATCTGAGTCTGGCTTTCTACCCAGAATCAACCCTAGAGAAATCACAGAAGCTGAAAGGAAGTGCAAATTCCAGGTATTTTTTTCTAAAGTGGGAAAACCCTAGTTGTAGTCACCCTGGTTGTGTTGAGAACTTTGGTAATGTTGTATTTCAACCACATTAAAAATGTCCAGAATTGCTTGTGCTGAGCTGATATATATGGAAGACAAGTGACTGGAGGCAGGGATAAAGGGATGGGGAGATGGAGATATCTAGATTGTGCCATTCATTTCTTTGTTGAGCTTTCCTGAGATAGCCCAAGTCATTGTGTCTTTGGGTCACACTCAGTGATGATGAGTTAATGACTGAGAGAAATGAGTTGTGATCCAAGTCTATGACAACCCATAGCTATAATTCCAGACAACTTATTAGGAGAGGTCTAAAGAGACACGACAACCTGCTTGTCGGTTAACACAAAGACAAAGACACTGTTCAACTAAAGGATTGATGTGAGTTAAATCAACACAAAGTTCTAAATAAAAGTCAAACTGGTGAGGAAGAAACCAGGATGCTTAGCATTGAAACCCGCCAAAGAAAACGTAGTCTTTCTAAAGAAACACAAAGAAGAAAAGAAAAGGAGGATAAATTCAAATAAACAGGAGATCAGATGGCAAAAATGATTCCTAATACGATGGAAGTTGGTCAGTGTCAATGGGCCAGACTTGTAAAGCAATAGCAGCGTGAAGGCTGGGTTTAGCAGAAACAAGTTAGCATTCTTTGCTCTGTGAGAGAATACCTGAAATAAGCAAACACCACAGAGAAAGTTGGAATAAATGAAAGTGCTTGCTTGATATCCCAGAAAACCTGGATTTGGTTCCCACATACACACACACACGTACACACAAACACACACTCTCACACATTCACGACCATACATACACACATATGCATATACTTACATACATGCATACACACATGCATACACACATGCATACACACTCACAAACATACATGCATACACACATACACACACACAAACACACACTCTCACACATTCCCGCTCATACATACACACATATGCATACACTTACATACATGCATACACACATGCATACACACTCACAAACATACATGCATGCACACATACACACATACACACACACACACACACACACACACACACACACACCAACTGTGATGACAGTCTTGTAATCCCAGTGTTGAAGAGGCAGAGGTAGGTGGATCTTGGGAATCACTGGTCAGCTAGCCTACACTAATAGTTCCAAACTGCAAATCATCAGCTGCAGATTGAAGAGGATTTAAGAAAATTCTCACAATAAATGTAAACATGTGTCTCAAATGTAAGTCTTGAAAAGCAAAGATCAAGATGCATATCTTTAAACCCGTTTCAGGAAAATGGACTATACTTTTTTAAAAGCAAGACCCAGGTCTTCCTCCGTACTGCAGATCAGCAAGGAACATTGCTGTAAACAGCTGAGACGAACTAGCTGCAGTCTGGGATGTTATCTTTGGCAAAAATAGCCATCCAAATAAAAACAGGCATCGGACTCAAACAGTTTTGTGCAACAGGAGACATGTAAGTGGTCAGTTAACACACTTAACACATCTTCTGTTATTAATTATCAGGAACATGAAAATAAAAACCATGACAAGATGCCAATACACATGGCTTGGGTGGTGATTACATCTTTATATGTCAGAACCAAGTGTGCCAAGGTTTCAAGATGACTGGAACACTCATTAATTTTTGGTAGAAATATAAAATAAAATATATAACATGATACATCTGACAAATTTGGTGGGGAAAGTGTCACTGTGTGTGTGTATGTGCATGCATGTGTGTGCATGTGTATGCACATGTATGTGCATGTGTGTGTATGTGCATGTGTGTACACTTGAATGTGCATGTGTGCATATGTGTGTGCATGTGTGTATATGTGTGTATGTGTGTATATGCATGCATGTGTGTATGTATGTATATGTGTGTATATGTATGCATGTGTGTGCATGTGTGTATGTATGTATATGTGTGTATGTGTGTATATGTGTGCATGTGTGTACATGTATGTGTGTGTATATGTGTGTGTTTAGTAAAACTTAATATATGTATCCATATATCAGTCATTTCACTTCCATTTATCTACTCAAAAAATAAATAAAATCGAGTGTTTACCAGAAAATTAAACAAACATATTCAGTCATAATTTTTTGTAAACATCAAATAGACTAACTTTCTACCAATAAGAGGATGAGAAAATAAGGTGTCAAACACAATGGGCTATTGTGTTAGAGGAATAGCGATCACTACTGACCTTGCAACCCCATGCATGAATCTCCAGAAGTACTAGGCTGCATGAATGCTTTCCACAAGCAGCTGCATACATTGCATCCACTGTAAAGAGCTAAAACGTCTCTGAAATGTGTGAGAATGCTTATAATTTACAACACTGAAAAATAGAGTATTGTACTGACTATTGAACTTTAAAAACCCAGAGAAGATTTTTATAACTAAACGCGGAGACACCTCATGCCTTGTTGTGGAATGTTACATCAAGATAAGAATTCTGATCAATATATAGATTCATATATTGATCTACAAAT
Source organism: Grammomys surdaster (assembly GCF_004785775.1). Taxonomy (NCBI): domain Eukaryota; kingdom Metazoa; phylum Chordata; class Mammalia; order Rodentia; family Muridae; genus Grammomys; species Grammomys surdaster. Next base: position 4,003,710 of record NW_021604590.1, on the reverse strand, counting down.
TAAATGCAACTGTGATAAAAATTCAAAGTTTATTTTTTATTCAACTGGTTTATATTTAATTTTTGTGTGGAAGAATATTCAAGAGTAACTGAGTCAATTTCAAAAAGAAAAGAGAAAACTTGTACAGATGTCTTATACAGTAGTAGTAACAAACACATGGTGATACCGTAGCCCTTCCCTTTATCCTCAGAGTATGTTTGCCAAGGCTCCCAGTGTATATCTGAAACTGCTGTAGTCTTGAACCTATATGTATTATGCTACATACACACACACTTAGAAGTTAGGCATAGTAAGATATTAACAATGATAACTGGTAACAGAACCAAACAATTATAACAAAATACTAGAACAAACATTATGCGAATGTGATCTGTCCCTTAAAAGGATGAAGACAACCCATACTATTTTTAAACCACAGTCGAGTGTGTGTAACCGGACAAGTAAAGCACACCTATATATAAAGCAGCACTACTGCAATGGTATGTACTGTTTATGCAGGAACAGAAGGCTTTAGAGCAGGTCATGTGCACACATGAGACAACAGCTTTGGCAGATACAGACTCGAGAATCTCTTGGGAAAGGTGTGCAGTAGAGGCTGTCTGCCATGCAAGATATCTAACCGGGGAACAAAGATTAAATCCCTCCCTTACTACCACGTACCAAGTGACTCAAACATATCAGATGTAAAATTAGAAAGCAATAAATATCACACATTAAAAAGTAAGCTGTATTTGAGGCCAAAGGATTGAAGATTTCTTACCCAATGTCAAAGATCTAACAGGAACCAGTTCTTTCTGTGTCCTAGGTCCCGCTTTATCTGAAATGCTCTGTGACCAAGGTTTCCTTCCATTAAAGCAGTTGATGAATACAGGTATTTAAGAGTCAGGTGTCCATTTTGTGATATTTATTTAGAGCAATCTGTACTTACTTTGGAACCAGCTGAGACAGAATGTCATTTCATAAATGTATATTTATATAAATACAATAATTTTAAAATAGGACATCAATTCTGTGTAGAAAACCATACTGTCTCCTACAGCCAACCCTCAGTGTCCACAGGTGATTAGGTTTTTGACCCTCTGAACATCAAAACTTGTAGATGATTAAGTCCCTCACACAAACTGTCACATTATTTGTATATAACTTACGCATACTCATTTATTTTAAATCCTCATGTTCCCTCATAATATCAAATGCAATGCAAACTCCATACAAACAGTCACATTATACTGCTTTGAAAATAATAGATAAGAAAATAGAAGAATACATAAGAAAAAAAGTTTGTATAAGCACAAGAAAAAAATCATGTATTTTTGATTTGCTGTTGGTTAAGATCACAGATACAGAACCCACAGAGAGAGCAGACTTTAAAGCCGGTGCTGTCTAGCACACAGTATGTATGCACAAAGTTGTTGTATAGGCTTCTGGTGGGAAAACTTATTGACACATTCATCCAGCTGTGGCTCTTGTGCGTTCAGTACCAACCTGCCAGAGGAAATGTGCCCACTTGTGCAAGAACCTCATAACTGTTCTGGAGTAACTAATGACTCTTTGGTTGGATTGGGGGCCTCCTTCACAGTAGAGAATTCATCCCTGGTACTCCTGGTTGAGGAGACCAGAAACCGTCGGGGTGAACTTACCAGTGTTATTCTGATAAGATAACATGTGTCAAAATGCTTCTAAATATTTATAATTACACCTTTAGATAAGCAAGTGCTACTCTCAGTTTTGACAACAACAACAACAACAAAAACCTCTAATGAAAAAAAAACATAAAAAGTTTCTCTTCATAGTTAATGGTGACTCATGTCTGTTCACGATGCTAATAAGTGACTCTTATATGTTCAGCCCTAAGTATGGCATTTATTCTACACCATCAGGAAACTCAGGAAGGAGGCAGAACGTAAAGAGCAAGAGCTGCAAAATGCTGCCTTTTAGGCATGACGCAGACATTGTGATCAAGAATTCATAGGAAATGAAGTTGTGTGCAGAGGGTCTGTACAAGACTGATCCTATTACCAGTCAATCGTGGGAAAGGAGATGGGGCATCTGGGACCCTAGCTCTCTCAGGGGAACTATTAGTTATTGATGGGTGTCATTGATTTTTGTTGTTTGAGTTCCCACTGGTAAGTCTCCAAGACTTCAATGGACCATTCGTTCTAAGCCCATAGTCATGTGCACGGCCCTGGATAGACTCAGTCTCAAAACAAATTAAAATACCTGAGTGTGAGAAAGAACTTACAGAGAGGAGGGACTGGCTGAGTGGCAGGGTGGGAGACAGATGAGAGAAGATGTCGATGAGAATACTCAGTGTGCATTATCCACGTGATGAAACAGTCAGGTCATAAACTTAATTTGGAAAATCCACTGCAACAAATGCAGAAAAAACAAAATCCATCTTAACAGCAAATGGCAACATGTGAGCAGCAGACCCATTTGGTGTTAAGATGATGTGCTGTTTGCTCTGTCTATGGAATTGTATGTATTTAACAAAATTTTTGTCACTAGGGGTGATGTGTTTTCTCCAGTGGACCAGTGAAATGGGACACTACCTTCCGTAGATATTTAATAAGATTACCCTGGTAAACAACAAAAGACAACATTTAGGGGCTATGTTTGTACAAAAGAAAAAAAAATCCCTTCAACTTCTGTATGTTCTCTGCTCCCAAACATCATGCTGAACGTTCAGTAACTGCTGCGTTGGATTAGCTTACGGACCCTGACGTCACATCTACTAGGACCTTCTAGGTCCAGAAAAAACAAACTATCTGGATACGGACCCTGAAGTCACATCTACTAGGACCTTCTAGGTCCAGAAAAAACAAACTATCTGGATACGGACCCTGAAGTCACATCTACTAGGATCTTCTAGGTCCAGAAAAAACAAACTATCTGGATATGGACCCTGAAGTCACATCTACTAGGATCTTCTAGGATCAGAAAAAACAAACTTTCTGGAACTGTGTGCATGTGTACTTTTACTTTCTGAAATCTCTCTCTGTCTCTGTCTCTGTCTCTCTCTGTCTCTGTCTCTCTCTCCCCTCCCCCCCCCCAAGACCTTTCATTTCCCCAAGACGCCCTCAGGAAACATCCACTCTGAGAATCCTAGCAACTCTGTTTTCAACAGGCATCCCGTTCCAGTTCTTCTCCCGTAACTAGAAGTAGAAGGGAATAGTTAATTCAATCTAAAACATATCCTTAGTTAAATGAAGTCTTTCCCTAAAAAAGAATGCATGAAAGTGTTTCCATCCAAAATATTATCAATTACAGATGTAAAGGGTCCCACCCATGTTATCAGATTTGAAACCTAACAAACAATTCAAAGATCAATGATCACATAGTTGACATTGGTACAAATTAGATACCAGGCTCCATTAGCTTCGGCATATAGCTTTACCTACAAGTAATGTGCTTAAATAAAGGCTTTGTTTGGTTTGAAGTGGTTTCCTTTGGAATCTGCATCTGGGAAGAGGACTCAGATGCTTTCTGTGTGGACAGAGGTGGTGAGAATTTGTGGGAAGAAAACTAGATCTGCAGCCGTAGTTCTGAGAGCCTGCGCATTCCTTCAGAATAAGGAAGACTCTAGTCAGCATTTTTTTAATCAGTTTTTTTGTTTGTTTGTTTGATTGTTTGTTTGGGCTCTGAGGCTTCAGAACAGCTGTAGCTCTTTCTCAATCTTTTCTCTTCAGTCCTCTTTTCTTGCTCTCTCTTGTATGGTTCTTCAATGAGGTAACTACGACAGTTCTGTCTGCACAGCAATCTACAGCCTGTTTGTTTAAATGATTAAATAGAATGATTCTTTTCCCTTGCATCAAGAGACACAGATCTAATTAAAGTGTGCAAGTTCACCCCAGTATATGCACTCATATGCATATGCTTACCCTGACATATGCACACATGCACATACACGCATGCACCTGTTCACCCCAACATATGCACTCACATGCACAGGGGAAGTTAAAATCCAATACAAACAGTGCAAAAACTCAGTAGTGTTAAATTACAAAACAGAAGAGATTCTATAGCATCAGGTTGAACATTTCTTTCCGAAATCTTCAAAATCATCAGCATACTCAAATTCAAAACCTTCTGAGCATTGTCAGTGTGGGATACTCCAAGACGATCTTGGCGTCATGGGCCTGTAGTTCCAGACACTGGGAAGCCTGGGTCAGATGGATCAGATTTGTGGACCCAGGTTACAGAGAAAATTCAACATCATCCTAGACAAGTTTTAGCCCTTGTCCCTAAATTAAAAGTAAGGATTTTCTATGGACATAGTTCTGTGATAACGCATGTATCTAGCATGTGAAGGCCCGAGTTCAATCTCCAGTACTACAAAAACAAAAAACACAAACCTCAAATCTTTTTCATGTCTAAAATTATTTATTATTTAATACATTATTTAAATTTACATGCAATTATTTAAATTACACTCAAATTAATGTGTATAAGGTACATATAAAATTATAAATGAATTTATGCCTATATCTGAGTCCTATTATCAAGACACCTAATTACATATGTGCAAACATTCCAAAACTCAGAAGACATACAAAATTGAAAATGTTTTTGTGCCAAGCTACTTTGAATAAGGAATACTCAACTGACAGCATAAGTAGATAAATTAGATTATTCATCGGTATCCCAAAGACTTTAGTGAGCATTCTTAGCTAGGGAAGACTTTTTGCTGACTAGACATCTGCACAACTTGAGTTTAATAAAAGAGTTAATTTGAAGCAGAATTATCTTTTTTTAAAATAGGTCACACTTGATGTGTGTTAGATATTAGAGTCAGTGGAATGTACTGACCATGGTGATGATGGTGATGGTGACCAGGGAAGAAAGAAGAGATTGCAAGCATCACGTCCAGGAGAGCAATATGCTGATTCCATGGAACATGAGCTTGTGTAAGCAAATGAAGGACCAAGGTAGGTTTGCCAACTGTCTTCTTGGTCCTGGTGAGTGGGGATGCAAATGGAGTATGGACAGGAGCCCAGAGGACTAAAGTGGGCAAGTCATTTTAGATATGGCATCACATCAAAATATGGATGTTTGCAGAGTGCTTGTGGCTGGCTTCTTTCCTGAACCCAATTGATTGAGCCATTGGAATTATGAAGGAAGAAATGCTACTGGGGTCTGTCTCTGAGGCATGGTGGATGGTAATTTTCATTGGATTCTTATTCAACTCATGATTTAACGAGATGCAATCATGAAATCCCTCTTTTAGTATAATCATATTCCTTGAATCATTTTTTTTCCACAGTGAACACAAATTGAAAACAACTGATTTGCAGGAAGTGTGGGGTGGTACATTTCCCCACGTCTGTGCCTGAAAGTTTTAATTCTATACAGCCTGAGGCTGGTTTGTAGACGCTATTAAGCAACTATGGCTGCCTAAAGAAGCTTAGTAATTTAACAAAATTTCCCCAATGCCCTATCAGACCCATCTTAATAATATAAATCAGTCTTGCATTAAATGTCTAACTGAGTAAATTTTAGTCAGTCATAAAAAACCATCTGCAGATTTAGTTAGAATATTTTATACTCTAGATAAAATGAAACATCAACAACCACAAAAATACTACCAGCATTTCAAGACCTTGCCTAGAACATACTGGACTTGTATAAGTGGCCTTTCTGGCACACATGTGTGAGAAGATAAACTACTCTGCAGGAACAGAACAGCACCACAAACTTGCAATTGTAAAGGGTGGAAAGACTCACCAACCACTGCTGATAAACTCCCTACACACAATCAAATTCCTCAGAGTTGGAATGGCAAATGCCTCACGCTCGGAAGAAGATGCTGCAGCTGAATCATGCCACGCCTTCAAGTTGTATCTAAACAGGGCCTCAGAATCCTCAGCTGCAGCTGATGGTACTATTTATAAGAGCCGTTCTACTACACCATCTCTCTGTCATCCCTGGCAGCGATCCATACTGGCAGTATGCAGATAGTAAATGGCTTGAGTCGAACATGGACTGGAAGAACTTGACTAGCCCTCTGGAACATGGCACATCTGCCCTGGTGTTATGCATTTCCTCACCCTTGAAATGGCTCGCACGGATCTGCAAATGAGCTACTAGGTGTGGGAATAATGAAAAAATACTGTGTGCCTGCCTTCTAGGAACACACACCCCAGTAGAGGAATTTTGTATTCTCAATATGAGATAAATGTGAAGTAAAGACATCTAACTCTGACAACTGCAAACTGTAGAGACACAGATAGGGTGTTGAGGAGATCATGGTGTGGGTCCTGTGAGTCCAAGAGAGCTCTGAAAGCTGTGGTTTCATACTATTTAATCCACAGTGTAGCAAAATGGTCAGTTTCTCCTTGAAAGGTTGGCATGTGGTCCAACTACCCAGCAACAGGAGGATTTAGGTGTTCAGTGACATGCAGAAAGCAATACTCCATGCTAGATATTGGTGCAGAGGCTCTGAAGTGACAAAGCAGAAATGTGACTACTGTGGATAAGTGGCTAAGACACAGGGAATCCAGAGTCAATGAGACAAGGAGACACCTTGGTGGCCTTTGGTGAGAACTATCATCTCTATTCAACCTTCTGTGGAGGATCTTAACCAAATGATCTAATAGAAAAACCAGTTATTAAAAGGTGCTTAGGCTAAAGTATTGGTGGGTGGATGAGAAAAGATAGAAGTAGAAAGAGAGCTCAAAAAACATTTCCATATATTAAGAATGGTCCCCAAAGATCCATGGGTTGGACATTTGGTAATCGCCTCTGAAAGATGGTAAAGGTTTTAAAAGAAAGAACCTAGGAGAAAGTGAGGTACTGGAGGTATGCTCTTGAAGGAGATAGAAAGATACTGTTCTCTCCTTCTCTTTCCCTACCCTCCTTCCCCTTCTCCCTTCCCCCTTCTCCCTCTCCCTCTTTCTCCTCTTTTTTCTCTCCCTACACACCTCATCATCTCTTTTTCATTCTCCTTTCCTTCTTCTTGGCTACCATGAGGTAATCAGATCATGTTTCAGACATGCTGTGCCTTGTCATCATAGAACAAAGGCAGTCGAGTCAAGCAACCATAGGAGAAAAAAGCTCTAAAACCATAAGCTAACTTTGCTCATTTCAGGAATGTCACAGGGGTGGAGCACTGACAAAGATGACAAAGCATAATAGTCTTCCCTTTAATACATATATGTGTGTGTGTGTGTATACATATGTGTGTATGTGTGTGTGTGTGTATATATATATATATATATTACTTAACTTCTCTGAGTACTTTTCATCTGAAGAGTATGGATAATAGTAACTGTCCATTATGTATATACATATCATATACCCATGATAATGTTTAGTAAATATTAAGTGGGAGCAGTTAAGTGATTAGCAAAATCAATAAAATAGAACAAACTTTAGATACGGGAGTAAGAATTACACGGATGTGAACTTTCTCAAAGATAACTTTTTGTGCTGTACTAATGTTTCTTCCTATGGGGGTGGGATAGAGCACAAAGATGATGTAATAACATGAGGAGAGAGGTTAGTAGTGCAGGCACCAGGACAACATTGGTCCTACCTGATGGCTGCTCGAACACAGCGTTGTGCTACCTTCAGAGCAACTGTGGTGCCTATCAAGTTCTCAACCGGCAGCCATTGTGGGCAGTGTTGCCTTGCTTCTTGTGTTCTTCATTAAATGCTTCAGTTGACTGAAGGTGATTTCACCACAAGGGAGCTACTGAGATTGACCTCAAGACCACAGTATTTGAGGCAGACAAGGCTAGCCCAATTCAACATGATTCAACATGCATGTTGAGCCTCTTTACCCACCAGCATCATCATAGCTAGGGTGGAAAATTATAGCGGTAGCCATTTCAAACAAAAACCAAAGCAACTATCATCTGTCAAATACTTGCTTATGGCAGGTCCATTCCTAAGCATTTTGATACATTGTTTATTTTAATTTACACAAGAAGCCTGTAAGGCAGACAGTTACTATTATCCATACTCTTCAGATGAAAAGTACTTAGAGAAGTTAAGTAATGTGTCCAAGAATTGGTCACTCAATGGTAAAGCCATCATTTGAGATAAGTGCCTGACTTTAAAGGCAGAGCAGTTCTGAGCCCTGCTCAGTCCTTCACAACGAGCCACAGTATACAGAGCTCCAATCATGTAAAAATGGATGTAGAAGAGGATAGAACAGGGAAATTTACGTAGACAAAACTATAGACATGAAGAAAATACATGAAATGGCAAAAGAAATAAAGGAAAATAAACACCCTAGCTAGCTCCCCCTCCAGCCCACAGCTGATTCAGCTGAGCTGTAAAGGCAGTGTGGGTGCATGGAGCTTCAGGCCTCTGAGCTGCTGGTCTCAAGCGGTAAATGTTTCTTTTCTTAACCAACCTCTTAAACCCTGTAGTTACACTGATTTGTTAATCAAGAAAAGCACCTACTTCACCCATCTCCACCTTCCTACGGGTCTCTCTTCCAGCAAGCTAAAACCCCCACACAAGTGTGATGTTTAATGTCTGCCTCAGTTTCTTCAGTGTGTGCAGAAAGCCATTCTAAGGGAAGACCCACAGCAGTGCCCTGAAACACACCCTGTATTTGCCCTTTATGTTCCTACAAAGTTCCTGTGATTCGGACTGAAGCTTATCCTGGGTGATGATGCTCCCTCCTCACTCAATGAGAGGAACCTTTCCATCTTAAGTAAACACTCAGCAAAAGTAAACACAAGAAAAGCAAGACCATTTAAAAACAAGTAGAGTAGTTGCAAAGCTTGCTTTGGCCAAGTGATAAGAGAGGTCACATGGATATCAAGAACTGCACACTTACCATGACTAAAAAGCACTCTGACTCAATCTACCTGTCAGCTACGCCAGCATAGCTGACTGAGTTCCTTGGATCGGCAGAGGGCTGAGGGCGAGAGAAAGGAAGACAAGGAGTCATCTGGTAAAGAACCAAATGCTATCTTTTCAACTGCATAGCTCCCTTTTATACTCCCCACAAAACAGGAACACAAACAAGAACAGGGATCAAAACAGGAAAAAGGAGATACATTCGGCAGCCTACCACCCAAACTTGGATTTCTCCTCGAGCAGTCTTCTCAGGGAAATGCACAGAGATGGGGGAACAGGCACAACAGCACAGGTACAGAGGACGGTGACTCACATCTGCCAGTCTACCAGATGTCTATATCTGCCTGAGATATGGAGAGGCCCAGAAATGCCCTCTTCCCAACATTCTTTTTAGTCTTTCAACTTTAGATTCAAAGGACATGCTATTGTTTGCCTTTCCCACAAGGGCTTCATCCTTATGTGAGTTACTCATTGTCAAATCATTGTTGAGCCACTGTTTTGAAATTTCCTAAGTAGCAAGGGAATGGAGGCTGGCTCCTTTAGTGTCTAAGGATAGACCCCATGATACACCACTGTAACCCATAGCCAAATGGCATGCCTCTCCTTCCAGTAATCAATGCCTGTCCCTCAAGAGAAGGATGAGATTAGGAGTTACCTTCAAATAGTACTGAATCTAACTTTCATAAAACAGTTACTTTCGAGCTGCACGCAGGTGTTTCTGATAATGCTTATTTGATATGAAAACGACTGTGATCAACCAAATAACATCTTCCCACCAAGACTCTGGATTCTTCGTATGAGAAGTTCACAGCTGACAGTGGCACTAATTAACTTGTACCATTGGGAGGGCTTGGAACTTGATGAGCAGAGGGTCATAGAGATCTCAAGAAAACCTTGATTATCATGAAATGTTAACAGCTAATTACACATCAGAACAGGAAATATCAATATAACATCGAAGAGCTTCACTCCCTAACTGCCAGACACAGGAGCAAAAGGCTCAGTAGAGGAGAGAGATGGCACCCAAGTGTGACACCTAGAAGAGGCTGAAAGCTATCAAGGTTGTGTGCTGAATGGATTTTATTAGGGATGTGGTCAAGTCACCTGCCATCTCTGAATCAACCACTCCTTCTATAGAAACATCTGCTAGTCTGGTTTCGAGTGTATAGCTATCAATTTCATTGTGCTGCACACAAAACATCCATCAGTGCTCTCTAAGCCAAAGGACTTGGTGAATGATGAGGCTTTTTTCATAGATGTCTGCAATTTTTATAAAGCCAACGTGAGCCCTTTAGATCTGAACCATAGGAAGATGTGCTTTACCTCACTTGAGAGAAATAAGATCCAGGCAGCGGCAGCAAGTTAGTTCCCTGTAAAGTGTCTTACCTGTGTGATTGAGATCAGTCTGCCTGTCTCTTTGCAATGTGCTGGTGTACTGGCTGGTTTTGTGTGTCAACTTGACACAATCTGAAGTTATCACAGAGAAATAAGCCTTCCTTGAGGAAATGCCTCCTAAGATCCAGCTGTAATGGATTCTCAATTAGTGATCAAGGGGTGAGGGCCCAGCCTATTGTGGGTGGTGCCATCATCCTCATGCTGGTAGTCCTGGGTTCTATAAGAAAGCAAGCTGAGCAAGTGTGGGGAAGCAAACTGGTAAGTAACACCCTCCATGGCCTCTGCATCAGCTCCTGCTTCCTGACCTGCTTGAGTTCTTGTCTTGACTTCCTTTGGTGATGAATAGCAATGTGGAAGTATAAGCTGAATAAACCCTTTCCTCCCCAACTTGCTTCTTGGTCATGATGTTTGTGTAGGAATACAAACCCTGACTAACATAGCAGTAGGAGATACACAGAGGACCCAGTGATAGCCATTGACTACTTAATTTGCACAGGTGCAAACTGTCAGATGTCACAAAGTGGGCTCCAGTGTGTAAAGGCTGAAGTACATGGTGCTTACGGTCAACATCTATTGCGTGTCATCCAAAGATGTCACTTCATGAGTAGTGTTCAGCTTATCTGAAGTCTGGGTAAGACTGGATGATGCAATAAAGCTACTGTATGTGGCTCTACACAAAGACCCCTGAGAACCATACCAGCTTTAGGTGGAATGGTTTATAGAGTGTACACTAGTTGCTAAGGGTAACAGTCCTCAGATGGCAATGCCTTACATGCATGAGGGATTTGCTCCTCACTCTCTTCACAGTTCTGTGTGAGCAACTGAGGTTTGTTTGGCTCTAGGAGTAAAGCCAGACTCCCTCTATCAACTGGCTTCACAACCCCTTAGAACAGAAGCCTATCTGTGCCACCACTGTGCATTGTGGGATGTTTATCAGCATTGCTGGTCTTCCTCACCTCATATCTAAGTTATGATCACTGAAAATGTCTTTGGGAAGTCAAGTTAAGTTAGGCCCCAACTTTAGCTAAAAGTCATCTCCTTGGTTGGCTATATAGCTCACTGGTTGAGTACTTGCCTAGAACTGATGCAAGTCTAGGTTCTATCCGCAGCACCTTAAAACAGACACAGACGTTGTTCTGAAGTGTGCTGTCTCTTCCTGCAGCATCTAACCCAGCCAACCAAGTAAACGGAGGTGGTCCATCTGCTCCTACTGCCTAAGCCCTGAAGTGATTTCCTATGTGAAGCGAGGGGAGGCCGAACTCACTTCTAAAGCAAACAACCCTTGAGATACCTAACCACCTCCCATGAGCACTTACAACTCACTCCTGAGAGTGGGAGGAACCCTTGTCTCCCAAACACCTCTTAAGGTCCCACTGTGTCTCAAAACCACAACCAAACCAAGGAAGGTATGAAGAGCATTGAGGAACAACAGGAACTTAGGACACAGGCAGGAGGCCGGTCCTGATGAACGACGTTTTGCTCAACTAGGCTCAGAGACTCCTGTCTTTGAGAACTAGAAGGATTCTTAGTTCTTCATCTTGTTTCTGCCTGTGCTAGTGGGGATTCCAAAGTTTATGCACATCCAAGCTTCAGGATCCTTAAAGGTGGAAAGGAAGAGAAGATCAGATGTCCACACAAACTGGAGAGCAGGCTGTTCACCTTTAGACACAGGAAGGTTTTAAATTATTTGAGTTTTTAACAAACAGCTATAACCATTTGCTCATCTCAGCACTTCCTTTATTTATAGAAACATTCACATTCAAGCTGTATTTAACTCTGAAGCAATGATGAAACAGTTAAATACCACTTTAGTCATGTTTTCCTAAATGCGCTATGAAATTGCCCATGCTCAGAACTACTAGGAGAACTTTAATCATAAATATTGTACTTCCTAATAGGCCAGCAACAATTTATTTGCCTTTCTGTATCGGGAATAATGATTCTTCGTCCCTCATTCTGTGTTAATGAGTGATCCATTTGCAGTGATAAATCGCAATTATTTTTCCCTATATGCCGTTATTACTATGCAAATTTCCCTCCTATTTACTTTCAGGTAGTGACAATTGCTTGGACAACCCAGATGAGATAATATCATTGCTACTTCCTGGTATTAAATAATGACAAAAATATGTCTTGCAAAATCAATGGAGTAATGAAAACAAAATATCAGAGAGCCCTTTGCAACAAGGGGATACAATGTAGAATGGCTTAGTTAAAAATGATGTATAGCCCCAATAAAAGTGATTAGAATTTGAAAGCAGAGCAATATCTATGCTCTGAGGATGCTCCCTCTATGTGTTGACAATGAGAGTCACACCCTAAATGTGCAGACATCAGACCTGGGAGATGATTTGCAGGGTAAAGAATTTGCTATGCAAGCATGAGAAACTGAGTTCACAGAACTCACATAGAACAGGGCACATGTAGCACATGCCTGTCATCATAAGAAGCCTTCCGTGAGATGGGAGGTGGAAGGGGTTAATCTCTGCAATCTCATGAGCCAACTAGTTTGGTGTGTACTTAGGTACAAGTCAATGAGACCCTGACTCAAAAACATGACAAAAGTTGAGGACCAACACCCAAGGTTGTCTTTCTTCTGACCTCCACATTAATGTGGCATGGCACTTACAGGTACAAATGCACAGATATTGTACACACACATCATACACAGGAATGCACACACATGCACACAGACACACACACACACACATGCACACAGACACACACACACACACACACACACACACACACACACACACACACACGCACACAGAGAGAGAGAGAGAAAAAACACCGGGACATTAACACAGCTTCCTTTGCCTCACCTCTCCTTGGATTGCCTTTGAAAATGGAAGATTGTGATTCTGCCTATCTGGAGAATAGGGACTCTCCTTGTTTCTGTGTCTAAGAGAGATCAGAGAGAGTTAGGTTTAAATCAGCACTTAGAGACTCTGGTTGGTAGCCACATTGCAGCATTATTGATAATTTGGAATTTGATCTATCAAATTACTCTGAGAATTTTGCTGCCTATGTCTGTATTAATATTTAATGGGTATCTTAAGAGAAAGCATCTGGATTTTTGTTGTCTTAAGTTTGGGGTCTTCATGCCTCTGTCTTCTGATCCCTGCAATACAGGTGCACACCATGGCTGAATTCATAAGAATTCTTTTTTAAAGTTCATATAAATATTTGGTATTATCACACAAAGATAATAACAATTTGTATTTAAGTTGAGAGAGAGGTCCTATTTACATCCTTAGGAAAAAGCCAATCCTAGAATTTTGTGACTTTATGATGTTTGCACATATAAATATGATTTAACCTAAGAAGTAGAGGAACTCTGGTTGAGTATTTTGTTACTCCTTCTAAGAAGGACCAAAACACCCACAGTTTGATCTTCCTTCTTGAGCTTCATGTGGTCTATACATTGTATCTTAGGTATTGAGCTTTTGGGATAATATCCACTTATCAGTGAGTGCATACCATGTGTATTCTTTTGTGATTAGGTTACCTCACTCAGGATATTTTCCAGTTAAGAATTTCATGAATTAATTGTTTTTAATAGCTGAGTAATACTCCATTGTGTAAATGTACCACATTTTCTGTATCCATTCCTCTGTTGATGGACATTTGGGTTCTTTCCAGCTTCTGGCAATTACAAATAAGGCTGCTGTGAACATAGTAGAGCATGTGTCCCTGTTGTATGGTGGAACATCTTTTGGGTATATGCCCAGGAGAGGTATAGCTGGGTCCTCAGGTAATAGTATGTTCAATTTTCTGATGAACTGCCAGACTGCTTTCCACAGTGGTTGTACCAGATTACAATCCCACCAACAATGGAGGAGTGTTCATCTTTCTCCACATCCTCACCAGCATCTGCTGTCATCTGAGTTTTTTATCTTAGCCATTCTGGCTGGTGTGGGATGGAATCTCAGGGTTGTTTTGATTTGCATTTCCCTGATGAATACTCAACCAGAGCTCCCAGGGTCTAAACCTTCAGCCTGGGAATACAAAGGGAGGGATCTTTCTGCTGAGTGGGAGGGAGGGATGCCAAGGGAGGGACTCATGCTCCACCTGTATTGGTAGTTGAGGATGGCCTTGTCAGGCATCAGTGGAAAAGGAGGGCCTTGGCCCCTGAAAGTCTGGATGACCTAGTGTTGAGGAATTTGAGAGCAGGGAGGCATGGAACTGGTGGATGGGTGGGATCTGGCTATTCGGACTCAATCATGTACTGGTCTAGAAATCAATCCAATATTGGAAATAACAGTTTTCATTTGGAAGGCTGGATATGGACATTTTCAGAGACATATTTGGAAGTTAGCTGCAGTTCTCTATGATGTTATGATAGCAAGAGATAAAGTTGGGACAGGATCTGGATTTCAAACAAGGGTAGTGCATGTTTTAAGGCTCTTTTAATTGTCAAGCTAAAATTGGTTTTGTCTCTTCTACAGTATTTATTGTAAGTTGCATTGACTGTATACTTTCTAACTGTGTTAGTGTGTTAAAACCTGGCATTTCTGTTATGGGGGTCTATCAACCAGCTTTTGTCTTACTGCCCTAAGAAAACCTTCACTCTCTGAAAAAAGCTTGAAAGTGTTGGAAGAAGTGAATTAGGCTTTAAGCAGAAGCAAGAGGGTAGTGGGTTTGATTATTGCTAGTATAACAGCTTTAATTTCATTAATTGCTAGTTACTAATGTATTCGGTATACAAAAGGATTTATACAGGTATCTGGAACAACGGATGATGCTCTATCACCTATTCAATTATCTGAAGAAGATTCAGGGTTCAAGAGTTAGGAGCCATCTCAAGTGTCATGACAAATATCATTGGAGTAGTGTTATTTCTAAAATTTACAATGATTGTCATTATAATTAGAAAAAAGTTTAAAGACACTTGTAGGGTATTTGGCATAATCCTAACACCTCTTTGGATGTTTTAACTTTGCATAGTGAGATTATGAATTTAAAGAATCGCCAGGCAGTAGTGGCACACGCCTTTAATCCCAGCATTTGGGAGGCAGAGGCAGTCGGATTTCTGAGTTCGAGAGTTCGAGGCTAGCCTGGTCTACAGAGTGCATTCCAGGACAGCCAGGGCTACACAGAGAAACCCTGTCTCAAAAAAACAAAAAAAATGAATTTAAAGAATCACTACTCTCCCTCCCTCTGGCCTCACACCACCCTGGCTGCCAGAAAGGGGCTTCATAACCTGTCATCTGAGCAAGAGATACTGGCTCTGGGATTCAAGGGCCTGATTGCTGTGATAGAGGGTTCTATGTCAACTCAACACAAGCTAAAGTCATTTTCGAGGAGAGAACCTCAATTAAAAAAAAATACCTTCTTTATAAAGAATGCTGTTCTGTTGAGCTTTGATGCTGCAGATTATGCCGATAAAATTATCCATGGCCTGAGGTCAGTATTTCCATTTTGGTCAAACCTCAGGAATGGCATATATAACTTGATCATGCTAGCCCTTCTTGTACTGGGAATACTTTTATTCCTGACCATCATGTTAAAGCTTGTCTCTAACTACATCAACAGGCAGGCAGCCAAAGTACATGACTTAAAACTGAAAATGGACTCCCAGACAGAGTCATTAATTTAACAGGCTGGCAAGCCAAGGACGAGTAAGAGTCTGCACAGAGCCTTATCAACCTAAGACAGAACTGCATTGCTTATGATAATGCATATTCCATGACAGGTCAGGAAGGCTTTCTTGTCAGAACAACCTAAGACAGACTCAGTCTGTTTTTATGCAATAAAAAGGGGGAGATGTGGAGAGCTTTTGGGACTGCCTGGCAGGAATCTGTCATTGGCCAAGGACAAGGAAATGGGCTGCTTTGAAGGAATCTGACATTAGGCTGGAACAACAAAGTAATTTCAGGCAGAAATCTAAATCCTAGGCTAGAACAAAGAAGAAATTTCAGGCAGGAATCTAAATCTTAGGCTATAACAAAGACAATTATAGGCAGAAATCTAAATCTTAAGCTAGAATTTAAGAAGTAGGCTTCAGGCATGAAAATGACTTTGGACTAAGACAGGGAAATAGGCTCAGATATTTTGGTCATCCTGATAAGTCCTTAGAAATAGTGATCACAGGAATGATCACAGGACTCTGTTTATTGTCGTGCATGTTCTTTAACTATCTGGGTTTATTGTCTTGCTTGTTCCTTGACTATTTATATCTATTGTATTGCTAGTTCCTCAACCTAGAACTGACCTTAATACTTGCATGTAATTTAAACAGTATAAAGGCAAAAAAGGAGGAGGAGGGATGGGCGAGGGGATTAATGGGGGGGGGAATGGGGAAAGGGGATAACATCTGAAATGTAAATAAATAAAATATCGAATAAAAATGAAAAAAAAAGAAGTAGAGGACCGTCATTTTGTTGACAAAATATACAAAAATGAAGAGAGTGAGTCAAGAATAATGCCAAGACAAAACAAGAACCAAGAATATCTTTGATGAATATTTATAGTGGTGTAAATTCCCTGGGTTTTAGAGAAATTTCATTTTTCATTAACAGATAAAACCTAGAGAAACTTCCTTGCTTAGAAATCCTCCTGCAGTGGTATAGTGCAATTTCAAATATCCAGGAAAATTTAAAATTTTGATGAGCTATTTTTTTCTCTTTGTGATGCTAATTAGTTGATGGATAGATAGATAGATAGATAGTTTAGATAGACAGACAGACAGATGGACAGAAGGATGGACAGATGATTGATAGATAGACAGATGACGATGATGAAAATAGATAGATGACAGAAGATAGATGATAGATGATAGATTAGATAGAAGACAGACAGATGAAAGACAGATAGATGATAGATAGATAGATAGATAGATAGATAGATAGATAATAGACAGAAGATAGATAGATGATAGATGATAGATAGATTAGACAGATGATAGGTAAATAGATAGACAAACCAATAGATGATAGATAGATGATTGATAGATGATAGATAGATAGATAGATGATAGATAGATAGATAGATAGATAGATAGATAGATAGATAGATAGATGATAGGTTGACGGAAGATAGACAGATGATAGATAAATAGATAGAGGATAGATAGATAGATAGATAGATAGATAGATAGATAGATTAGACAGACATTCAAACAGACAGATGACAGATGATAGATAGATAGATAGATAGATAGATAGATAGATAAACAGATGATAGACAGATAGATGATAGATACAGAAGATAGGTAGATAGATGATAGACAGAAGGTAGACAGGTAGATAGATAGAGACTGACAAACAGCAGAAACTGACTACAGATACAGACTGAGAGCTGCAAATAGCTGAAATGTGTGTATATATGTATATATACACACATTTATATATATATGTGTGTATATATATGTATGTATGTATATGTGTATATATATATATACATATATATATATATATATGTTTGTATATACATGCATATTTTTTTCAGTTGCAGAAAACTTATGAAAGCCCTTCATGAAAAATGGACAGGGGAAATTTTGCATAAGAATTAACTATCGTTATGAGTTATCCATGACTCCATCTTAACTGTGGTCTGTCTAGTGTTATCCATGTATTCCAGTCACCAGTCCTTCCTGTCTTAGGTCAGAGAGCTCTCTAAACAGATGAAAAAAGTATCTTTAACGTTACACTGCTAATTCTGGATCTCATTTTTTTTTCCATCAAAAAGTTGAGACTAGCTATTCTAAGCAATTATGAGTCTACGGTTTTACCAAGGTTTGGAGCTACAGAGGTAGGGATAAGGGAAGAAATGAACCTAATTCATCATAATGCCCATATTTCTCTTGGATTACAATAATTCGTCTTGATGCTCTGGAGTTGGGGGACATGGGAGAGGTGCAGACAAAACATTCATCCTTTTGGCTCTTTCCCATGGGATCCCAGAATGAGAGTTAGGCAACAGGGCAAACATTTCCAAGCATTGGCAACGAATTATAGAGAATTATGAAATATTTATTGCATTTTTTATGGTGCTGTTTTGTGTGGCGTAGAAGTAACCGCAAAGTAGACCCAACCCAAAGAAAGGAACATAAAATATTTAACTTTTTAAGAAAACAACTAACTCTGAATTTTAACCATAAAGGAAATTCTTAAAGAAAACCTTCTCAAAGGCTGATCATAGAGTGTCATCCTGTCTGGTTGACTGCCAATTCCTTTGTCAACCCAGCTTCTTAAACATCTGCACTGTATGTAGCTTTCAGGGTCCTATTGGGTTGGGAAGCAAAGGACCTTCAAGTTTCTTCCTTCATATTCTTTTGCTGAGGTCAGGGGGCAGGAGACGGACTCTTATTATGAAACTCAGATTGGTCTCCCTCAGTTTCCCAAGGACTGGAACTGTACGTGCGTACCACCACACCCAATTAAAGTCTGCACGCATTTTAGTCTTTAAATGACTATGTGAATGCCATAGATAATATCCCATAGACTAGAGCTGTGCTCCCAACCAACGCCACTCAGAGGGTTGTTATAATTCTCCTGTGCTCAGAATTGTTATGAATAATGGTAATTTTGTCTCTCTAAGATCCTTCATGGATACATAGAAACAAGAAGAAAATAGTTGTGGCTAGTTTACAAGTCAGAGCCTCATGTTTCCAAGATAGAGCCTCGTGTTTGCTATGGAGAAGAACCTGGCAGAACACAAGTCTGTGTCCTCCCTCCCCCATCAAACACATGCCTTCTGGGCTAGCAAGCTTGCAACATTGGAGCCAGGAGGCATCCTGATGTCGGTCTGCTCTGGGCCTTGCTTATACCATGAATGTTTCAATTGAGAGAGAAGACAGATCGGTCCACATCATCAACGAGTGAAGCTTTTTAATCAGTTGCTGAATCTATAGATTGGAATGAGACTGGAAACAGGATGAAAGGAACAACAACAGTTCCACTTTGGTGTTAAAGTCTGCATAGGCGGCGTGGCCAAGAGAGGAAGGCTACAAAACAGTTACTCTTAAGGTACGAATTGGGGGCGTGGTCAAGAGAGAAAGAAAGCAAAACAGTTCCTGTTAAAGTCTGCAGTGGGCGGGCGGGGGCGTGGCCAAGACGGAGCATGCTATCTTTTGTTAAGAACAAAAAGCTAGATAAACAAATAGAGCCTCACACAGAGGTTCAGTAATAACAAAAACAAGTAAGAAACCAGGAGGCTGGGGAAATAACTCAGTCAGGAAAGTACCACAGCTCCTACCGCAGCTCCCCTGTGAAAAACCAAGGTGGGAGGGAGGTGGGGCACATCTGTAACCCAAGCACTGAGAGGGAGAGAGAGAGAGAGAGAGAGAGACAGAGAGACAGAGAGACAGAGAGACAGAGAGAGAGACAGAGAATACAGAGGCTCACTGGCCAGCCAGACTAGCTCAATTGGTAAGGCCCACCTCGCACTAAGAGGAGCTTTTAAACAACCATGGTGACTGAAACCGCTCAGAATCAGACTGAGACTGAGAGAAAAATAGCATTCCGCTTGTTTCTTCTCTGGATGAGTCACCATCATGACCATCACAGTCTCAGAGGGTTGAGTTTGGAAGACCAAAACAGACGACTTTTCAGTCCACCACAGCAGTCAATTGCCAACTAATCCTGCTCCTCTCCAAGCTGTTCTGGGCCTTTAAAGGTATCTTTCTGTGGGAGATGGACTATGGACAGAGAAGCCAGTACCTTATAAAGGAGTCCCTAGTCCCCTGAGGTTGCCAGCATCTCATGCCAAGGTGTGAAAGAGCATGACCCACTCAGTGCTATCAAGACAGGAACTTCCAGCTTCTGGTGCCCGGATCAGCATGTAAGCCTCTCCCAGAAGAGCTGGCTCCAGAAGCACAGGCAGCCCAAAGCAGGCTGACAGAGATCCCTATAGTTATTCTGCCAGTAAGATTCATTAATGCAAATCTGTCAGTAAATGGCATCTCTGTCACTCTCCACCTTTATCTCATCCCTTACAGCCTCAAACGTGTTATTGTTATGATTAAATCTTCATGAAGGCCTTATTGCCAGATGTATGCATAATGAAGATTTCATTTGACTAGCATGAGCAGAAGTCCTCAGATTCTCCCGTTACACCCATCTGAGCTTCTCTGCAGATGAGGCAGACAGAACCTGGAATAAGAGCTCCTTAGGTAGATGATCTGAGGCTGCAAGGACCCCAGAGATTTGCAGAAATGCCTCCCTCCAAGGGAGCCCAGAAGGTTTACTAAGAAGGGTTTCACCCTCTCTCACACAGAAGCCTGGTTCTTCGAATCTGTACCTGGATCATCTCCTCTTCAGATGTGAATCCAAGCCTTGCGGAGGCAGAGACGGGGATCAAAATTCAAGACCAGTCTGAGCTCTATAGTAAGACAGCATTCCTGAAAAACAAAACACACACTCCAGCAAGCAAAACTGGAAACCCCTCCCCATTATCCCTTTAAGATAGTTGTTTCTCCTTCCCTTCTGTCTACTTCCTATCTTTTTTCTCCCACTGTCTGCCGGTTCCTCTTCTTTCCTGTCTCTTGCCCTCCCTTGCTTCTACTCTTCGTTATGGCCCAGAGCCCTAATTAAAATAAAAATGTCATTATTTAAGTTTTTTTAGTCACAAAGATGGGATATGACTTCTTCAATTAACTTGGAGGATGGTGCCCAATTAGCTTCCTTCCAGTGTTCTCCTCTCAAGTACAGGGTCCTCAGGACACCTGCAGTATACTCTATGTATATACATACCTGCAGAGTCAAACCTGCGAGAGCTGCTGAAGGCTCCGTGAAACCTGCTCTAAAACCCAACACTCGAGATCATTTGGAACCACCCCATCAAGGGGTCACCCCCCACCAGGATTTGGAAATGCAAAAGTTGATTGACTTTGTTTCATAAATGCTGTCACACTCTTCATTCTATGCATTTTTCTCTCAGATTGGAAAAGATAAAATCGTTACCTGGTTATAGAGAGTGGGAGCAGTTCAGGGGGCAGTGCATATGAAACTGTGAGGCCAATGGAAAGGGGTCTCTGTATGATGGTTCCCAACGATGTCTGAAGATCCTGGGGTACCTGGGAAATTGACTGTGACACTTGATTTGACCATTATCTCTCTCCTCAGTGAATTTACCTTTTGCAGCCCCGAGCTTGGCAAAACATTGGCTAAACAGTTCTTCTGCACTGGGGCTCAGCATGTTGAATATAGCTCTGGCCCTTAGGGACTTGCCTACTCAAAGAAACAGGGTCCCCCCCTCCTGTGTTCGAGAGCTCTGGCTCCAGCTCATGAAGCAGTTAATTTAGCATTTAAAAATGCTGCATAAAACGTATTATGAAGCTCAGATCCCTGGCGAAGCTCATAAAGATACTTTGTAGCTTTCCCCCATTGTCTGTAGCACCGGATTTCAGGCACTCTTTCATATTTTGTTCTTCACTTCAAAGAGTAGGCGGCTAGAACTAAAAGGTGAACCATATATTTGTCCATTAGGCCATGTTTTAAAATAATTTCCAGAGTTATTTGCAGGGAAGTAACTTAAGGTCTTGTTTTCATTTCACAAGAATATGTGGACTCTGCACCTGCCCTAGATAAAGCGCTGGCTACAATGATGTAAAGCTGAATTGAGTCCTGGTGACCAGCTAGGGGCAGAAAACAGAATTTGCTAGCACAATGGGCTACCCCAGAGGCATTCTGCCACATTAGCTTTACTCTTAGTTCCTAGATTACCAACCTCAGGATGCCACCATTATCTGATGCAGGGGCAGCTTTACCTCTCCAGCTTACTCCCACCATCTTCACTTCAGAATTCCAGTTTCTCTCATGTTCCTTCTATTGGGTTGGGAAGATATTGTCATTTCTGTTTGTCCCAGCTGTGGTGTGTAACACATCCTGGGCAAACCCTGGACAAAGCTTACTGTGTCTGGTTGCCATCTCAGATTCTGGCTCCTAGTTTGGGCATCTTGCTCATAAGGATGGACACTGGTTGTAGGCCTGACAATCTTCAAGGATATGACAAAGAGCAGGTGTGGTATGAAGGCAGAAGACAGAGGAGAGAGAGAATTAGCAGCCATATAGGACACAAACACCCTATCTTTCTTTTTGCTAATTCATCTTTTAAGAAAACGCTAATGATGTCAGGCTTTTAATTTCAGCACTTGGGAAGCAGAGGCAGGAGGATCCCTGTGAGTTGGCCGTCATTCTGCTCTATCTAGTGAGTTCCAGGACGGTCAGGGAAACACAACAAGACATTGTTTCAGAAGGCAAACAACAAAAACTGTGATGAATGGTCACGATCCACTGACCAATTACGGCAGCTGTTTTGGAAGGTTTGTGTCTTAGTCCATATTCTACCAATCGAACAACTAAAAGACTGTACAAAATTCTCAAAGTATTAATACAGGGTTGGTTTTTCTTTTTCTTTTTTTTTTCTTTTTCTTTTTGGTGGAGGGAAGACTCCCAAATTAAAGTAAGGGTTTTGGGCCCAATGAGGATTAAATGCATCTAATGATACAGTCTGCATTTTAGAATCTAAGTTTGACAACTACACTTTATACCCTAAAGCGGAAGAAGCCATCGAGAAGGAGAACGTCAGGAAAGCAGATGTACACGTTCCTGATGAAATGCAAGGCCTTGATAAGGGAAATGGGGGCCTGGAGAGATCACTTCCATCTGAGAAGATCCTATCAGGGAGAGAAAGAGGGAAGCAAGTAATAGAACGTGAGGCTCTGAGGTGATGGAGGGGCAGGGATGAGAGCGGAGCACTGCCTCCATCCACTGAGCGCATTTTCTCTTCAAAGGCAAGAGAGGCGCTCTGAGGAAACGTCTTTGTTTTGAGATCTGTAAGAATAATAAGGGAAGACATCAACCAGCCCTCACCTTTCCAGAAAGGAAGACAGAAAGCCTTTTTTTAAAAAAAAACTCTTAACAGAAAGAGTTCGTTGGATTATTCCTTCGTTATATTATTCTCAAATAAGCCCATCGAGGTTGTAATGATAACAGCTGAGAATCACTATCCAACGAAAGATACGTTACTGCTTAAGCCTTCTTTAATCTGATGTGTGACAGATGATGGGAAAATGAACCAGAATCTTACCGCCTTCAAATAGAAACTGAGGAGACACGGATGAGACAGCTAAATTAACACCCTAAAGGAAAAGGCCCTTCCTCATTTGCTAGGCTTGAGATTTTTCAGTCATGCAGCTCTGGACAGAGAGATGTGTCCCTTTTTGGCTTAATCATGTCCTTTGGCTCAAGAAATTTCACATTGTCTGTTATAATCCTGGCCCATCACCAATTACTAATGGAGAGTTTGTGGCCATGAGCCCATCGCCAGGCTGATATGACTGTTCATGTTTTTATGACTTTGGCCTGTCAACAAATGAAAGGGGTATGTTAGCCCATTTGTGAGCCTGACCAAATGGGCTATTTCTGCAGCAGTGAATTACTTGGGAGGCCCATGCTCGGTTGGTTTAGGTCTTTAAATCACAGGTTTGTAAAAACGCTCTTTGTCTCTCAGCTCCTCTGTTTGCCTTGTCTTTTACTCACAAGAAAATCATCTTCTCTGCTTAAAAAAACTACTTTATCCTTTTTCTAGTTCGCTATGTAACTCTTGGCTAACACAACAAAAACATCAGTCTTTGATAGACATGTTTACAGGTACTACACAAATGTAGATTTCCCCAAACATAAAGGGACGGGAAACAGCACGGTTCTCCTAAATCTGCTGCCTGATTTGAATTGCACTTACTCTGGATAATTTCTATTGCTGATGACATGTTTATTTTTATCCACTGCACTGTGATTTTCAGTTATTAAAGAAGAGAGACTTCATGTTTAAATACATGCAGAAATCTTGCCTAACAGTATCTCAGCCTTTAGTGCATAATTTGAATAAACATATATATGTTTGTGAGAACTGCTTAGAAAATAAATCTTCTCTTGAGAGCTCTAATATTTTGAAACTGGATAGATACTATGTTTGCACACATAACTTAGTAGGATTGGAATATTTAGCAAATAAAAGGATAAGGCACCTAGATTTGAATTTCAGATAAATAGCTAGTGCATCTTAACATAGGTACATCCCTAAAAATGCATAGAGTACATATAAACATGTGTGTGTCTGTGTTTATGTGTGTGTATGTGTATGCTTGTGTGGGTTTTTTTGAGTGTATGTGTCTATGTGTCTCTGTGTGTTTGTCTCTCTGTGTGTGTATGTGTCTGTGTATATGTGTCTGTGTTTGTGTCTCTGTGTGTGTATCTGTATGTATGTTTGTGTGTGTGTTTCTGTGTATTTGTCTTGTGTGTGTATGCCTATGTGTGTGTCTGTCTGTGTGTATATGTCTGTTTGTGTGTGTGTGTGTGTGTGTCTGTGTATGTCTTTGTGTGTTTCTGTGTGTTTGTCTATGTGTGTGTGTGCCTGTGTGTGTATCTGGCTGTGTGTGTCTGTATATATATGTCTGTGTTTGTGTGTGTATGTGTGTGTATGTCTTTGTGTGTATGTCTGTGTATGTGTGTCTCTGTGTATCTCTGTGTGTATCTGTATGTGTATGTGTGTATGTCTTTGTGTTTGTATGTCTGTGTGTCTGTGTCTGTTTGTGTGTCTTTGTTTGTGTGTGTGTGTGTGTGTGTGTGTTCATTTCTTCTTATTTGCTGTTGAAGTTGGGTGACAAGCCTAGGTCCTCTATAGTTCCAGGACTAATATGCAATTTTATTACTGTGCCATTCCCAATATCTGCTTAAGACACATTCAATAACAAGACAATTTTATTTTAAATGGTAGTGTTCCTTTCTCATTTTGAATGTGCTTTTGACATGATGCCATCATTTCATGTAAGTGAGAATTGGCATCATCCTTAAAAGACGAATGTCCCAGGAAGATATCCCATACCTGGGGACACAGAGAAAGATAACTTTGTCTGCAGTTTCATTTGTGACATGCAACCCAGAAACAGGGATCCAATATTCTCAGTGATCAGACAGTAAGGTTTAGACTTCATAGCCATTCAAATGCTAAGGCATTTTCTAGCAGAAATCTTAAGTTATGAAGATATTCCAGGGATCTACAGCTGGAATTGTAATATACTCTAAATTTGGGTCTTTTGAAGCCATTTTTCTAAATTGCATTTGACAGAGACAAAAGGCTCCACTTAGACTCCAATGAAAATTGCTTTGCTATTAGACAGACCCTCTTAAGCCCATGTCACTTCGCAAGGGGACGCTCAGGAGAGCACTTAGCGTTCTTTTCCTAGGTTTGCACATGGGAAGCAGGCGCCTATTTTCTCACTTGTAAGATCTTCCGCCAGGCTGCTGACCTTCATTTCTCCTTCTCTCTCAGAATGGAGGAAAAACCTCCACATGCATGTGAATTCATTTGGAGACTAAAGACAGCTTCAATGAGTAGAGCTTCAATTAATGAACATCATTCAATTAAATGTGTCATGTGATATCCACATCACTCCCACTCTTAGAATCTACCATCACGGGCTGGAGAGACGGCTCAGTGGTTAAGAGCACTGACTGCTCTTCCAGAGGTCCTGAGTTCAATTCCCAGCAATCACATGGTGGCTTACAACCATCTGTAATGGGATCTGATGCCTTCTGGTGTGTGGTATGTGTAGTGACAACTATAGCATACTCATATACATAAAATAAATAAACAATTTTAAAAAAATCTACCATCACCTCTCAGGGGTGATGTGTGGGCACTAGAGACTGAGTTCAAATCCGTTCTTACTGACAAGAAAATTCCCTCTTTGGGGTCCAGTGATGCTTACATAGCGCTTCCTGAATCTATCCCCCACAAGTATGTCTATCCTGCCAATTTACTTTACACTCGAAAATAATTCAAAAACAGGATGGAGAGATGGCTCAGTGATTTATTCAGAGGACCTGAGTTCAGTTCCCAGCACTCCATGGTTCATGATTTACTCACCTGTAACTCCAACTCCAGGAAGTGTGATGCCCTCTTCTGGCCTCCATGGGTATCTATATTCATGTGAACAGTGCCCCACCCCCACCCCCACCCAGTACCTATGTGTAGTAGCGTGAATCTATAATCCCAGCACCAGAGCAACAGGAAAGGGTGGATCGATGTGGTTCACTCACTCTGAGGCTCACCAGCCATTCTAGCTGAACTGCTAGTCTGCTATCTCAAACACAAAGAAAATGAAGTGAATGGACCCTGAGGAACGGCACCTGAAACTGGCTTCTGGCTCACACATGCAAATTCACAACAGCACTTATACACATGCTCACACAGACAAACACTCAGGCATACACATGATGGGCAGGGAGAGGGAGAAATGGGGAGAATCCGTGATTAATGATGACAAAGTACAACGATGATAAACACGCTGGAGACGGCTTCACAACAAAGACATTGTATTTAACCCCCCTCAATTATATACTCAGATCTGATGAAAATACTCAATTATAGATAGACAGATATATAGATACAAAGATACATAGATACATAGCTAGATACATAGATACAGACATACATAGATAGATACATAGATGATAGATAGATAGATAGATAGATAGATAGATAGATAGATCATACATACATACATACATACATACATACATGCATACATACATACATAGAGAAAGAGTATGTTTGTATCTGCTCAGCCCAGAGAGTGGCAATATTAGAGGGTGTGGCCCTGTAGGAGTAGGTGTGTCACTACTGTGGCTTTAAGACCCTCATCCTAGCTTCCTGGAAGTCAAGATTCTGCTAGCAGCCTTCAGATGAAGAAGTAGAACTCTCAGCTCCTCCTGCACCATGTCTGCCTGGATGCTGCCGTGCTCCTGCCTTGATGATAATGGACTGAACCTCTGAACCTGTAAGCCAGCCCCAATTAAATGTTGTTTTTATGAGAGTTGCCTTAGGGGAAAAAAGAGAGAGAGGCAGAGTTGCCTTGGTCTTGGTGTCTGTTCACAGCAGTAAAGCCCTAAGACAGATAGCCACTATCTAAAAATAGCAACAAATCTTCTTCATAGAGGAAAAGGGAAAAAAATCAGAATCTGTGAGAGTCCAACATGTTCATCCTGAAATTAGCCAGTGAGAGTTGAGTTTGAAATGAGAACAGAGGCAAGGCATTCATCAATGTGACGTTTATAGAAATGATTAAGTGATTTGTTTCTTGACCTGACTCTGGTGACTTTTAAGAGCAGAGAATAAAATATTTTCTTAGGTAGTTAGGTAGTGGGCAGAGCAGGGAGCTGTGGGCCAGGAGGCAGGGAAGACACCCACTCACAGAACAACACCTCCTCACACTGACCTTTCATTCAGGAGATACAGATTGGTCCAGTAGTTCAATTCTTAAAATGCAAATACCCTTAAACTAGGTTACCCTTAAGCTAGGGTGTATGCCTAGCCTTTAGTGGCTGAGTCATCTCTCCTGCAACAGAATCAAGTAACTAGTAGGGCTCGTGGGGGCTCACAGAGACTGAACCAACAATTAGGGAGCCCATATAGGTCTGCCCTAGGCGCTCTACGTATATGTTATGGTTGCATAGCTTGGTGTTCTTATGGGGCTCCTAACAGTGGGATCAGTGTCTCTTTTGCCTGCTTTGGGATCCCTTTTCCTCCTCCTGGGTTGCCTCATCCAGTCAGGATAGGAGGGTTTGTATCTAGTCTTATTGTAACTCATCATACAATGTATGGTTGAAATCCCTGGGAGGCCCGCTCTTTTCTGAAAGGAAATGGAATCGTTTTGATTTGCATTTCTTGAATTCGAAGAATGTTGAACATTTCTTTAAGTGCTTCTCAGCCAATTTGAGTTTTCTCTGTTCAAAATTCTCTATTTAGCTCTGTACCCCGTTCTTAAAATTTCAGTTACTTGGTGTACTGGCTGGTTTTGTGTGTCAACTTGACACAAGCTGAAGTTATCACAGCAAACGGAGCCTCCCTTGAGGAAATGCCTCCATGAGATCTAGCTGTTAAGGCATTTTCTCAATTAGTGATTAAGAGTGTGAGGGCCCATTGTGGATGGGGCCATCCCTGGGCTGATGGTCTTGGGTTCTATAAGAAAGTAAACTGAGCAAGTGTGGGGAAGCAATCCAGCAAGTAATATCCTTTCTTGACTTCTGCATCAGCTCCTGCTTCCTGACCTGCTTGAGTTCCAGTCCTGACTTCCTTTGGTGATGAACAGCAATGTGGAAATGATAGTTGAATGAATCTTTTCCTCCCCAACTTGCTTCTTGGTCATGATGTTTGTACAGGAATGGATACCCTGACTAAGACACTTGACTTGCTGATGTCTAATTTATATATATAATTTATACACACACACACACACACACATACACACACAAATATATACCAGCACCATTTGTTGAAGATGCTTTCATTTTCCCTTTGTATGGTTTTGGCCTCTTTGTCAAATATTAAGTGTCCATAGGTGTGTGGGTTTATTTTTCAGTCTTTAATTCATGTCCATTGATCAAACCTGTCTGTTTCTATATCAATACCGTGCAGTTTTTATTACTATGGCTCTGTAGTACAGCTTGAAATCAGGGATGGTGATACTTCCAGAAGTTCTTTCCTTTGTCTTTTGTTTTTCTATATGAAATTAAAAATTGCTCTTTCAAAGTCTACGACGAATTGTATTGGAATGTTGATAGGAATTTCATTGACTCTGTAGATTGCTTTTGATAAGGTGGTCATTTTTACTATGTTAATCCTACTGGAGCAGAAGGAGAAGCAAATCTGGGGGAGGTGCTTGGAGGAGGTGAGGCAAGAAGAGGAAGGGGAAACAGAGGTCAGGATGTAATATGTGAGAGAAGAATGACTTAATTAATAATTTAGAAACACAAACACCCAGCAGCAGGTTTATTCTCCCAAACAACACAGCAAGCCTTCTCTGTCCTGTCATTCTTCGATCCACCTTCTTCAATCTATTCTGCACTCCAGATGTCACTGTTGACAGCCTTCATAGCATGCTGCACTCTCCATAAATGAACCTAGCAATGGGTATGATTTGTGTGCTACAGCCATTATTTAGTCTCTGTGGACCTTAAACTCCCCAGAGGTGAACATGGTGCCTTCGTTGTTCTCTGTGAGATTTAACATCTGGCCTAGTGTTCAGTATAGGGCAAGTGTACAATGAGTAACTTTTCTAAGTTTGATTCAGTTTAACAAGCAGGTTAAAAGACCAGTAATCTAGGACTGGACCAATAACCTACATCAAGGATCAGTGATTATCAGAGGAGCTGGAAGTGAATACTTACACCTCCCTCCTATCTGCTCAACAATTTTAAATGGACTATTCTACACACATCGCTATCTTTTAAAAAAATATTCATCTTCCTGGTGAGAGCACTTTAGATCCAAAAGAAGCATAAGGATTATATTTACAATTTTTAATATATGATAAGCTAAAGAAAAAAAGGATAATATCATTCCTCTTATTCTTCAGATTTCAATCTTTAACAACCACAACTAAAATACTGCTAACCTCTCCTAAGTGATGCTTAAGAAGGGCTATCATTTTATAAACAGCAAGTATTTTTCAAGTATTTTAGCAAAATAGAATCACCGTGAGAAGATTTCAAATCTGCTTTCAATTTGTAGTGGGAGATATTTAAATCTCCAACCCAATTAGGACTGGTCAATGAAAACACAACTCAGTAATTATGAATATATTCTGTAAGACTAGATTGGGCAGATACCCCTGCACTACTCTGTTCCCCAGCTATGAGACCCTTATAACTTGAGGGTTTTCCAGACCCTGCATTTGTCCTTCTACCTCCTGCTTCCCAGTCGAACCCCTCCATCATCCTCCGTCATCTTCTGTCTCCTCTCCCCAGTCGTCCTCTCTCTCTTCTCTACCCAATCGTTGTCGTCTCCGTTGTCTCCATCATCTTCCTCCTCCATTGTCTTCCTCCAGTCATTCTACAGTTCATGACAATTCATGACTGATTGTCTTGGTTAGGGTTCTGTTGCTGTGAAGAGACACCATGACCGTGGCAACTCTTATGAAGGTAAACATTTAATTGGGGCTGGCTTAGAGTTCAGAGGTATAGTCTTTTGTTGTCATAGTATGAAGTATGGTGACATACAGGCAGACATACAGACGAGGTATGTAGCTGAGAGTTCTGTAACTGGATCCAAACGCAGCAGGAAGAGACAGCGAGCCACTAGGTCCGGCTTGAGCTGCTGAAACCTCAAAGCCCAAACCCCAGTGATACATTTCCTCCAACAAGGCCACACTTACTCTAATAAGGCCACACCTCCAATAATACCACTTCCTATATAGTCTATGGGAGCCATTTCATTCAAACTGTCACGTGTATTAATTATCCAGTTTGTTTCTAAACTAAAAAGGTCAGATAATAAACCCCTCTCTGATTACTGTTTGTGATTCCCAACACTCTGAGAAAGGAGTTGGATCTCCTGACTCCTCCTCAGGCTGTGTGCTTTGCTGTTACAGATCAACTGCCTCTTAAGATGAAATCTAGACTCATGCTGCAACTCAGATGTCCCCTCTGCCTTCTTGCATAGGAAAGAAGAAAGCTGCTGGTTTATTGTGTTATAAATTATGTTAACCAAAGCATTCCACTTGGTCATTTTTCTGCTATTAAAAAAATATCAATTCTGCAGCTCCTTGTCTAAAGTCAAAGGTTACATGAAATTGTAGGGTTTGATTTTTTTTTTCAACACAAACTGGGAAACACATAATTTTTCCACTTCCTTCCATTTAACCGAATAAAATATCCACAATTTTAACAAAAGTTGGCATTAACCTAAAAGCAAGTTCTAATGAAAGCAAAATCAAATGATCTACAGATGCCCATACCCCTCACCCCCCCCCATATGAGATCTCACTCCATATGGAGCCCAGGATACCCACCCCCACCCCACACACACGAGATTTCACTCCATATGTAATAGCCCAGGCTAGCCTCAAACCTAAGTTGCGATCTCTGGCTTTAGCCCGTATGTGTTAACATTACATGCATCAGCCATTGTGCCTGACTCCAAATTTTCCATCCTCCTTTTAAATACAATGAATGGATGCATTTTGTAGTTGTTGCTGTCACTAGACAACATCAGATGGTCTTCTCAAGAACTCACAAACAGTGCCTCTCTGAGGACTTCCTCTTTCTTCTTCCCGTCGTTTACCGTGAGAGCTTGGATCGATGCTGACTCTGACTCCCAAGGCTGCAGCGAGATGGTACCGTACTCTGGGATCCAGATAGAAAGATTTGTACTGTGACGTAAGCCCTCCGGGTTTATAACCAAGTGGGTAGGAGGGGCTTGGACCAGCTGAATTTGAGAGAGCTCAACACAGAATTTCCCAGCCTGGTGTTTTAGAAGTGAAAGCCAACATCTACACTTCTTGGGGCTCAATGTTAAGATCTCTTCACTCAGCAAAACCACAATCGAACAGAGAGGCTACCTTCTCGTTCTTCCCTACTGGCTTGTTTTTAACTAACAAGAAATACTTGCAGCAATATTTATAAGGCAACGATTTCTGATTTCTTGATTGATGCTAATGATCTCCAGATGTCTTGGTGGTTCTTCCTTTCTGGTTGCAGCATATTAACATTCTCTTCAGTATACTTACAGTTTTATGTTCAGAGTCCTTCCTTCAAGAAATAATTAATGGGTCAACTACTAGTATTGACACTGAGTTAAAATATAGCTCATGAGTAATGTGATAGCTATTTATATATTCATAGGAACATGAAACATGAACAAAAATAACATAATGCAAAAAAAAATCTTTATATGTGTCAAAGCCCTCCCTCAAAAACAGCATGTAGAATGCTGGGTGTGGTGAGACACACTGGTGAACCCAGGGCTCCAGACAAGAGACGGGGGGATTGTACATTGGAGGCCATCATGCTATGTATATCAAGACCCTAGATATCTCAAACAGCAGCAGCAATAAAGTAAAACATCAACAACAATGAATTAAATTTTTAAAAAGATGATTACTATCTGATAAGCAATTGCATGCCTAAAAACCCAGAATAGTTCAAAGTAGGATCTGAAAGGAATGTGTGTTCATTCAAATTCATTCCAGAGCACTGGATTAACCAGAGCCAAAAATGAAAGCAAACCAAATATCTACAGATATAAAAATAATTAATGTCATACATGCACAATCATACACACACACACACACACACACACACACAGTTGGGACTGGGACAGGAAGAGAAAAACTACTTTGGGACCTTGAGAAAGGAAGGCCATTCAGGTATTATTTTTTAACATGGGTATAACTTGAACGCAGTATGGTAAGTGAAAAAAAAAAAACACTCACGAAAGAACCAGTTGAAGATGATTCAACAAATCTAGAGATTGGAAGTACAAAGTTTTCTGCCATGGGTTGTCAGGGCGATGCAAGAATGATGTGTTATTTAATGCCCACGTTTCAATGTCATATTATGGGGAAAATTGAGATTCCGATGGTGGTAACCATTTAAACAGCAACATGAATATACTTAGCAGGATAGAATGTGCCTTTGGTTGCCATGGTCAGTTTTATATTAGCTGCACTTGCTGCGATTTTGAAACGACCTCATATACTATGTCCTCCTATAGAGCCGGATAGGACCAGTTCCATCTGTAGGTCTACAAGGCATGCTAGGATGGACTCAAGCCTGGTGAGGACAGAGGCATGCCTGACTTATCCCAAGCCTCAGGGTAAAGGAATAGATCCTTATGTCCCTAACCCAAGGAGTAAGCAACGATCCAAACTTCAGAATTAGCCATACATGGAAAAACTTCAGTGGACAGAGAAAATATTAATACAGAAGGCAGACGTAGCAGAAAGTATTGATGGAATGCCGGTCTGTGTGAGAATAGCTCCCATAGGCTCATTTATTTAAATATTTGACCCCTAGTTGGAGGAACTGTTTGGAAAGGATTAGGAGATGTGGCCTTGTTGGAGAGGGTGGGCTTGAAAGTTTCAAACACCCATAAGAGTCTCTCTCCCTCTCTCCCTCTGTCTCTCTGACTCACTCTCTCTCTCTCCCTCTCTCTCTCTCTCTCTCTCTCTCTCTCTCTCTCTCTCTCTCTCTCTCT
>NW_021604590.1:3961926-3970505 GCF_004785775.1 Grammomys surdaster | reverse complement strand
TCTCTCTCTCTCTCTCTCTCTCTCTCTCTCTCTCTCTCTCTCTCTCTGCCTCCAACTTGCAGATAAGGTACTACTTTCGAACCATGTCTGCCTGCACGCTGCCACGCTCCCCACCACAATGATAAAGAACTGAATCTCTGAAACTGTAAGCCAGGCCCCAATTAAACGCTTTCTCTTAAGTTGCTGTAATGATTTGTCTATGCTCAGCCCAGGGAGTGGCAGGATTAGAAGGTGTGGCCATGACGGAGTAGGTGTGACACTGTGAGTGAGTTATAAAACCTTCATCCTAGCCACCTGCCTGGAAGTCAGTATTCTGCTAGCTGCCTATAGATGAAGATGTAGAATTCTCAGCTCCTCCTGAACCATGCCTGGATGGATGCTGCCATATTCCAGCCTTGAACATGGACTTGATAATGGACTGAATTTCTGAACCTGTAAGCCAGCCACAATTAAAAGTTGTTCTTATAGGAGTTTCCTTGGTCATGGTATCTGTTCACAGCAGTTAACCCCTAAGACAGTTGCCTTAACCAAGTTGTCTCATCACAGCAATTGAACACTGACTAAGTCATTCTCCATAGCAGAAACCTTGAAAGGTCAGCAGGTGCAGGAGCATGGTGGCCCTGGGTCTTCCGCTTGTGAGTGGAGCAGGCTGCAACATTTAAGAAGTAACATGGAATGCCTGTCCTGACCTCCTGAGTCAGGCATGAATTCCAGGGCAATCTAGACCCTCAAAATGAGCCTGGTGGATACCCATAGCAAGAAGCTCCTGTGGCTGACATGCTGAAGCATTTACTGTCTACCTGGGATACTTCATCTGACCCTCACACTATCAAGAACATGGTCACTCATAACACACTCAGCATGTGAGTGTTCAGGAAGTTTCCTGCAGAACTTGACTTATTGAAATTTTCCAAAGCCTGTGATATTGGTGACATTATGAAAACTAATTCTCAGACAGGGAAAGTAAAACACAGGAGGGAAATTACCCTACACTCTAAAGGACAGGAGCCATTGCTTCCTGCACCACAGGTAGAAGAACTCAGGGCTGAAGAGGTTCAGGCTATTGAAGTCACAGAGTAACAGGGAGAGTTAAACATCAAAACTGGAATTCTGATTCCAGAGATTAAGGCAAGATGGTAACTACTGAGTTAAACAGACTTCAGGAAACTCTACAGAAGGCTTACAAAAATCCTACAGTCCAGTGTGCACTTGAGTCACTGCCAACAACCCCACAGAATTGGGGTGTTGATCTCAAAGCAAATTCAAGACTCACCCTGTTCTCCCAGACTCAGCCCCTCAGAGCCCAGCAACTAATTTCTAAAGACCGGATAAGTGGAGAAGACATGGGGTGGAGTTGTCTCAGGCAGAGTCATTTCTCTTGATGAATTTGTTATAGCAATTGACATCAACAAAAGGAATTTAAAAATTTCTGAGTGAAGGCATTGTTATCTCTCCAGGGACTGTCACCCTCCTTCTGATTGCTGTTTGGAGTTTGATTATCCTCAGAAAACCAGTCCCTAGGCACCACCCCCATACAAAATTCTTACATAAAAATGGTCTGTGAGAAGTACAATTCTAGGAGCTGAGAACACAAGTCAGTAGTGCAATGTTTGTCTAGTCTAGCATGCACAAGCTTCTTTTAATACATCAAAGAAAGAGGGAAAGAGAAGGGTGACATACAGAGAGACAGAGACAGAGAGGCAGAGACTGGTGACCGGGAAAGACTGTAACAGGCATATGGGAAATAGGTTAAGAGTTAGTCTCTGTCTTCGTCTTACATAGGGTCCTGTCTGCAGCCACTGCTCCCCTCTGCCTGTGAGACAGCCTTTGAGGAGTCGATTTTAATATCTTCAATCATGGGAAGAGATCTTATTGAGCAGGACTGAGACCAGTGGCAACGGCAACATAATTTTCAGCAGAAACCAGATTTGCCTCTTGGAGGCTGGAGGCCATTAGTTTGTGCAAGTTCATTCTGGGCGTGGCTGAGATCTGCTTCCCCTTGCCCCAGTCTGAAGGTGATCAGGTATACATTGGAGTGATAGGTCCTTTATCTGTCATCAGAAGAATTTTTTAATGCACCTTATGTAACCCTTCATAAAATGACACCAAAAATAACTTGCAAAACTACGCTCTTAGATTTGCCTAATTTCATCCAAAGATAGCATTAAGCTGATTGCATCTATCTTTTGTGTCCTGAAATTTTCCAAAGTTGGGTTTCAGTGAAAGCGTGAGCATTATTGTCTCCTTGATGGTGACCTTATACGGCTTCCTTATGGCTTCCTGTGTGTAAGCCTTCCTAGTGTTATCTAAAAGGTGTTTACAGAACCTTGTACAGGGTCTTTTAAAACCACCAATACCCTTTGAGGTCGACTGACTCCAATCCCCAGGGGTGACCTTTGGAATCATTATGCCCCATAATCTCCATGGTCACCCTGGTAGTAATCACTGGTGTCCTATGATCGTCTTGTGCTTAGATTATATTTAGTCACTGTGGTGGTGAATCTTGGTTGTTAATTTTACTGAATCATGTAACAGATGAGCAGCTGAGCACATCTGTGTGCAGAGTCTATGATCAGGTTGATGTGGGAAGATTCATGATAAATTTGGTCTGAACTTTTCATTGGTACCAAGGTGACAGGAAACATGAGGGGGTAGCCCTGGTTTGGATGAATCCTTGATTTTCTCCCTGTATTCTTTTCCCATTGCCTTTATGTCATGCTGTCAAGCTCATCTACTCTGCTTCTGCTGCTGGTGCTGCTGCTGCCATTCCTCCTTGACATCAGAACCCAATTTACTAGGCCTTCCCATGTTACCTGAAGACCTCAAGCTATCCAGGATTCATTTAGGCCCTCGGTGCCAGATTAAGATAGCTGAGTGCCTTGTGAATGGTTCTCAGCCTTTCCCGTGTGAAGACAGCCATTGCTGCACCACCGGGACCATACTGCTTAAACCAATACAATGTGTGTAAATACAATACAATGTCATTGGTCACATTTCTCCAGAGAACCCTAACTGATTTCAGCATGAACTATCTTTAAGTTTTCAGCATGTATATTAAGTATCAGGGTACAGTGGAGAATGGCAGAGTTACCCCTTACATTTTCCCCATGGAACCCCATCTTTTAGCACATGGAAAAAACATGTCCACCACTTTCTTTTTTTATATAATTTATTTATTTTTTAAAAATCATAATTCATTCACACAGGAGTTATAAATACAGAAAGGCAGGACGTGGGGAAGGGGATGACACTGGACTGTGGGTGTTCAGGGGGAATACAGATATCTTTCAGAACAGGGTATCAGCTGGGTGAAGGTTCAGGGGACAGGTCACTATGACTCTGCCTAAGATTCACTTGTCCTTATCTAAGTTGGTATTGTCTGCCAAGGCTACCTATTTACAAGGCTGGTAAATTTCCACAAAAGCTGCCTGTTTACAATAGCTTATAGCCCTCTGTTTCAATGTTTTTCCACAGAGACCCAAGACTTGGTGTTAGTATACATGTATGACAGGCCTATTGCTGATTTTAGGCCTTCAGTGTCCACCATTTTCTTGAATAACTGATTTGAGATTTGATACTACGTTTAAAAGTCCAATGTTGCTTTCTGGGGACACCTATGAATGAACTCTTTCAGCTGATATCCCTAATGTCTATTTCCAAACTTCTGATTCTGTTTACAGTTTAGGTATACAATGTATCCTTAAACTGTCTTTAGAACTACCTCCAGACTCTGTGAGCAGGACCCAAGAGCAGTGCTACAAATTATACATCAGAATTGCCATGCAACACAGAGCTGTGCTTTAATTCCTCATTATATCATGAGGTTCTTAAGCAGCTGCTGTAGAAGAAGTATCTTTTATCTCTCCCACCTCACCTTAGAAACTTTCAAATGCTCAGAGACTTGGGGAATGAAAGTCACTGGAGGCTTAAGCTTCTCAACAATGCAGACCTTCCCTAAAACAGAAAATGTGATTCAATTCTTGGATGAGCATGTGTGTCTCGAGAGCAACCAATCCCCTCCCACTGTGCTGTTACACAAGCATAAAATAGAGCATCAAGCTTGGCGTGTCACTGTGAAGATCCAACCTGTAAAATGAGCATGAGATGCAGGCATAATCATGGGAGACTACAGAGTAAATATTCTCCACCTATGCCATTTTAGAGGATTAGTGAGCTAGGAAAATGTTTACCAAAATCCTCACTCAAGTAGCAAGGAGATGAACTCAAATGGGCTACTCTTAGGCAGTAAAAAAAATTTGTTAAATTAGTTGTTTCACAGATTTAAGTTCTGCTGACAGTAAAATGGATGAATAAGACTTAGGTCTTCAAGACGACGATGACAAAAATCTAAGCGAGTAAAAAACATCAGACAACTATTTAGAATATTTGAAATGACCCAAAGGAAGGGTGACCTTTGAGAAGTGAACTCTAACACAAGCCTGTGATTCTCTTCAATCTCTGTGTAGGCAGGCAGCAGTAATGAGCTTACTCACCTGGTGGACAAAGTTCTAGGTTCACAAAGAATCCTGGGACGGAAGGAGCTTCCAAGGTGAAAGAAAATCCCTGCATATACAAACATAGTTAGACACAGATGAGACAGAAAATCCAGGCTAGACTCTAAAAGAACCAAGCAGAGGTCTTTAGCACTGCCCTTCCCCCGGGAGGCAACTCACAATCAGCAAAAAACAAAAACTGCTCTTTAGAAGAGTGTACAGAATCCAGAGTCTCCACAGTGTGTCAACCATGTCCCTTGCCCAGCTAGGCATCACCAGACCAGAAATGAAATAGAAAAATGTGACTCATGATTTTTCTTTTTTAATAGTCAATGTAAATAGACACGAGAAAAAGAATGACCCTGATGATGCACTATCAGACAAGAACTAAGGGACAAGTGGCTAGAGTCACGGCTCCTCTAGAGTTATTGCTCTTGTAGGGGACTAGAGTTCAGTTCCCAACATTCTCATCAGGTGGCAAACAAATGCCTGTAACTTCACCTCCAGGAGATATGACACCCTGCCCTCTTCTGACCTCCACAAGTAAATACACACACGCACAGTTTTAAAAATTTAGATGAAAATAATTTGTAAACTTAGATTTGTAAGTAAATGCCCGCATCAGAAAAAAAGAATGTTATATTTGGTCCAATCCAATGAGATAAAGCTCTCACCAAAAGTCATAGTAACTCAACTTCGTTTCTTGGAATTGTGGAATCACTCACCCTGATGGAAAGGAGCTGAGTACTCTCGGCTTTGTCTTTACAAAGCCAGAGAAAATCTCAGAGCATATAGAGGAAGTTGACTGACTTCTTTGTAACTCACATTCGTGGAAGGGAAGGAAGAAAGGAGTCTAGAAACCTTGTATCTTTCTCTGCTTTCAAACCCTTAAGAAACAGCTGCAAAGTTGGGATCAAGGTAACAAACTGAACAGGCGACTTCCCAGTCTTTACCCTAGCAACCTCCACAGTGTCTCTTCAGACATTGGAACGAAGGAGTCAGTTACAAAGACAAGAATCCACATTCCATTTGGAAGAAAAACCTGCTTCTCTTTCCTACAGCAGAGATTTTCAGATGCTGATCCCAGACTGACTGACCACACAGGCTTCTCCTGGGCTTTTCTGTGGCTCTGTGTGGATAGATTCCAGCAGAATGTGTTTGAAGACACCCTGGTGAAGGTCAGGAAGTCTAAGTAGAGGCTATTGCTATCCATGGAGTATCAGCTTATGAAGGAGAAGTGGGCAGAGTCTCAAAGATGCCACTGCAGAATTAAAGGCTTGCTTTTAAAGTTATCAACTGAGGAGATATATGTATATATATCTGTAACAGCAAACTAGATCAATAGAAAATTGTTACATATGTATCATTTTAAAGTTTGTTTTCAAAGAGATTCTTAATTATTGTTCATTTGTTTGTCTTCAAATGTTCTCATTAATTAACAAAGCAACTTTCTGAATACCTTGTGAGCAAGTCTCTTGCAGGGCATTAGAGAACATTATCCAGTCACTCCTCACCATGACTGTTTGGCATTGTATGTAAAATAGCATACATATTTTTGTGAGTGGTATGATATACATAACACAAACATTTCCTGCTTAACCATAGTAACCATTATTTGAGAAACAAGAATCAGTAGATAGAACGCCTTGGGTGTGGCCACTCAGCTTGAGTTAGTAGTAGAATTTGAATTCAAAACTGGGTGTGTGGCATAGAACCTTAGCTAGGTCAGTATATAGCATTCTTTATGGGATTATGCCCTGGGCAATGACCCTGCTGACGGTCTTAGTGCCTGACCCATTGTGAACCATCTGACGCATGTTTCCCTCTGAGCTGTGAGACTTCCATCCACTCTCTGACTTCTCATCTGCCAATTCAATTCCAGCCTTAAGTTCTAGGCAAGTAGGCTTAACCCCCTCAGAACCCAGTTCAAAACATTCCTGAATGTTAACTATAATCTTTCTCTTTTGCTATGTGCTTTTCCTGTCTGGTTTCACTCTGGACTAATGACTTCAAGGTGTTACTTATGCTTTCCCTGACAGCATGCCTAGGTCTGTTTGCCCACATCCCGGTATGTTCTTTCCTCCTTCAGGTCTCCATTTTTTTTCTGGTCTCAGGGACTTGCCATCACCAGATGGTCTCCACTGTTAGGCTCCTGTTCTTTTCTGACCTGGAGTTTTCTCTCTTGTTTTGCAGCTATGTAAATTCTGTCTGTCATTGCCTTTTGACTTGACCCTAAACTGACTGGCTCCTATCAGCTCTCACTGGCTGAGCCATGGTCTCTGAGACTTGATGGGGCAGCATCTCCATTGCTAAGACCTTTGGATATATGCATAGATAGAGAACCTCATGGACATCAGAAATACATACCTGGGCATCACAAAAAAAAGAGAGAGAAAAGAAGATGAGAGATAAACATCAATGGTTCTACAATTCTTACCTTCACCTCAAAACACAATTCTGAATACCCTGGGCTACAAGCTCTCCCTACCTAGCTGCCTCATGTTACCACTTCACCCATACTGGTGGCTTTCCTCAGCTTATTGTGTGTATTTTCTTTTTATAGTTTTATTTTATCTGTGTGATGGTTTGAATAAGCTTGACCCAAGGAGCTGCACTATTAGGAGGTGTGGCCTTGTTGGAGTAGGTGTGGCTTTGTTGAAGTAGGTGTGGTCTTGTTGGAGTAGGTGTAGCCTTGTTGAAGTAGGTGTGGTCTTGTTGGAGTAGGTGTGGCCTTTTTGGAGTAGGTCTGTCACTTTGGACGTGGGCTTTAAGACCCTCATCCTAGCTCCCTAGAAGGCAGTCCTCTCCTAGCTGCCTTTGGAACAAGAGGTGGAACTCTCAGCTTCTCCTGCACCATGTCTGCCTGTATGCTGCCATGCTCACACCTTTATGATAAGGGACTAAACCTCTGAACCTGTAAGCAACACCAATTTAATGTTGTCTAAGAGTTGCCTTAGTCATGGTGTCTGTTCACAGCAGTAAATCTCTAACTAAGACAATCTATAATGTATACATAACATAATTGTATAACTTCACTTGTAACAGTGCTGCTTAGATCCGTGCATATATTATGTAGTGACTTTATATATAGTAGCCGGGCAGTTCCATAGTGATGTAATTTCACTGGGGCTCACTGTGCTGAGATGATGTATCCAGACTTTGAAGCTGTGCATCTTTGCTGGACCATAGCTTTTGGCCACTTTTTAAGAAGCAAGATGGTAGGGGTATAGGCAAATCTAGTCTCAAAGGAAAGCTGGGCAGTCTGTGTGTCTGTTAAGTTCTTATGAAACTAGGTGTTCCACAAGCCCCTCCCCCAAAATAGTTTTTACTTGTAAAAGAATAAAATAACTCACCATTTCAGTTAAAAATAGATGGGCCAGTGAGCTGGCTCACTGGGTCCAGGCATGTGCTACTGAGCCTGAAGATTTGAGCTCCATCCACAATGCCTGCCTGGGAGAGGGAAAGAGCTCCAGGAAGTTGTCATCTGACCTCCACAAGCAGGCTGTGGAATTCACATGTGCATCTGCATGCTCTCAAGACTGAATAAATGTAAAAAAGAAAGAAAGAAAGAAAGAAAGAAAGAAAGAAAGAAAGAAAGGAAGAAAAAGAATGGGTGACCTTTTCATCTCGTACCCATTTTCCTGGAGTCTAGAAATCAGGGATGATGCTCTAAAACACTGAACAAAGTGAGAGGCAGCACTAGGTGCCCTGCCCAATATCTAACAGATGATGTATTATCTAAAATATCTATTCTTGAAGAAAAAAACAAAACAGTCCCAGTCCGTCACTGCTCAGATAGAACCTCGATTGTAAAGCTCAAAGAATCCCATTAGCGAGGTGTGCCTTTCTTCTCTTTCTCTTGTATAATCTCTTGTATAATTTTCACACCTCTAAATCTACTCTCACGTTATTAAAAAACTCCTGGAATGTCTTGCTTCTCCTCCAACCAGGGTTTTACACCTGTGGTAATGACTGGGAAGAGGTGAGGGCGACACATGAATGAGACTTGTCAGTGTTGGCACATTAGAGAGCTGCTGAGGGTTTGAAGAGAGAGAGAGAGAGAGAGAGAGAGAGAGAGAGAGAGAG
>NW_021604590.1:3907472-3961526 GCF_004785775.1 Grammomys surdaster | reverse complement strand
CTCAGCTTGGATTCGTAATAATGCCAGCAGAGAACACACAACCTGGTCAAGTACTTGGTGGGAAATGCCAGGGGAACTGGCTCCATTCTATTTTCATGAGAGACAATGGACACGCCTACTGAATCCTTGGTGAAAGAAGGTTCCAGAGCAATCGTTTTCTTTTGCACAACATTTGTGGAGGGAAAATAAACTAGCCACAAGGAAGATTATCCTTACCCTTGGAGAGCTGGTCTTGGGATGTTCAAACAGAGAGGTCCTCCAAGGTTTAGCTTCTGGTCCGATATCAGTTAAAGTATCTGAGGATATCTGAAAAACAATAGTGTGTTCTCCGCTGACCAAGGCCAAACTGAGGGCCCAGCACCTTTCACTTGGACTTCCGAAGCTGTATGAGAGGAGAGGGCATAGAAACATCATTGTGATTGTCATCATTACATCACTTCAATTTCTTCCCAACTCCCCTATCATCTATCCAGTGACCGACATGGATAGAAACCATTATTGTGGGCTTTGAAGTCACTGCCAAAGCAGATATTAAAATATCATTCCCCTTTGGGGGTTTCTTTCTCCAAAAAGAAGCTGTCTATGACCAGGGAGCATGTGGAGGTGATACGGGAAACATGGCACAGATTCCGCAATCCCCACAGACTACCACAGCACACCAGGCCGAAACACATACCCAGCAAGCTCTTCTCACACACACGGGGGTGAGTCCGAGGGATGGAAACAGAGCGGTAACTTTCTATTATATACAGAGGATGGAGGAGAAGGCGCAGCCCAGAGTCACACTAGTGAGTGGACATCAGGAGAGTCTAGCTTGCAAACTCTACAGTTTCCACTTTGTGGGCCTATGTCTCCACTACAGCAGGCTGGCTCCTGATTTCCATGCCTCTGCTGTCCTCTCCCCAGAGCTGGTCTTTTAGTCCCTGAGCCAACCACTGTCCTTCGGTTTATGTCGTCATTACTAGAGATCCCTTCCAGTTCTCTGTGATTTCTCCCCAAAATTTCTTTCAGTGTGCATCTCAGATGACATTATCCTGATACCCCTCCTCCCAAGTATCCAAGACAGTGTTCTCTCCTTATCTTGGTCACTCCTTAAACATTGGCTCAAATATACAGAGCCCATTAACTAAACTTCAGCATCATTGCCATCAAGATGTATTGTGCTTGATAGACGTATTTTATCTGCTATGTCTACACTAAACTGCTTTAACTAAAACTGAACACTCTAGCCTTGACAGAATACTAACTTTGTGAGACGTGGGAGGTGGGAAAAAATAGACATCCATCCAACACAAAGAAGCATTTTAGGGGCAGGATAACTTCCCTTTCCAAGCACCTTTCCCACCTACACATCAAGTAAGGCAGAGCGTTACCAGATATCTTTTCCTGAAGTAAGTCTTTCGGATTCTGGGAAATAGTAATATTATACAGTGTATAAGGAACTAAAAATAGTGAGTATTGATTCTCGG
This sequence comes from Grammomys surdaster, assembly GCF_004785775.1. Classification (NCBI taxonomy): domain Eukaryota; kingdom Metazoa; phylum Chordata; class Mammalia; order Rodentia; family Muridae; genus Grammomys; species Grammomys surdaster. Next base: position 3,960,057 of record NW_021604590.1, on the reverse strand, counting down.
AGACTTCGTCTCACAGTGTCACCCTGGGGATGCTGAGCACGGCTGCAGCCCTTTCAGAGGGTCTTCAAAGTTCAGACTGCTTTCCAAACACAACCTAAGACAATGCCGCCTTCCCGATTCCTATGCTCTTGTGAGCGCACAACAGTGCTCCCCGAGGATGTATGGCAGCCAGCATTGGCACTGCTTTCACAGCTTACCTTCTATGTCTTAAAAAATTCTCATTTTCACTCTCCAACATGGTAAATATTGATATGATCCATGGAATCAGAAACACTTCAGGGTCCCCCCTAATTTTTAAAAGTAAGACTCTGTAGCACATGATCACAAACTGGATGACTGATAAATGAGAATATTTGTTTTGTAGACTCTAGTATCTCAAAGCATAAGGCCCTGGAGATTTGGTATTCTGTAAGGACCCCTTTAGGAATGGTATGCTGGCACCGCAGATGGAAAAACAAGTTCCAGCAGGCTTCTTTGATGAGGCGCTAATACCAGTCATGAGGTGAGGGCTGTCCTCCAATGACCTGCCCACTACCTACCGTCTCCTTTAAGGTTAGGCTTTCAATGTATGCATGGGGAGGGACATAAGAATTCTGATCATAACAGAATCTAGAGGATTATGTAAATATGATCTGAGAGTCCCTGTTGCCATTCCAAGAGATAGTTGCTCAAGTGGAATCAACACCCCATGAACTCTCCAGAAAGAAGCTGTCTATGACTAGGATGGGGGCGTGTGGAGACGATATGGGAAACACGGCACAGATTCCCCGATCCCCGCAGACTACCACAGCACACCAGGCTGCAACACACAACCAGCAAGCTCTTCTCACACACACAGGGGTGAGACTGAGGGACGGAAACAGAGTGGTAACTTTCTACTGTTCATTATTTGGATATGAGCTCTCGCTGAGAGCTGAGGCGTAGCAATGATGAATAGCTCACCATATAGAACTCAAACAGAAACTACGAATGGGTAGCCGTGTCCACACTGATGAGTTTCCCTCCTGGTTCATTTGGACAGGCACATGACCTTAAAGTCCTGACTCAGGCCTGGTGGTTCTTGTCATGCCAACCTGTGCTCTCTAAAGGGGAGAAAAGATGTGAGTGTGGTGTGTGTGGTGGTTTACTTGGCCCAAGGAATGGCACTATTAGGAGGTATGGCCTTGTTGGAGGAAGTGAGTCACTGTGGGTGTAGGCTTTAAGACCCTCATCCTAGCTGCCTGGATACAGGCTTCTCCTAGCTACCTTCAGAACAAGAGGTGGAACTCTCAGTTCCTCCTGCACCATGCCTGCCTGGATGCTGCAACACTCCCGCCTTGATGATAATGGACTGAATCTCTGAACCTGTAAGCCAGCCCCAATTAAATGTTGTCTTTTATGAGAGTTGCCTCGGTCATGGTGTCTGTTCACAGAAGTAAAAGCCAAAGACAACGGTGTTGTGGAGCACCAACTGCTCAGTTGTGAAGTGTCCATCTGTAACAAGTGCTTGGAGTCAGCCTACATGGCCTCATTGTGTGTCTTGCAAAGGCAGAAACAGCATGATTGGTATCCTCAGAATAAGCACAATTCCACAGTGCTAGCCGTTTGTACCCAGAGTTGCAATTATCTGATAAAATATGAAGTTGTACAAACACCCTCTGCCTTAGAGCATTGGGACATTAAGAGAGGAATGAAGTGCCCACTACAAAGGGTTGAGTTCTGTGAGAGCTCATGTTTGGTATTGATCAGCGCACTTAATCCCAGCAGCTTTCTTCCAATAACTGAAAAACTCAACCGTTCTAAACAGTCATTCCAGACAACGCTGGAAAGTACTTTATGTAGAATGGTATTTCTAGTATCCCAAACTCCCAAGTGCTTCTGGTTAGCTATATGATCTTATCAGTCACTGCTGAACAAAGAGACCAGAAGCAGAGGGACCCTCCCTGTTGTTTATCTTGAGTAAACGAAGCTAATGCCCAGAAGACTCAAGCCACGGTGGCTTAACATTTCAAATGAACTTGGGGAGGGGGCTTAACTGGAGACTTAATATGGTTAAGCAGGAAATGTTTGTGTTGTGTAGATTATACCACTCATAAAAAATATGTATGCTATTTTACATACAAAATTGTACATTATATCACAATTAAAAAGCTAACACAGTAGTGAAGTGAAAGCAATCCAGCCCTGCTCTGAGATGCCTAAATCATCACAATGGCTGGGTTAGGCAGGCAGAAATGGCTGGGTTAAACCGGCAGAGTGTGCAAAAATCAAACTACCAGAGGGAGGCCTCATCTCTCCAGGCAGGATTCCGTACTCGGGTAATAAAACGAATCTAGTTCTCTGTACTTTGAACACAAAGATTATGTTAATCACTAAATATGCAGTTGTGGCCATGATAGAATGGCAAATGATTGACTGACAGTCTTGTGTGCATTGGACAGCCCTGCACTGCCTTGGACTGACTAGTGTGCTTTCTGCCATGGTTAGAGGCCACCGCCTATCCCATAAAGCAACCGTTCTGATGAAATCTGGACTTTCCTCTAAATATCAGCTCTCAGAGTCTGCATTTCGGCAGGTGAACCCTTGGGAGATGCAATCTGAAAATCTAAGCACTAAGGCTGTGGATTGTGGGGAGTTGTTTCTTTGTTGTAAGTTCTTGTGTATGTAATACTGGGCATTAAGTTTATGGTCCTTTGGGTTCTATATAAGCATTATACCAGGTCCTCTTTTAAACTACCCAGCCTGGCTCTACACTAAACGCAGACAGGCCTTGAGTTGAGAGCCTTGTCTCAGTCTCCCCAGTAACTCCGATTACAGCCCCCACCACCACAGGCCTACTGTTATAAATTATTTAAAAAGTGAAAATTATGCTTCTTACACAGTCAAGATTTCCATAAGAGGCATTAAGTTAAAATAACCAGGTTACCGAGTAATAAAGATAGAGCAACATTCTATTTTTACTTTAAAAATATACAAACTCAAGATTCTTAAATTTAAAACAAAAAAAATAATAGTGAGGCCAATTGGAGGTAGCAAAGGGGAAGTTTCAAAAAGACAGACAGGCTTATTTTTAAGAAAGAAATAAAATTTAGGAAATAAAATGATCTTTCATATAAAGCAGTTCTATACAACTAAATTTAGCCTGCCAAGGATAATCCAGCCAACAACTCAGGACATTAATTATGTTTCAGTCCTTTTACTAAAATAGGTACGGGCTTGATTCACTAAATTAAGGTATAATTTTATATACAAAAGCCTTTTCAAACTTCAACAATGAAATCAAGTAACTTATGCCCTAAGAGAATTAGAAATTTGGCTTTATGAAGTAGAAGTTATTTTTTCTCAAATTTTCAACCTGAAGACTACATGCATATAGCTGTACCTTTAATAAGCAAAAATAAAGGTAAAAATAAGCATTAAAAAAAAAATAAAGAAAGAACTGCCCAGAAGATAACGAGGGCATTACAAGAGTCCTCAGTGGCTGGCCCAATTCTAAGATAAATAATTGTGTCCAAAATGTGGTTGCTAGCATGTCAGAAAAAGAATCACATCAACATCCTCTTCCAAAGTTTGTGAATCACAAAACGGCAAGCATGCTGTGTCTAACACTGGCAATCTCATTATAGAAATCCACTAGCAAGATGCACAGTACTTAAAATGAGACATTATAAGGCTGGAAAGATGGGTCAACAGGTAAGCACACTGCCATCTCTTGCAAAGGATCTGGGTTTGGTTCACAGCATCCACAGGTCCATAACTACCTAGAACCCCAGTTCCAGGAACTGTGACAACACTCTCTGCTCTCTGTGGGCCCCAGGCATCGATGGGTTGCATGTAGATACATGCAGGCAAACACTCACACACATAAATAAAAAAAAATACATGCTAAAAAGAGGTATTGCAGCTAAGCCGAGAGTGAGGCTAGAGTAGAATGCAATGTGGTTTCCCACTGTTCTTTCGAACTAAGCAATGGATTTGTTCATTAAAGCAAAATCAGAGGTCATCGGGATGGCTCACTGGGTGGAAATGCTTGCGACACAAGCGGGGACCTGAGTTTGGTGACTCAAGTAAAGGTGGGAGAGGAGAACCAGGCCTATAAAGTTGTCTTCTGACCACTCCATGTAAATCATGAACAAAAATATAAAATAAATGAACCCAAGAAATAAAAATGTAAAAAGAGAAAAGTCAAGAATATAGATAGCTAAACTGTCTTTAGACAGTTTCTCTGGACCTCAATCAAAATGCCATCAATCCGTTCACTGACTTTGTGTATAGCAGCATTCCTAATGAATACATTTGGATGATGGGGGAAGAAACTTCCTTGAGAAAAGAAGGGTAAGATATTGCTTCTCCTGGGTGATTCATGGAATTTTCCAGGCCCTGCTTCCATTTTTGTCCATTTTGAAAGGAGAATCGAGTTTGGAATGGTGTGGGAACCACTACTTAAGGGCTTGACTGTCGGAGAGACAAGGAGAGACTGTCGACAACATTCACAAGAAACAACGTGAGTTGATGTCTTACCATTTTTAAGATTTCCTTGTTTTCTGTTTATGTGCATGTGTGTGCCCCTGTGTGAGTGCACGGGCACCATGTACAGGCAGGAGCCCATGTAGGCCGGAAGGATGTTCAGGTATCCAGAACTAGAGCTACAGGCAGATGGGAAATGCTCAATGTGAGCGCTAAGAATAAAACTCAGGTCCTCTACAAGGGCAGCAAGTGCTCTTAACCACTCTCTCCAGCCCCTGTCTTATCTTTCTCGATGAAAGGAAAGTTGTACTTGTTCATTTTAACTAGAAGTGTTTCATATTCTCTTAATCATATCATTTAAATCCAGGAACAGTGTTAATTTCTGTACATACATAAATTTATTTGTATGTGACATGAAAGTAGAAAAAGAAGAAGAAGAACCAGCTGATAGAGAGGAAGGACAGTGGATGGTGATTGGGGGTTAATATAAGCAGAGCCAAATAATATCTGTGTATCAAAGTACCATAACGGAGCCTACTGTTAGTATGCTAACTAGAGAAAATAATGGACAAAAGATTACCCAAAGCAAGAAGAAAATCTGCGAACAAAGTAACATAAATTCATTCTTGCAATCAGAATTATTTATCCAAAGAATATCTGCAGATACAATCCTAGGCAGTGTTGACTATCCCCCTGGAATTTTCTTCATTACTTGACGGACTGACTAAGCAAAACCTCACAGTTTCTCACTATGGAAGCAGCCCGTCATTGTCCAAACTGGACTACAAAGTAAAGTAAGCCCTAGCAGCATAGGTCTACCATACTGCTGACATTGATGTTAGGTGACTCTGCCCAGGTCAGAATTAACACACGGTTGCTATCCTCATCCCCAAGTGATTCCTTCTCTCTAGACAAAGGACTATCTACCTGTTGTAAATAGAAAAGAGAACAAATACAACCTCTGACCCCAAGGAGCTCCTGATTTTGACCAGAATGTCACAGATCAGCCAATACTGAGTGATTCCTGCTGCAATGGGGGATTCAATCAAGGTCCTGTGTAATCCAATCTAATTGAGAATGTCACTGAGTTGGTAAGTCCTCTGTAAGGAATTCATCTGGGCCTCAGGAAGTTGAAGCATTTTTCACAGTAGCAAAGACAAAGAGCCAGTCTAGATATGCATCAACAGATGGGCAGATATAAAGTTGTTGTCTATATAGATTATGGGACTTTATTCAGCCATAAAGAAATAGAAAATTTTGATGGGAAAAATACGGGAAAATTGGTGAATCTGGGAATTACCATAATGAGGCAATCCTGACTTAGGAAGGCAAATGTATGTAGCATGTTCTTTTGCAAATGCAAATCCTAGGTTTTATTTTAATGTACCTATTTGAGACAGTCTCACAGTGTAGCCTTAGCTGTCCTAGAACTCAATACGTAGACAAGACTGACCTCAAACTCACAGAAGTTCATCTGCCTCTGTCTTCTGAGTGTTAGGGTTGGAATACTGTATTTTTACGTATGTGCATTTTATGTAAATGTGAGTACAAGTTGTGAAACTATAAAGGAAATTGTGAGAGGGGGAAAAGAGGTTTGAAAGAAGAGGAAAGAAATAAAAGAACACAAAAGAATATATGTGACATGTCAGTGGAGGGTAGCACAAATAGAAATGGACAAAATCAATGAAAACGAAGCTCACTAGAAGGCTCAAGAGAAGCCTCCATGGTTGAGAGTTGCTATACTTCCTGGGAAAAGCCCTGAGTTTGGAAGGAGAGCTTTGTGATCCTGGGTGTCAGCATGAGTTCTCCCTGGAGGCCAAGCTAACTGAAACAAGCTAAGCTGCTGGGTATGCAGGTGGCCCAGTTCTGAAGGTTTATCTCAACTCAGTAGACAGTCACTGAAAAGTCCTGATCCAGAAAGGTTCATCCAAGGGCTGGAATGTGGAGAATAAGCCAGGGGTCATCCTGGGTATGAGAAGACTTGGGAGGCTGCTGGTAGCCTTGCCCAGAGAAGAAAGGAGTTTGGAAGTTCCACTGTAGGCAGAGGTGGCTTGGGCAGCTGTGCTCCAGAGTCAGATCAGAACAAAGTTCCAAGGCTCCAGGGAATGCAGAGAGCCAAGAAATCTTTGTCATATGCACATAAACAATGGGATTGAAAGCTGTCCTTGAAAGTGGTGTCTTTTCTTAGAGATTTTGATTTATCCAATAAGTCTTGTCCTTTCTGTGGGTCAATGACATGGGATACATTAACACCCTAAAAGGTTCTTTGAAATGTGAGGGCTGGAAATTCTCTGGGCAAGCCTTTCTCTTTAAAACATCACTGTGGCTTGAATATGCTTAGCCCAGGGAGTGACACTTTTAGGAGATGTGTCCTTGTTGGAATAGGTGTATCCTGGTTGGAGGAAGTGTGTCACTGTGGGGATGGGCAATGATACCTTCCTCCTAACCACATGGGACCCAATCTTCTCCTAGCAGCCGTCAGACAAAGATGCAGAACTCTCAGTTCCTCCTGCACCATGCCTGCCTGGACACTGCCATGCTACCTGCCTTGATGATAATGGACTGAACCTGTAAACCAGCCCCAATTAAACATTGTCTTTACAGGAGTTATCTTCTTCATGATGTCTGTTCACAGCAGTAAAACTCTAACTAAGACAGAAGTTGGTTCCAGAAACTGGAGTATTGCTGTGATAGGCTGGACCATATCTTTTGTTTGGAAGAATGTGGATTTGGGGACTTTTGATTTGGAAAGGCATGGGATACTTTAAGGGGCATTTAATGGGCCATCCTAGTAGGAATATGGAAGATGGTGGTGCTGAGGGTAATTTGAACTGTGTAGGCCTGCTGACCCCAGAGGTTTCAATGGAGAAAAATGTTAGTATGTGGCCTAGAGACTGTCTTTGTGATACTTTGGTGAAGAAGATGGCTGCTGTTTGCCATTGTCTGAAGAGTCGCCGGAGGCAAAGGTGAAGTGATTTAGACAAACAGCCTGGTATAAATTCTGCTGTGTGGTCACTGAAGTTCACTCCTATGAAGAGTGTTTTAACAAAAAGGAGCAAGCTGAAAAAGAAAACACACAAGACATATGGTTCGAGTAATAATAAAGAAACATCAGGAAGTGAAATGGAGCTGAATCTTGTGTTCAAGGAGATTAAGAGATTAAGGGAGTGGTGATCTCAGGGCAAGATCCTACCCAGCTAAGCTTATTGTTTGCGTTTGCAGTTGAACAAAGAATGTTTGATCTTTTAATCAGGAATGAACTGCACTCTATAAATGGAGGATGCACTTGTGATCCAGATCTTGAAGATAGAAGACACAGGCTTTTGATGGGGGACTTGAGGAAAAGTAGCCATGAAAGGCTTAGGCACAGCCATGGTGGTACACACTTTTAATCTCAGGAGACAAAGCCAAGCAGATCTCTAAGTTCAAGGCCAGCCTAGGACAGAGCAAATTCTACATGAAGAAAAGCTTAAGTACAGGCAGGAATGATGGTAGATATGCCATTGATCTGATCCCAGCATTCAGGAGACAGAGTCGTGCACATCTGAGTTGAAGGTCAATCTACAGAGCAAGTTCCAGGACAGCCAAGCTTAGGCAGTAAATGAGTTGGAAAACAGGAAGCTGGTGATGATGTAACAAGGAGGCCAAGTTCAAGCCCCAGCAAGTGGCAGAACTCAGCAGCTTCAGCCATGTGACTCGGTCTTTAGAGTCAAAATTAGAAAGGATATTTGGGACAATTGATGCTGGTTAGCTGGAGCTAAGAAACTAGCGGTGATTAAGAAGAGACCAGCATCACTGAGGTGAAATCTGGGAAGTGTTTTCTGAGAGCACAAAGACGCTGTGTTCCAGAGATAGCCAAGATTGTACCTTGTGCTACAACTAGACTTGATGTATAAGAAACACCCAGGTAGTACTGGTTTTGAAGGCATAAAGGGGTCATGGAGAGCAGCTGAGGCTTGGCACTGTAAGAGGCCAGGCATGGACAATGGTGAAGGTACAGTCTCAGCTGCAGTTGATGTCTCAGGTCTAAAGGGGTCATGCCAAGAAGTTGAGGCTTGCCACCATGAGAGAGGCTATTGGTGAAGCCTGGAAGGCTTCAGTGGAAGGCTCCAGTGAATTAGAGATTTCATTACCATAGGATGATCACCAAGAACAGCAGCAGCTGTGGAGTGGATTCAACTAGAGCCTAGAGTGCTACAGAGGGCAGAGCTGGAGAAGTGATACAAGCCCTTTGGAGAAGCCCAGAAGATCATGTGTGGATCCCAAACATTGGAACAAGAAACTGTAATACTGAAGTTGCCTTGGAGACCCCAAGATGTTTGAGATGCCAGTGCAATGGGGTATCTGGTGAGGAAAGCTGCTAACAGGGAGTGGAACTAGCCCAGGAGAAAGAAGTTTGTTGTAGTCAACAAAGATGAGAAAGGAGCTGGAGATCTAAAAACTGATCTGACATCAGACATGGATATGCCAAATTTGAAGTTTGCCCAGCTGATTTCCTGTCTTGCTTTGGGGATTAGTTAAAATAATTGGATGAATCTCAGAAGAGACTTTGAACTTTGGACTTTTAACATTGTTGAGAGTGCTATAGACTATGGGGACTTTGGAAATTGGACAAAATGTAGTTTTTATTACGCTATGGCTAGATATGACACCCCCCCATAGACCTATGTATTTGAACAATCCTATGAAAACCAGGAAGTAGAATGTGTTGGTTTGAATATGCTTGGCCCAGGGAATATTAGGTGTGGCCTTGTTGGACGAAGTGTGTCACTGTGGGGATGAGCAACTAGACCCTCCTTATAACGATGGGGGAAGCAGTTTTCTAGCAGCCTTCAGATGAAGATATATAACTCTCAGCTCCTCCTACACCATGTCTGCCTGAATGCTGCCATGTTCCCACCTTGATGATAATTGACTGAACCACTGAACCTGTAAGCCAGCCCCAATTGAACGTTGTCCTTATAAGAACATAATGAACATGTCCTTATAAGAACATGTTGTCATAATATAGTTTCTCTAGTTTCAAAGAATTCCCATGTGTTTCAGGACAGCTGTGCGATTCCTGTATGCAAAACACTAGGAGTCCAATCTACATTCCCAGTTCATCAAATAGACATTAGCCCAATTCTGTGGACTATCCTATCAGCTGTAAACAGCTGTACCACTTCAAACAAGACCAGCTCATAAAGGGGACCCTAGGTCAAGACAAAGACTGGCAACGTCTCACTATCTTGCAGACACGGTTATAGGATCCTGCCACTATTTACACTGGCCACTTGTTTGCTTTGAACCATCAAACATTAACTTATGGGAACACTGGTTGCTTATAACATCCATAGGTCCATTTCAGATCTATTGAACGTCTAATTAACCAAAAATCCCCGTTAGATTAACTTTTCTTTTTCCTTCTTCCTTCCCTAAATATAACCCAGTTGGAAGAAATGATAATTTCTAATGCTGCAATTAAACTCAGGGAATCTTCCAGGAAGGAATTCCTGAAAATACTCAGCAGCCAAGAACTGACTAAGCAAAAGTCAGCTGATGTTAGTATTTGGTAGAACCTCAAAAGTAGATTTACAACTTCAAAGTCCCCAGTAGGTCTAGGCCTCATGGGGGCTGCAATCCATCTAGTGATTTGCCTGGGACACAACAGTTGGACCCTGTCACATCTCCTAGTAGGAAGACCTTCCCAAATTTCTTGTTGTTCCAGTCAACAGTGATCTTGTACTTCAACCCCTGGGAATCACAGTTAAGCTTCATCTTTTGTCCTGCAAAAATAAAAGTGTGTGTGTGTGTGTGTGTGTGTGTGTGTGTGTGTGTGTGTGTAGAGAGAGAGAGGACACATTAACCAGGAGCTGAGCTTCTGACCCTTGATTCCAGCTTACAGAAAGGTAATTGGAAATCTTTTCCCATAAAAATAAGAAATAAGAACAAATACCACTAGCCAGACACAGTCTCCAGGACTTCACACTCAAGGTTTGCTTTTAAGTTCAAGGGAGAGAAAGTAACAGGAGCACTCATAGTCCAGCTACCAGCATGGATTAAGCTGATACAGATGTCGACAGCTGCCAACTTGCAACTAGTCTTATCTTGTATCTTGATAACTTCTTTCTTAGCAAAGGCTTCTCTTCCAAGATAATTAACTTCAACTCACTGCTGAGTTTGCATGCTTACTCCAGATCAGAGAATAGCCTCTGTGTTCTCTCACTCCAGGAGAGTTCTGCTCACAGGCTGGAGTGGGTGTCAAGTGTCAATCTGCTTGGTGATTCCATGATCTGCAGTTATGGAAAAGCTTTTTGATCAGCAGCTGCAATGGGTGGAGCTAACTCTAGAACTTTCCGGGATCAGAAACTAAGCTTTAACATTTTAATTCAGAGAATTTAAAAAAAAATAGTCTCTCTAGAGCTATTTTAGACCGTGACAAATTTATCAGGTTCTAGATGTCAGAAGAATCACTGAGGATTTAGTAGCTTTAAGTATGAAAGGAGGGGAGGGAAGGGGTGATTGAGAAAAGGGGAGAGGAGTCAAGGAACAGAAAAGGGGAGCATATCTTCCCAAAGGCATTTCAAATAATCCAGTAAAGCTAGCTTGATGAAGAGGGAGGTGAAGCGCCTGCTGTTCAAACTCTTTTCACCAAACAATTTTCCTTATCCCTGCTTATTCTCTGAGGTGCATAATGCCACTCTCAATTTGTACAAGGAAATCAAGACATAGGCTAAGCTGAAACCACACAGCTAGCAAAAGAACTTACGAGGCATTTCCTGAATCAAAACTTGTTTGTGTTTTGCTTAGCATTTGGAAGTATTCAGCCCTGGAAGAGCAGCAGAAAGGGAATGAGATTTATACAGTGCAGCCAGGTCCCCTGGCTATGCATGGGTAGACACAGGTTACCAGCAATGGGCCAGCCAGCCATTGAGTAAGCAATGATAGCTCCATCAGGAAAACATGCAGAGGTCTTCCTTTCAACAGATGATCAATCTAGAAACCAGATAGATGTTTTCTCAAAATTCATGCTGAAGTTTGCATGCTAATGTAAGGGAAATAACCCTTTCTAAACCACCCTATCATCCCATGTGGGTTAGTTAAAAATCTTTAAAAGTCAGAAAAGCTAAAGTTCTATCTGAGATACAGATATCCTTTGGATGGATAGGTTTTGTTGAGATCTATATCTGTATATCTGTGGGGACTTACAGGAAACTGAAATAATGAATTTTGCAACTCCAAATGAAACTGCTGTATCTTCTGTGTGGTCATTGAGCACAGCCCATAAAGAACTTCCGGTATGGCCACAGTGACGCTTGGTAATCACTTCTCAGAGGTACACATAGAATCTTCTAAACGATGCAGAGTAAAGTCTATTAAAAAATCCGATGATGAATCAATGCTGCAATCTTGCCCAGCGTCTATGAGTTTCCATTCCATTTGTGAAATCTTTGCTGAGGGCTTTTGGCTTTTAAAGGACCAGGTTGTACACGGAGTTTTAATAATACAGAAAGAGCTTTATTTCCCTTGTGGGACGACTGGTCACCTTACCAAAGAAAGTACTAGATTAAAAATCTCTTGAGCCTCTTTAATGCATTTCCTATGCTGTAAGAAACTGCTGTTCTCAGATTTAAAAAAAAAAAAGAAAAAAAAACTAAAACCTTTCAATGGAATACCTGATTCTGGAGATGATGGTGGGAAATATTTTCAGAAATATTTTCAATTCTATGTCTAGGGGTATGTAATCTAGTCTTTGATTTGATAATAGATAAGCTGATACCAATAGCTCCCTGCTGCCAGATTTTCTACTTTAGTTCATATTTATCAAATATATTGTCTATTATTTCCTGTCTTTACATTTGGGGCACCCTTTCACTACACTCTGCCTTTAACGTATATAGGATTCCTCTGGATGGAACACTATTTAAATTTAATTTCTCAAGCACTCTGGAAACCACTTAGTGTGTAGCTATATCTATAATTACTCTTGGATGTGTTATATTTCTGTAATTTCAGCCATTCTTTGGCTATTCCCACCCCACCCTGACCCCAGCCTCTATTTTCCACCAGGCTCTGCTACAAGATTTGGAGATTCAGGAAGAAACAATACAGAATCAAAATCACCTTTTCATCAAGTCTTCCTATAAAGGTAGAAGGTGGAAGTGCCACTGGATAGGGACAGGATGCACAGCTGGATTGTAGTGTGCTGTCGGAAAGACCTGTGCCCATGAAAGAGAAAGCAGTGGGAAAGGGTGTGATCTCCAATATGGTACCTTGATAAGATGTCCTAGAGGAATACACCCCTGAGCAAGGACCTGAAGTGGTGAGAAAGCAAGTCACACGCTTTCGGGAAGAGTGCGTCTTAGGCAGAAGGCAGAGCGTTGACGCCAGTGTGCTCTGAGGGCGCACAAGGCAGAAAGCATGGAGGACAGAGGCAGAGATGCAGAGGCTGGCATTAGGATCAGCCTACTTACCTGTGGGGAAAGTAGATGCGATCGAGCAAAGGAACAAAAGGATACCTGAGATATCTGTGTGGCGGTGGTATGCACACAGACATGCAGGCCAGAGGATAACTTGCAGTGCTGGTTCTTTCTTTCATTGGCCCGCAGCTCGCCATGTAGGCTAGGCTGGCTGAGCAAGAGAGTTAGAGAAAGAGAGTGTCTTTGCTGCCCCAGTGCTGGGATTGCAAGTGTGGGCCACCATTTCTAGCACTTTTACATGGGGTCTAGGGATCAAACTCAGGTCTTTGTGGTTTCGGGGAAGCACTTTGCCAACTGAGCTCTCTCCCGCATCTCTCCTCTTCATTATTTAGGATGAAGGTTGGCAGCAGACCCAGGAGCCTGAGAAACGGCCAGGACAGGGGAAGAACTGGGGCATAGCACAAAACTTGTGGAGAGGACAGCACTGAGACAAGTCTGGTGGAAGTGGTAAGAAAGAGTTGAACGATGGACCCGTTTGAAAATGGAGCCAACAGAATTTGCTACAGAGTAGGAGTGGGTGTGGTCAGCGATGACTGCAGGATTTTGTACTCCAAGTACAGGAAACCATTCCCTGAAGGGGTGGCCAGTATCTAAGGAGAACACAGACCAAGAAGATAGGGTGGAGAGATTCTGGTGGGGAAGGAGCCTAATACAAAAAAGCAAAAGAGTCACAGAGGTACAGGTGAGGAAGGGTTTGTAGTGGCCAGATTTCTAAAGAGACATATACAGCAATAAGCCAATATGCTGAGGGAGGAAGGAATCAGGAATTGCTCTGCCAAGAAAACATCCTCAGAGACAGGAGGAGGCTAGAAAGAACTGTGATGCGCGTTGTCTCAGCATCAGAACTATTGGTACCAACTCACAACCTCAATAAATACGTTAGTTTATGAGTGGACATTAAGGATATCACTAAATAGACACACACATAAAGAATAGAGATGTGTGTGTGTGTGTGTGTGTGTTATTATGTGTGACTATGTATCATTTATTTCCTGCTTGGTCCTATGAGAAGACCTGGAGTTTACAGCTAATAAACCAGTTGGAGAGAATAGTCAAGGCCAAACACCATTTCTGAATGATATTGTCTAGCACAAAAAGGAGCCATTGCTTCTTGGGAAGAGAAGGGCCTCTTTCCAGGACTGAGACTATGAAAGCCCAAGGTGGGATATCTAGTGGTGCTGTCAGCAAGAGGGTGTTTAGAGATCACTGTCCTGGCTGAAAGGGACACCCAATATCAATATCTGGGATAATCTGGGCATCCAAACATGTAAGGATGGCAACAGAATGCAACCCATTGAATGGGATATGAATTCACAAACCTATGTTAAAATAAATTAAGCATTAAACACAAGAAGAGAGGCATTGCACCCCAGTAAGAGCCGTGGTAAGACAGGCACAGACCCCATCAGAACTCAGAGACAAACATGCTTGTGTGTGCTCAGGAGGAATACTAAACGGTGCACACTACACAGTGCCTAGACTAGAAAAGAAGAAATGATGGCATAAAATAGACAACCCCTGTATTCATCACTCTAGGTGATCCTGTTACCACAACCAACAGTGAGAGGGTTAAACACCATGTGCTTCGAAGGAATACACCCAGAAGCACAGGGTCATCTCTTTGGTATTTTATTCAGGGGTGCACTGGGCGAACCATGAAAAAGCACCAGTGGATCTAAGTTGAAAAACAGCCCTTGGGTGTCAAAATCAGGAACGATGAAGAAAGACAGGACAAAACCCACACATTAAGCGAGAGTAAAGAGGTATACAACTAAATATAATGTGTTCTTCTCTATTTGATTCTGGACCAGAAAGGGGGCAACAAGGCATTGTGGGTGAAAGATGGAAAACTCTGAATGGACTGTCCAGATGGATGGATGATGACATCCTCTCAGGTTTACATGGTGCTTATGTGTCCTGTTTGGGAGGAGTGTATACATTGGAGAATTTGAGGGTGCTGGACCCCTAAGTTTCCACTTGTTCTTTAGTGGGTTAGAAAAAGAATAATGACCATGAGCACCTATGTATCTAAACATCATCTATAGAACATCTGTAGACCATCTGTAGATCATCTCTAGCTCATCTGTTTAAGGATATATCAAATGTAATAACAATATATCAAAAGTAATAACAATCGATACAACCGGGAAAGAAACATATAGGATCCCCATTTTCTACATTTAAAATTATTTTTCAAATAAACTATCAAAATGAAACTTTATTCATTTTTCTATGTAAGTCTATCTTTTTACAAAAAAAGGAAAACTTTAAAGGGCAAGCTAGGACTTCCTTCGAAGGTATGAATAGGCAGGACTGTACAAAAAGATCGAAAAGGAATTCTTTCGTGGGTTTTCTCGTTCTGTCTATTTTAAGCAGGGTGTCTCTACATATCCCAGACTGGCTTCAAACTCGGCATCCTCCTGCTTTAGCCCCTATGCTGTGCCACCAGATCTGGCTTTAAATGGAAGGAAACTCTGTCCATCGGGACTGTAATGTCCCAATGAGAATGTGTACCAAGACACAGGTTTGACTGTAACAAATGTCAACAAGGGCTTTTTTTTTTTTTCTGAGAAGGTGGGACTGAGTACTGTGTTGATATTTTAAGGTCAGAGTGTGGAAGATGCTGAAAGATGTTGACAGTCATGTAAAGAGAGGCTAAAGGAACAGGAACAAATGCAGGCTTAACCAAGCAAGTCACCTAAGGCAGCTGTTGTTTGTATTAAACAATGTGGAAGGCTCCCCCATCAAGTGACGTTTGTGCATTTGGATGGCCACCATGTGTAGAAACAGAGCCAACCAATACACAAGCTATTGACACACACATCACCTTTAACTAGGGGCCATTCTGGGAAGCGAAATTCTCAACCATAACGAGAACATAGGCACTGTGGGCTTTACAAAAAAAAAAAAAAGTCTGTTGGCAACAAACAGCACAAGTTATAGGCGGCCTTTGAGCCCTTTAAATGCTCCATAGTAAAGTCACTACTTGTTGGATGTTCACTCTGTGTAGAGCATCTCAGGTGAATGATCTTAATCCCGACAACAGCTCTATCCTACAGGCACCTGCATCTTCTTTATATAAACAAGAAAAAATGAAGCTTAATGATGGGCCTTGCATGCACACCTACAGGTGACTTACAGGAGTCTATACAGCTTTAATATCCTGACTGCTGGCTCCTGAAGTACTATTCCTGGTCTCAACTTTGACAGTTGATGCCTTTAAGCCCTGGCAGTTCCTGTTGTGCCAGCTGGGACCACTCAGCATTCAACATTCCAGCATCTGCTAATTTCTCCCAACCATCAACAGGCACTTTGATTTTCTCTTCTGATGCATTTCTATCCTACATCACCATCCCCCAACCCTTCTCCAGTTACAGAAAAGGAAAAAAAAAAAGTTCTCCTGAGCAAGATCTACCAATCACATCCATGATAGTTCCAAGGCACCCTGCAGAAATGCCCGCTGTCAAGTCCTAGCACCCTCCAGGGTGTCAGCGTACCAGACGCACGATGGTGTAACCATCTAAACCCTGCTTCATCCTCCGCTGTATCAGGTGTTGTCCAGGTGATTAAGTAAACTTGGACTCCAGCTTGTGCAAGCCTCACCTTCATTCTGTTGGTCGTCGTACTCAATTCAGGTCAAAGTGCCAGTCTCTAAAGGAACATTAGGCCCAAGTTGCTGAAAGATCTCCATGTGAATGCTTTACTGCTCAGTGTGACAGTAAATACTCTCTGTGGGTAGCAAAGAAGTGTTCTTGGTCCCCAAGGTGGACCTGTCATGGGGTCTCAAGTAACAAACTCTTTACTGTAACTTTAGGAAATCACTGTTACAACGTAGCAGATAATATACCTGTTGTTACAAAGTAGCATTAAACAATATTTGACAGGAAGTCAACATGAGGGGTACTAATTACTCCTAATGCAGCCCACTCTAAGCTTCTAATGTCTGAGTTCATTAATCATCTTTTCTATGACTTCAGGGCACAGAGAATTTCATAAAGCATGTGCACATTCTAGTTACATTTAACAGGGTCACACCTGCAACTCTCAGGCATAGACATTTCCCTAATGGACTGTTAGCTGTGCTATTTGGGCAGTTAATTTTTAAATGGTTCTAAACTGATAGGCGCTTGGCAGTGTAGCACATTCTTATAGAGACACCCAAGAGTCAGACGTTTCTGGTTGATTGGATGGATCTTCAGACTTGTGCCTGTGGTGCTTTTGTTGTTGTTGTTTTGTGTACACACACACACACACACACACGTATATGTATATGTATATATCAAATCAGCTTTCCAAAAGGCTCTACTCCAGGAGCTGTTAAGAGGCAAAGTGCAAGAGGGATGTACCTAAATGGCCCAGGCAGATTGTGCAGGTGCGCTGGGGGTTAAGTGTCCGGGGTAGACGTAAAGCCAAAAAACTGCAGATAATATACCCACTGTTAACCCACAAAGGCCTAAAGAGTCATATAAAGCACAGGCTGTGTAAATGCATGGTCATGAGACATAGGCTTGCATGGCCGGGAACCTGTAAACCAAAGACGGGATCTTAAAAGCAAGAAGCTGACATAATCTGCCTTCAGACCACATATGGGGGTTGATGCTGGTACCCCCGAGGAAGAAGGACAACAGTAGCACTATACTGTTTGGGGGTAAAACATACCCAAGGCATCCCCAAGCCAATTTCTGGCCTCCATCCCTGACTCCTTGCTGCAATGGTTTTAAGTCTTTCCAGAGATTGCAAAAATGCAGTGCCACTGTCAAACACTTGTTCAAACACTGGAATACACGAAGGGGCATCACGCACAAACCCTTTCCGTCCTCTAGTCTTTACAAACATAGAACTGTGTGTGCACTTGTGTGTCTGGGTATGTGTAGGAAGGATCCCTCCTTGCTTGCAAAGACTGCTGGCTAGCAAGCCCAAGGAAGCCGGGCATAAAGACTTTTCGAGCGCTCCCTGTTTTGGGGCCGAAGTAGGGCGGAGCCGAGCATGAGGTCCGCCCAGGAGCAGGGCGCAGCCAACTAGCGCACCCGGAGGGCGGGTCAGCTGAGGCTGAGCGGCACCGGTGGTCACAGGCGCCCGACGCGCGCTGCAGGTGGCAAGTTGGAGGCGCTGCTGCCACCGCTGCAGGAGAAACCCGGGTCTGGCAACCCCTTGCAGCCACTGGGAGCCCTTCCCGCCGCTGAGTCCGAGCTCAGACCCGGGAAAAGCGGAAGGGAACAGCCGCTGTGCAGGGACAAGGAGCAGCGCTCTGTCTCGGTGCCCTTGCGCTACTTTGTTTCTCCGAGGAAGGTTGTGCCTGGGGGCTGGGAACAGGTTCAGAAAGGAATCGAGAGCAAGGCTTCTGCTATCCAGGTGAGCGCCTTTCCACCCGAGTGTCCCCTCCTTCCTTGCAGCAGGGGCCAGTGCAGTGCGCCGGTTTACCCGGTGGGCAGTGGCCGGGGCGCCTGCCCTTGGCTGAGGTCGATTCCTGAGAAGCCGGAAAGAGGCGAGGATTGCCGGGCTGAAGGCTACCTGCTAGCGCCCTTCTGTAATGCGTAGGATCTACGAAGCGAACGCTCAGAGTCTAGAGACCCGCAGAAAGGTGTTTTGGGGGTAGCCTGTGGGCTTGCACTCTTGCCGGACTCGGCCCCCAGTTCGCCGCGTTGAAGCCGCAGCGACAGTGGGGCGCGGCTCCCCAGAGATCGCTTTCCCCCGACCTAGTGCTCTGGACCCGGAGAGCTCGCGAATCTCTGTCCCTAGGAGCCAGAGGCTCTGGAGGACGTCATCCCTCTCTGCTCAGGCAACTCCTCCTCCCTCTCGCCTCCACCCCTCGGTACTGGCTGCCTAGCCAGCGGATTCGGAGATTTCGTGCCAGTACCAACGCGCGCAATAGCGGCTGCTGTCACTCTGCTCTCTGCCCTTGCAGGAGTTGGGGCGCTTGGGGGGTCGGACTCCCTGGTCCCCGCCGCCTGGTTGTGAGCCTGGCTAGTTCTCTGAGAAGACTCGCTTTCCAGTGCCCTCCTTGTTCCCTCTTCCCTGAAGCTCAAACCCTATGCCCAAAGAGGGAATCTTGGAACTTAGATCTTGCCCATCTTGGGTGCAATTGGGAAGCCTCCTAAGAAGGTGCCAGCCTTGGAGTTGAGGGCCAGAACCTTTCGTCTCCACCTTAGCACTTCAGCCCAGCGTGGGTGGTCAGTGGCTTGACCTCCGAGTTCCAGGCTCCCTACACGGAGGGCGCTGAAGGCAGAATGAATGAGAGGGTGTGCTTGCTTTCGTGTGTGTGTGTGTGTGTGTGTGTGTGTGTGTGTGTGTGTGTGTTCGTTCGCTCATGTGTGTGTCCGCCGCCCTTTGCAGCCAACTGCGATGAGATACTCCAGCCAGTTGTTGGGTATCTCAGCAACACGGGGCTTCAGGCTCCTGTCGCTCTCGAACTCCGGTCCCCTCCATCTAAGCCCGTCCAGAGACGAAAATCTTCTGGTTGGAGACTGCGCGATGAGGGATCCAGGCGTTCGCGAGGCGAACTGGGCTGTTTTTCAAAATGCAGGGGAGCTCCCCTCGCCGGGCATTTCATCTTCACAGGATCGGGCTGTCAGGACCTCAGTTGGGTGTAGGAGCGGGTTGACTGGGCTCCCGGGAGGGCCTCGCGTCACCGGGAAAGCAGAAGTTCAAGGCTCAGAACTCCCTAGGGCGCGCCCTGCTCCGAAACAAGAAACCCAGGGGCGCGCGGGCAAGCACCTAGCGCGCTCCGCTGCAGGGAGTGCCAGGGCAGAGCTGCACTGGGTTAGCCGGGGACTCCTGGAGCCAGGATCTGTGAGCAGAAACACCAGTCTGGGGACTGAGTCTGGTTCTGGGGTACTTGAGTTGCAGTCGAAGTTGAGAACCGGGTCTGTACCGCTTGGTGACCGCCCCTGCGGCTTTAAGAGCTGCAGCCACGCCGTGCGTTTGACTGGAGCCGCAGCTGGTGGGTTTTGCTTTTCCTTCTGCAGAAGGGAAGATGACAGGGTTTTCACTTGCCTCGAGCCTCTTCTGAGAAAGCGTGGGTCCCCGCGGTGAACTCTCCCTGGAAGCAAAGGGAGACCCCTAAAAGGCACTCAAGGGCAAGGGGCATCTATGACCCCACGTGTACTGAGAGGGCAGGTAGAGTACCAAGGGTTCCCAAGGGAATTAGATCAACCTAACCCAGAGGAGAGGTCAGATCCAGCCTTGGGCTCTCTCCTAAGTGGACTTGGTGTTTAATATACACCCTGCCTCACCCTCACCCGACACTGGGCTGGTCAATCACGCCCGTAATTCTCTCTGAAGTGCATTGGATTAAGACTGGGCCGGAAGAGGACTGAAATCCACAAACCGAATGAAAGTAGAAAGGACTGTAAATCCCTGATCTGATTGCGATTTAAATCTAAATTCCATTTGAATACAGACTCTATAATCTAGTAGAGCAGGTCCCTGTGAGGGCCCCCTACCCTGCATTTCTTGTGACAGTGGAGAATAGGTTAAAATTTGCACAGGCCAGGCTGGAAACCGACTGTCTAGGAGAGAGAGGAAGGTTGGGAGCTGAGTGAATAAGATTTGAAACAGGAAAGATTCCAGCTCAGACTGGGATCTAGGTCTCTACTTTACCTTGTTGTCCATAAGCATTTCCGAGTTGCTTCCTTCGCAGTTCAAACCTAAGTTGACACAGAGCAGTTAGACCATGCTACCGATCCTTTTGCTGGGGATTTTGGAATGGGCATTCTTTGTGTTGAGAAGCCGAGAAACTATACTTATACCTTGTCCGTCCAGACAATGGCGCTATCCCTTTCACTGGGACACAAGCTGTTAAAAGTTGGTCTCTTTCACTCACTTGGATGTCTAACCAACACATGAGAACTGATACTTCGTAATGAAAACCAATGACCTGGGAAGACCTGTAATACTTTCTAAGATCAACTCCAGGTTTGATCATTATTGAAATCACTTTAAATAATCAATAAATGATAATAATTTATCATTATTATCATTGATAATAATGATCTTTTGAGGACCTGTGTGCACTATCTAGTTACATATATTTAAAATCTGGCATTGGTGAGATTGATTCACATGAGAAGGCACATAGGCAATTACGTAATATGAGGGGGGTGGGGAGGACCCCAGATGATATAGCTGCTTAAAGTCTACAGTGGTCCCTGGTTGAATGCCTCTAGAAATGGGGATCTCACTACTTCTAGGTGTATTGCATCTCTGTTGGAGGATAAACACATTATGCTTACACTCTGTGGATCCACAAAGGAAACATGATCTCCATGCTGTTGTATGGGCAGGCAGGGAAATTAACAGCTCTCGGCTGTAAGTAGCAACAATCGGGGAGCCACCAGGAAGGTCTGTGGTTTGTGTCTTAAGGAAGAGAAAATCCCTTGGAGGACTATACAGACAAGCAAGAAGTACACCAGCCTGTGTTAAGTTGGCCCACACACTTCTGTCTTTGGGCTCCATGGCCTAGTCTAAAACACTGAGCTCTCTGGGGAAATCTGGTGCCATCTGTGGTGGTTTGAATGAAAATGGCCCCCACAGGCTCATGTGTTGAATGCTTGGTCCCAATTGGTGGACCTGTTTGGGAAGGATTAGGAGGTGTGGCCTTTTGGAGGAGGTTGGTCACAAGGGGTGGGGCTCTCAGCTACTCCTCCTGCCATCGTGGACTCTAACCCTTGGAAACAGTTATCCTAATTAAATATTTTTCTTCTATAAATTGTCTTTGTTACAGTATTAAGCCACAGAATAGAAAAGTAACTAATGCAAAAATCCCCATGCCTTTCTTTCTCAAGAAGAAGAAGAAGAAGAAGAAGAAGAAGAAGAAGAAGAAGAAGAAGAAATGTGTTCTTCATATAACCCCAGCCCCAAACAGTTCACCCTGTTACATTATGCTGCATGATAGCACACATTTTTTTTTTCTGAAAACGCAAAAAGAAACTTGAAAAAAGATCAACAACAAAAACAGGGTGCAGGATTTGCATAGGATTTTTTTTTTCTTTTAAAGTGAGGGCAGGCTGACTATGAATGGTTCATTAAAAAAAGATCCAGAGAGTGAGATGAGTCACAGTCCAGTCCAGGCAGCCACTTCCTCAGCTACAAGGAGAATAATAATTCCCCTACACTCTGTCTGTAAGAATTAATTTGCAACTTCAGAGCTATCTGAGAGACACTTAGAAGTGTGAGACAGAGCAAATGAGAATAAAGGGTTTTCTGATTCAGAGGTGGCTTACCAAGGTAGTGAAAACCACCATTGGAAGGATGGGTCTTCTGCAAATACCTCATGATCTCACCCAGATGTGGAAAAAAAAGAATTGATCTTACAGAAGTAGAAAGTAGCAGAGTGATCAGAGAGGAGGGGAAGGAGGGTTGGTCAACAAGTTTAAAAATGCAGTTCTACCAGGGACTTGCCTTCTAGAGTCCTCTGACCTAGTAGGATGACCGTAGTTAAAATTGAGCTGTCAAATGTTTCGAAATAGTAAGAGACAGCTGTGAATGCTCCCAACACAAAGACATGATGAGGCTTTGAGGTGATGGATATGTCAATTACTCTGCCTTATCTAATTGCTTATTGTAAGCAGGCATTGACATATCGAGCTCTGCACTGTAGATACATCCAGTCATGATCTGTCACTTTAAATATAGACAAGTAAATGGATGAAAATACGACTTCACCGAAAAGCTCCTAGCTAATGAGACTACAGATTTTGAAAGGCACCGAACCTAATCTTCACAATTGAGATGGGACAATCTCGATAGTAAAGAGGCAGAGTTTATGACCTGTCATCTCGTCAGGTCACCCTAGTGGCCAAGGAAAAGAAAGGCATTTGTTTTGGCATAAGGCTGGTTGGGTAGCACATGAACATTTTATTCAGAGAACTTTAGTGCTTTGAGGATGTTTCTTTCATAAAAAGAAAGATGGATGCATGTCTAGAATGTGTTCTGAAAAGCTGAATGTGTCACAACCTACAGCTAATACAGGGGACAGTATTCTGTGCTGGTAATTGAAGACATGGAGTTGAAGGAAGCCTGTCTTAGGATGCAGTGTCATGACGGAGGGAAGGAGCGGTTAACTTCGGTGAAATCCAGTGGTGATCCAGGCAAACAGTACTGGTGGGCATGACTGGGAACCACTCTGGGCATTTTAGTCAAGTAGAATTCAGTCAAATGATTGCTTACTAGTCTTTCACACTGAGAGTCTGAAATCAGAGAGAGAGAGAGAGAGAGAGAGAGAGAGAGAGAGAGACTATTTCCTGTATAACTGAGGTGGTGGGTGGGTATGTCAATAACCCTAATTCTATTAAAAAGAGAGTGATCCAGAATTTGGACTCCTTGCTCATGCCACGGCTCATACTATGTATCTAAGACCTCAGAGTCACCATCTGTAATGAGTGTACAAAGAGGCTTTTGGTGAACTCAGTAACACACATGTACAGTGCAACATTTATTTCTTGGCTTGACCTTCAGGTTAGCACTCCAGAAATAGGTACCGGCTTCCAGAATGGGAAGAGGTTCTTGGCTGAGTGCATGACTGACAGATGTGGACTGTAATGATTTGACTTCCATTAGAAATCTAGCCTCACTTGCTCTTCCGAGTTCCAAGTGAGTATTCCATCTGGATGTCCCACGCCCACCTCAATCTAAATGAGTCTAGACATCCATCCCATCCTCTCTACACCCACCTCAAAACCGCCGAGTCCTGAGTCACCCCAGACACAGACTGGTCTTCATCTTCCACGGCTCCCCGATAAACACATACTACAGAAATGTCAGTGCTGGGTAGCAAAGCCA
Organism: Grammomys surdaster; assembly: GCF_004785775.1. Lineage (NCBI taxonomy): Eukaryota > Metazoa > Chordata > Mammalia > Rodentia > Muridae > Grammomys > Grammomys surdaster. The sequence goes on along the minus strand of NW_021604590.1, from coordinate 3,936,370 downwards.
GCTACTCCAGTCCTTCCAGTTACAAAGCCGTCAGTCGCTCTGTCCACTCCTCTGGTCCTGCTTAGACCACAACACTTATTCTAGATCACATCGGCTTGAGCAGTGTGGTTTTGACCATACTACTCCTTACTTCAAAACTCCTCCTACTTCTTAGCCTTGTCCTCGGCATCCTGTATTTAACATACCTTACTGTCCCCATGGGTCCATAACAACTCTCAGCAGTGCCTATGTGTACTGGGTTTCATTCCTGTTTCATGTTCATGCCTGTGTCCTTCATTCTATCTTGTCTGTTTTGAGCATCTATCAGTTTTCTAGATCAAGTTCAAGCACTGCCACCCTTGTGAAGTTTCACATCTACAAGGAAGTACAAGTTTCACATCTCCTCTGTCTTTCCTTGCCTATGGCACTTCGAATGTTTTCGTCCCATGCTGATCTTCAACCTGTTTATACCAAGCTGCACCCACCATAAGGGTTCTTCATAAGTTCCCACGGAGTAAATGACTATCCAGAGATACTTTAGAAGAGGTGGTAACAAAAAAAGGGAAGGGAAGTGTTCTACCCAAGTCGGGAGGAGGAAGAAGGAGCTAGCCCTCGAGCAAATCCTGATAGGCAGTAGCCATTATTTAGAAACTTCAAAAACTATCCTCTACCTCGTTTGTCTAATTACATGGATAATTTAAGCTTTCAGAAGAGGAAGAATCTCTTCATTGTACAGATGAGAGGATATCCATGTGAGCACCACAGTGCTTTCAAAAGTGGAATGGATACGGGCAGCCAAGATGATAGTGACTGGGATGAAAGAAAAATGGGAAATGCTGGGCAAGGTGCCATAAAGTGCGGGATGCACCCAGAAAGACTCTGGGAGAAGACTCTGGGCGTGCGGGCCTATGATTTGTCTCATATTCAACCATTCTTTGGAAGCTTTACATCTGATTCCTGTGGTTTACAAAGTAGCATCATGCACGTGTTCGCTGGCGTTGTATGGATATTGAAATGTTTCAGCTCTTAGATGAAACTCTTTATTCCAAGTTTTAGAAATGAGGGATTTCTTGTGATTGTATGCCTTTTTTTTTTTTTTTAAGAGTGAAAAGCTGAAGCCATTTCTCATGGGCATATTAAATGTCTGAAGTCAAGTGGGGAAAATTATTATAAAAAGATTGCTGGTTTCAATATCTGAGCCAGCAACAAACAAACAAACAAAAAAAAAACGCTTCCACACGGTCTTAAATATACAAACCTTCAACCTTGACAAACTCTGCAGCCATCAGATCCTTGTTAAGAGTGATGGTGGTTTGAATGAGGACAGCCCTCATAGGCTCATATTTGAATGTGCACCAAGGGAGGCGTGGAGTTGTTTGAAAGGTTTAGAAGGGTTAGGAGGTGTGGCCTTGTTGGAAGAAGTATGACACTGGGGGTAGGCTTCGAGGTTTCAAAAGTCTATGCCAGGTGCACCCAGTGACTCTCTCTCTTCTCTCCTCTCTCTCCTCACCCCTCCCCTCTCTTCTTCACTCTTTTCTTCTCTCTCCCCTGCCCTTCCTCTCCTGCCTGTGGATCAGGATCTCCCTTTCAGCAGTGACAGAACAGTGACTAAGACAACAGTCCATTTCTCATGGGGAGAATTGACATAGTCCAGTATTGAGGCTTTAAATACTGAATTAGTGACCTTATTACAATGTTACAGTTATGTACTCAAACCTGTCCTGGGATCATAGCAACTGTGTGGCTGTGAGTGCGTAAAGCTGTCGCACCAGCGTATCTGCACTGGGTGTGTGGTATCTGTACGGTGTACATAACCTCAGCAAAACAGAAATGATGCTGTCCGCTCACTGTGTGCAGATATTTGGCTACACACATGTGGCTCACACAAGGAAGTCTTCTGTAAAGTTACTGAGCCTCTCCCGGACTCACTGGCAAATGGCAATAACTGAGTTTCCCACCTCCCATAGAGGGCACAACAAACCAAATGACATCTTATGTGTGGATGTGCTTTGTTGGTGATGAAGTGAGGCATTCACAGCAGTCTGATTGCTAGTTTCATGCAAGTTCAGCAGTATAGCACACAGCTCTCTCCACAACCCTCCATAAAACTACAACGGGAGATATTTATGAGATTGGATCGGCACTCTAGTGGAGCCTGAACCCGTGACACATCACCACCTTCAACCTAAAAACAAACAAAACCCAAAACAACAGAAAGAAGAAAACCTGTCCGTTTCCCTGTAAACCGACACCAAATTCTGCAGTTAATTAACAAGAACGGGAGTCAGGTTGGGCTGTGGTTGTGTTAATAAGCTGCAGGCCCGATGTAAAGGCTGCCACAGAATAAAATACATTTTTATTCCACCTAAGTTGTTTCTTTGGATGTCAGGTACTCCTTTAAGTTGGCATGGTGAATAAGATGATACATACAAATGAGAATGAGTAAGCATTCGGAGGTTTATGATGAGGTTATATCCTGAAAAAAACAAAAAACATTGTAAGTTGAAAGTATTCTAAGCTGGCAGTGACTTTAATGCATCTAGCCTGAGCCTGAGGTACCAGAGCTCAGCCCCCCCAGGGCATTGCACAGCTGGCTGGAGCAATGTCTCCTGACCCTGCCCAGCATCTTAGGAGAAGATCACGCCGCCATCATCATGAGGCCTGGAAAAGGGATCAAAAACTCAAATTCTAGTTCCCACTGCCTCCATATCATTTGGCCTCAGGACCGAGTTGAACTATCACAAATTAAGTTTACCTGTATCTGGCCTACAGATTGTGATGCAATATTAAAATGAGGAATGTGGACCTATGGGCACGTGCGACACACACAAGGGGTGCACGCTAACTGCCACTATACCCAACTGCAGGTGCTCACTGTCTGGGGCACATTTCCCAAGGCCTCTGAGCTGCACATTCTTCTGTAGACTGCATTGGTAATACCTACCTGCAGAGCTGCTGTGGGATGTACCAGTGCCCATAAAATGACTTAGTGCCCACTAAGCACCCACTCGGTGCAAACTAAGTATTCATGCAAGCGCGGCTCCTTTTTCCACGTGAGATACGCCACTGATATTTAATTCACGACTCATTTTTAACAAATTAACTTTCACTTTCAATATTTACACTTTACCCTTTTGATGGTATCTATATGTCTGCTTATTTTTAGTCATATCCAGAAATAAACCCTAGCCCTGGGTTGATACACCTGATAACCCTCATGCAAAACATTTCCGTGCCTCAAAAGCACATGACTACGCTCTGTTTTGTTGATTCATTCATCCTGTATTTCTGGATCATTCGATTTGGAGGGGGTGATAAGTCTCAAGGATTAGCTCTGTGCTACAGTGACTTTATTCTCTCTGATCTAGATTATTTTACTGTCAAATAATTAGATAAAATTTCTGTACTTCCATTTTTTGGGTGGTTTTTTTGAGTAGTCCTATTTTTTGAAATACACACACACACAGACACACATATATATACACACACACATATATATGTATATATATATATATTCATATATACATATACACACAGATATATATATACACATATACATACACACACAGATATATATACATATATACATACATGTACACATACACACACATATATATACATATCTACATACACACACATATATATGTATATATATGTACATATATACATATACACACACAGATATATATACACATATACATACATACACAGATATATATACATATATACATACATATACACATATATATATATACATATATACATACATACACACACACACATATAAATATATATATACATACACACACAGACAAATATGATACTGATGTAACCAGGTTACAAGAGTTTAAGGTGTAACACATCCATAATTTTGGGACTCTTTCTTCTGCAATGATGTAATTCTAACCACAGTCAAATCCTCCCAACATGGTTCAGGAATTTTTTCCTTGACTGTGAAACAGAAACATCCCTGTGTTAAACGCACCTTGTCTTTTTAATATGCTCCTATTCTGGTCACCAAAATACCATCGAACATCAAACAGCCAAAGGCATCGGTGGATACTAGTAAGTTCACATGGCTGGTAGTTCACTGGCATCAGGATTGCTGGGAGGCTCTGTTTCTGGCTTTTGTGTCATCTGGATATGGTGGAGGACTCAGGCCTACTGTTTTCTGTGACAGTGAGGTCCAGTGGTCCTTGTGAATGTCTAAACTAAGATATATAACATGTAAGGTCAAGGCATTTTTGAATTCACCAAGTGAACAGATGATTCCATGAAGAACAACTGGGGAAGTTAGCCTTCTAGGGGAAGCATTGGTTGACCCCAGAGAACCAAAGTTCAAAGAGTCCCAACCCAGAAGCCTCTGCACTGCACCACACTCTACAGTAACCTAGGGTCACTCTGTGTCTTCATTATTCTGGCTTCTTTTCTTACACTCTTCTTTTTCTATGAGGGCTAAATTTTGAAATATTAAGCCTGAAAATACATTTTTAACATCTATGTATGTATGTATGTATGTATGTATGTATGATGTATGTATGTATGTATGCATTTTATTTTGTGTGTGTGTTATGGGAGAGGGGTACCCATGTGTCTTGGTACTCCTGTGGCTTTCTGAGGACAACTTGCAGGAGTTCATTCTCTCCTTCCACGATGTGGGTCCTGAGGCTCAGATTCAAGTTCTCAGTCTCGGTGACAAGCCCCTGTACCTGCCGAGCCCACTTGCGGGCCTCAGATGTTATTTTTAAACGGTCAGACGAGTGGGATGCTTTCCTTTCAGAAAAACGTGTGAGTCTTGGGGTATGTTAATGTGTCCCAGCATCTTCCAGATTGTATTTATAAAGGATGAATAATTAGTGCTATTCTTAGCTGCTTGCTTCCTTTAAAAAAAAAAACGGATCAGAGATTGGAACAAATTAGGTAATGGTACAGTGAGTGACGTCACCCAATGTGTGGGGTGACACAGTTGCCACAGCTCCTCTCTGAGGGAAAAGTGTCCTGGTGTTTTGTTTAATCTCTTCTACTTCAGTATGGGAAGGCTCCTCCCTGCAGGTTCCCTCACACAGTGTTTAAGCGAAGCGTTGATCTCTGCGGCACACAGTTAGAGGATGACTAGGTGTGTTTCAGGAAAGATAAGCCCAACGTTGCTTTCCAGATTGCAGGCTCTTCCCTGCCTAATTTCCCCGGATGATAGTTTGTGCTTCTTTATGGTGGACTCGCAGCTGCTTAAGCTTTGAAATCTGTGGTCCTCGAGTGCTGCCACGGATGGAAGACTGCTGTTTCCTCACCCCAACAACAGTTGGAGCTGGACAGTTCTGTACAGTCCTGTTCTGTTGAAACACGCTTTGGACATAACGGGAAGGACAGCATCATTTTGAACATGCAATTTTTTTTTGCTACATAAATTCTACTCAATTCTTTTAACAGCAATGATATACAACTATCATTAGGGCTTGAGTTCTCTGGGTAGTTGTCGCACAGAACTAGCCGATGGCTGATAAAATGTTATGACTCTGAATTAACTATCATTGCTTGCTATGTTATCCGAGGATCTCCTGTAAATACCTCTCCTGCTACCTCTTCCTGGGTTTGAAGGAATTCAGAGAGACTTGGGATAATATTTTTCTTTCAAAGCACAGCAGAAGGAATTCTCTAGAATAAATTAAAAGGGACAGATGAATAACCAAAGGCTAGCACATCCTTGAAACTCTGTGAGCTGGCCTCCATGTGGGATAAGAGGAGTGGTGGTTACATCTGACAGTTCCCCTAGGGGAAGATAAAAGGCCTCTTGGTCCTGCTGGAAGGTAGCAATCGGCACATTGCTGCTGGGATCCCCTTATGTAATGCTTCCAGGGACAGTTGGGCTTAAGGACCAAGTCTCTGTATCCACCGTTTTCCTTGATGCCTGGAATACAGCTGATCTGGAGAAAAGTCTCTGACCTATAAAATTATTACTTTCACCGAAAGTGTAATTCTATCAAGACTAAGGAGCAGATTTGACAGTGGAAGGAAAGCTATGAAAAGGAAGAGGACAGCCTCCCATCCACCATTAGACTTTGCTAGGCTACATCAGGGGGGGCAGGGTGAGGTCAGAGAGTATAGCAGGCATTCAGTAGGCCATATCACGTGCTCTCTGGGGAAGCTAATGGGTCAATTAAACATTTCCTTCCCTAAAGATTAACCAAGTGCTAACCCCCACCTCCAAAATTTTTCTTAACAACCACAAGCCAGATATCGTAAGGCTTATAGCCTTTTTGTTTGTTTTTGTTTGCTTTACCTAGAACACAACAACTTGGTTTTGCATGCTGCTTTAGAATTGAAATTGAAGCCCATAAACAGCTTTGTATTATTGAAGACGATTTAGTGGGTGAGTTGATCAGCTATGTTTTAAACATCTTTATCGTCTCCCCATGCCCACCCTTACCAAGCAGTCACTTGGATTGCGCCCTTAACACTAAACAGGGAATCTATGAAGAAAAACATTAACACTAAACAACAGGGAATCTTTGAATTTGTGCATTCTATCAATGCTAAGCATACCCTTTCTCTTAGTTATTTATACAAGAAACACAGATGTTGTCTTGCTGCTTGGATGGTCTCGTCGTGGAGGCAAGCTGAGTTTGTGCACACAAGGTTGCTTTGTGGCAATTTATGGTGTAGGGCTTAACTGTGTTGACTTGTCTCTGTTCGAAAAGATACACTGGATTCAGGAATTTGTTTTTTGGCATTGACCTAGTAACGTATCCGTTTGCAAGCCAGTTTGATATAAGCAAGCCAGTATCAGAGCCTGGGGGAGACAAGGTCAGTGACTTTGAGATGTTTAGAAGGCCTTTATTTTCCCACGAACCACATTCATGTTGGGGAGAAAGTTGGTTCCAGTGGCTGTGTGACCTTTTGACCCAGGCTGGAATTGTTGCTGACATAGCCATTCCTATCTGTAGCCCATTGTCTCTGTCAAACCTTGACATTACCCCTGAAGTAACATCTCCTTTTTGAGTATTCCTCAAAGCAGAAGAAAAGCCATGGCTACACAGTCCTTAGCTTAAAGAATGTTGCACATTTTGCTTTCTAGGCCATGAAAATGTCACCTGCTTTTGGCCTCTGGCTTCTATAGCCTAGGGTGATAAGAGGCAGAGAACTACCTTCTGAACACAGGCATCCCCATGCACAGAAAGATGACTCATCTTTCCAAAAGTATTCTTGTGGTCCACAATTCTGAATTCTTTGCCTAGAAAAGAAATGTTAAAAAAAAATACATGGTCAGGTCTTGAGCTAGTAGAAACTATTAAGATAAGTTGTGAGACCTTGGGGTAGGAAGTTAAATGTGTCTCCACATGGACCGCCTAAGGTAGGACCCTGTTGAGAACAGCCTCACAGTACCCCTCCTTAGTGCTTCCTCTGCTGTCTAGCACCAGTCCACCAGGCTCAGACACACTCTACCCATAGTCAGAGTATTTTACTTTCCAGGATACACTCCTTATACAAAATTTACTACCTTCTCTCTTTTTTTAATTAAAAAAAAAGCAACAATTGTCTTATGTTATGCTGGTCTAGGCAGTACATAGAAGGCAGTCTGAGTTAAGTATATTCACAGAGAGGGTTGATAAGTACAGAATTCTTCCACTCTGTATAAAAAGTGAAGTGTCTGGGGACTCAAAGCAAGTATAGGTTGTGTGTATCATTTAATTTGCTATTCATTAATCATATTTTATAAGCAAGGTGGTGACACAGGCTATGAGAACATATGAGTGAATAAAAATGGTACTCATCATGTTACAGGGAGACCTAGTAGGTAAAGACAAATTACCACAATATAAACCATAGTAAGCTGCCAGAGAGGCTTTTATGAAAATACCAAATCTTACCTATAACTTGAAGAAAGTAATTAAATTGTTACAACAACATTGAAAATCCATTAGGCATATTGTCTAACAAAGGAATTCTGCAACAATGTCAGCTTCCAATGTTATAACAAAACACTTGAGATGATTAACTTACAGAGAGAAAAGGTTTCTTTGAATCCAAAATTTTGAAAATTTCTGTCCATCATTGAGTAGACCCGTTGCTTTTACGCCTGTGGAGAGATGGGACATGAGGTCAGGAGTGTGCGGTAATAGAAAGTGCTGGATGCATGGTATAGGAGCCTGAATGAGTACAGTGTGAGAGTCCAATCATTCCCTCTGAGGGACCCGACCGGAATACTTCCCTCTAGGTCCAACCTTACACAGGCTTCATTACCGCTCAAGAGCCCCGCCCTAAGAACCAAGCCTGGATCACCCAAGCCTCTGGGGAAATCTAACGTGGTTCTGACCACTTCTCTGTCTCTCTGTTTAGACTGTATCCTACCTATCCTTTCTGTCACTTGAGTTGCCAGCAGGCATCTCAGGAGAATGTCGGTCAGTGAAATATTTCGTCACGTTTAGCCTTGTCCCCTGATGACTAAGTATTCTGTCTTCACACGCTGCCGACCCAGTCACGGCCAGCCATTTCTCTCTGCTAACACACAACCCTCAATTTGTTATTAAAATCATAATCACAGTTTCAGGTGTGATTTATCCCCGCAGACCGAATATTAAAAGAGCTATTTTTATCCTTCCGACACCGCGGCTCCGAGTCAGACATTGGGCCTTCACTGCGCCATCAGCTTTTCTTGCCCCTGGCTTCTTATTGGAGCTGAAGCTGAGTGGATTGTTTTTTTCTTTCTTTCTTTAACACAAGAACCTTGAGAACAGATTAAGTCTACAATGACTTCTGAGAGGAGACATGGGAAAGAACCAAAAGGGAGGCACAGAGTGGTGTGGGCGTCAGAGCAAGCCCATCTTTTCAGAAGTGGTGGGTTTCCTTCAGCTCTGTGCAGGATCCCCCAGACAGTAGCCTTGACCTTGATTCTGGCTGTTCAGGAACACAGGAAGTACTAAGGAAGAGAAGGAAGCTCCTCTAGACGCATTTCCCACAGATTAGCTAGAGGAGGTGTTAAAATGAGTTTCAGTTCTCCTGTCCGTCTGACCCTGCAGCAGAGTTGCTCTTGAAGCCCTTGAGGGGCATTCCAGGGAAGTGGAGATTTATTGATGTAAGTGACTGTGACAGTAACTTGACAGCTGACAACTCCAGCATTATATATATATATATACATATATATATATATATATATATGTCACACATATATATGAATGAAGTATATATATATGAAGTATATATACTTCATATATATTCACATATATGGTAAATATATATATATATATATATATAAATAAATAAATGAAGAAGTGGTGAGATACCTGTAGATCATCAAAGGTTACAAAAATATTTCTTTATGTATGCGGTGTGTGCTAACGACACTAGGGACTACTTAAGGTGAGCTTTAATAACATTCCCTTTGAATGAGTTGCAAACTGTAGATAATAAATTCATTCCATCCTCACACAAATAGTTTTCAAGGCTGACTGTGTTTTCCATCATAAAAATAAATCTGAGTATAGAGTAGCATTGTAGAGGCTGGAGAGATGGCTCGGTGGTTAAGAGCACTGGCTGTTCTTCCAGAGGTTACAGGTTCAACTCCCAGTACCTACATTGTGGCTCACAACCATCTGTAACTACAGTCTCGGGGTCAACACCTTCTTCTGGCCTCTGGACAACAGGCATATCCTTGATGCACAGATATTTATGCAGCAAAATAGCCATACACATAAATAGAAGCTTTAAAAAATTAAGTTAAAAGAGTGGGTATTGTAAATCTATTGATACTTGGTTTGGCTGTAGGGAGTTTTACATCTATTTCAGCATTAAAAATGGAAGTTAGGGGCTGGAGAGATGCCGCAGTGGTTAAGAGCACTGACTGACTGCTCTTCTAGAGGCCCTGAGTTCAATTCCCAGCAATCACATGGTGCCTCACAACCGTCTGTAATGGGGTTCGATGCCCTCTTCTGATGTGTCTGAACACAGTGACAGTGTACGCACATATATAAAATAAATAAGTCTTTTTTTTAAACAAAAAATGGAAGTTAGGATAGCACAGGCCTTCTATAAACTGCCATGATCCTCATGGGAGAACAAAAGGGAGATAATGTCGAAGTGTGACCAGAAAAATTGTTCTGACTTCTCCACTGCAGTTTAGGGGTACCCAAGACACTGGACCCTACTGTAAGCACCACTACCTTAGACCCATGGACGTGGATTAAAAAATGATCAGCAAGTATCACATGGCCAGCCCTGAAACATCCATTGAGTAATAGTGCACAGACTGAACAGGTTAAAGATACTTATTTGTGTGCAGTCACGGTAAAAAATTTAAATAGGATAAAAGTAAAGATGCCACAGATTTAAAGGAGAACAGGGAAAAGGCTTATGGGAGGGTTTAGAGAGAGGAAAGAGAATTAAGAAATGCTCTGACTAAATTATAATCTGAGAGGAAGAGGAGAAGGAGGAGGAGGGGGAGGGGGAGGAGGGGGAGGGGGAAGAGGGGGAGGGGGAGGAGGAGGAGGAAGACGATCACCTGGTCAACCACACAGGAATAGAAGAAAATGCTGTTTGCATCAGTCTGTTTTGTGTTACTGTTGTAAACGGGTCTGGGTCCCAAAATATAACAAGGCCAAAGTGTTATGTCTGCTGAAGTGTTCTTAGCCTTTGGGGTAGCCCAGACTCAGACCTCAGGGTCCCGCTGAGGTTTTATTCCCAATTCTAACCTGTGTCCCACTCGGAATAGTCAGAGCTTAGCCTCGTGCTCGCTCTTGCTGGTCTTCTTAAAAGCGTCGCACTTGATAAAGCAGAAATTCGATTTTGAGCGTCACCTGCAACCTCAAGCACTTGTTTTGATTTCAAGAAGTGCTAGCCTCGGAAGAATTAGAATTCATGATGAACGGCTTCTTACATTTTTTTAAAATTAAGTTTTGTCTTCTTTAATTCTGATAGAAAAGACAGTGCATTACTTTTACATTACCCATAGTTACTATAAGACACCAGAAGCTAGATAACTTTTAAAAATGTATCTAGCCCACAGCGCACCTTCAAAGATCTATATCTGGGGGTGAGGGTGAAGGGTAGGTACACGTGTGGAGGCCGGACATCAACCTCGGGTGCTGTTCCACATACAGGAGCAATCTACCCTGTTGATTAAGACAAGCTCTCTCGTCAAGACCGATCAAGACCTAGACTGGCCAGCTGGTCTCTGACTCTGACTCTCCATTCTCGAAGTGTGGGTGTTGGGGATTGAACTCTGGTCCTCATGCTTGAACAGCAAGTTCTGCACTCCTTACGCTCCACTCTGCCTCTCCGAGAACCAAAATCTTAGCAAGACCTTCTCCAACCCAGAATCCTTAGCGCCTTGCCCTGCCGTAACACAGGCTAGAAGGAACCAGGACCATACTGTGTGATGTGTTTCCTGCTCCCCTTTTTCTTCCAAAGCTACTAGGATTCAGTCATGAGTGGGCACATGATTCCTAAGACCTTCCTTAATGCCAAAAAACTGTAAACATCAGAACCTCAGTAGATTTCTGCTCTAAACCCTCACCATAGGGAATCAGCTTCCGACACTGAGGCCACTGGAATACACTTAAGCCAACCTGAAACCAAAGCAGCGTCTGCCCCACACGGACCCTCCTCCTCTGTGGTGGGGCTGAGGACAAGGACATTCCAAAGTCCACCCTGCATTTCTGCCGCCTGTGTCCCTTAGAGGTCTTTGGGGCCTTATTTCCATGAAAAAACTCAGAATCTATTTTTCTCCTTTTTCACTCATGGATGTGGCAGCGGCTTGCTCAAGGTCGTCTGGTTTGTAATAGGACCCCTGTGCCCACAGTTCTCACCCCAGAGTCCTTCCCTGGGGAAGTTAGCGCCTCCCACCCCATTGAGATCAGCCTGCTGTGAGAGAGGCCCTGGTTTGCAAGCAGATATTTGAGTTTGAGCTTATCTCCTTTGTAGCAGTTGTCAGCTCATCTGTGTACCAATGGATTCCCCTTCGTGGCTCTGGGTCTTTGGTTTTGCCTTTTTGCTGCTGCTGCTGCTGCTGCTGTTGATGTTGTTTTGTTTCATTTTGGTTTTGTTCAAGACTCATCTGATTTTACCCTGTAGTCTAGCCTGGCCTTGAACTCATGATCCTCCTGCCTCCGCCTCCAAAGTGCACCATCACTCCCAGCTCCCTCTTCCAAATAAAAATATTCAATGTAAGAGAGAGGATAAACTGTGTCCTTTGTGTGACATCTTGGGCCTGTACAGTAAAATCTGAGTTCAAGAAGAAGAAAAAGAAGAAGAAGAGGAGGAGGAAGAGGAGGAGGGGGAGGAGGAGGAGAAGGAGGAGGAGGAGGAGGAGGAGGAGGAGGAGGAGGAGGAGGAGGAGGAGGAGGAAATCCAGTGTTCATTACCTGAATAAAGGAAAGTGGATTAAAAACCAAAACATTACCCATAAGCCAAGGTTCTGACTGAATTTTAAGGCTACACAGACTGTGTGCAGAAGCCTTCATGCTCAGATGGCAATCTGCAAAGCATTAGAGGTTCAGGAGGGCTAAAATGCCCCTGAGGCCACAGCCATAGCCCAGTGCCCCCCCCCTTCTGTGAGTCCTGTGCTTAAGGCTGATAGCAGCCCTGACTGTGCTCTTTGTAGACATTTTTGTCACGTGATTTCTTCCGGCACACATCACCACACTGTGTAGCTCCTCTCACCCTACTGTCTGCTGGGAGGAAAGCTGAGGGTTTTTTTTTTTTAATTAAAACTAAGCTGCTATGAGATCTGTTACGGTAAAGATGGAGCGTCTCTGGGGTAGCCACAGCCTCATCAACAGCCATGTTTAAGGGTGCAGTTCAGAAGCACTATGTGCATTCGTGTGGCTTGGCCAGCCAGTATACTAAACTCGTCATCTCCCCAAACTAAATCTCTACACTCTTACTCAGGCACCACTCCCTCCCAGAGCCTGCTAACCAGCGTTCTCGTCTGTCGCTCTAAGTGTGACTACCAGGGAGGCTTCATAGTAATTGAGGTTTTTATCGTGTTAGGCTTTTGAATCTGTTTTATTTCACATCATGGAGTGTATTTACAGTTTCAGAATTCCCTTCCCTTACAAAGTGAGTAGCGTATTGTGTTCCTCCATTCACACACTGACAGATACTTACATACATTGAGTCCCACATTTGACTGTTAGTGGGTAATGCTGCTATAGATACAAGTGTGTAAATGCACAAGTGTGCAAATGCTCTTTAAGACCCCGTGCTATAGTAGACCTCACTAAAGCTAAGGGGAAAGATTTTACTACTATCACCTGACCAGCTTTTCTTTGTATGTTGAAAGTGCTCAGAACACATTGACATTAAACTCTGACCTGATGTCAGAGCCAGGAGGGGACATTGTGTGCTGAGGACAGCCCCGTTGTTCCCAGCTTCCCTTCCTGTGTCTGGGTCTTTTTTGGCAGAGGCTGAAGAAGCTTCCAGTGTCACCTCAGGCCCAGGGGTTTTCCAGACAGGGTTTTGAGTCTCCTGGAATTCCATCTGGGGATGTGTACCCAGAAACTGGTAACTTCAGATGACCCTATCTTCAGGGGTGGCATAAGATTTCTGCTCATAGGACCCACAGAGGGGAGAGGGGCCTGAGTCTAAATCCCTGGGTTGTTTTCCTTTACCCTGATTGCCCTCAAAAGAAAAGGGCCCTTAGCAGTGGGTGCTTTCCAGTTAGAAAAAAAAATCCAATCTTCCTTTTTTTTTCTTTAAGCTGGCAGCAGTTGTTTAAGGAACAAGTCTATAGTTCTTCTGTAAGACAGAAGCCCAGGAGGCCCAAGGCTCCTAAAATTATCAGAATTCCTGACTCTGTGGCAGAAAACCTGTTTACCACAAAGAATTGCTCTAGCGAGTCCTTCTACTGGATGTCTGTCCAATTTCATGGACCTTGAAATCTCTGTTCTGATAAGGCAGTGGTTGTGGTTTTTCAGATTAAAACCAGTTAAATTCTATAGTTCTAGATTTAATGACATGTTTTTGTTTTTCTGGTCTGGACTCCTATAAGATACATATTAGTAAGTATACTTATCGTGATCAAGAGATAATAGTAATATTTTATTCCCTTGTAGTTGAAGGATTTAAATCTACTCCGTGACCTGGCCTGTAGCGTGTGTAAGCTGACATATTAATTTATATTCTTTGAGAGGTGTAATCAAAGTTCTTTGAGATAAATTTCACTGCGTTTCTGGGTAGGCCATGGATGTGGTCTAAGTCTGCTTCAGTAGTCCCCTCACCCACCTCTAGCCGAGACTTACATTAATTATTTTTATGTCTCTCTCTGTTCAACTCAATTTTTCCTATTATCTTTGCAGAAACATCTATTGCACATTTAAGCACGCCTTACGCCCCTTCTATTTGCACCTGCTAAATTAAAAACTTAATAAACGATCCCTTTGTACTACTTCTGAATTATCTACCTTGTTTCCATAGACGCTTTCTTCTCAACTCTAGGTGTACATTTGAGGAGGGGTCCTAGAGAGGAGTGGCAGTTTGTCTGCTCCCTGAGGGGGTGTAACAACAGTCCTTGAGCCATTTCTAATCCTGTTCTCCCTCTATTTTTTTTTCACATCTCCCTGTCTCACTGCCTCCTGGAACATGGAACATGATGGTCCATCATCTGGAAAAATGCTACCATTGGTTGCTGGGATGCGGAAAAAAATGGTGAGTCCTGGAGTTAATATTTAAGCACTTGATTTCTCTTTTGGGGGAAGAGTGATTCGTCAAGTGATTCTTTGACAGCAAGTTATCTTTAGCGTCTGCTGCCTGTCTGTGTCTGTATGGAGCCCATGTGACTGGGGTCAGAGGTCAGCCTCCTGAAGTGGAGAAAGTCCAGAGGAAAGTCCCAAGCTCCAAGAAACAGAAACCAGCCATTCACACTGACCAAAGATGAGGTTTAGATATTTTTGGTGGTTTCTTTTCTTCTTGCTTTCTCTTGAGTTTATGCTATGTTTTTATGGCATCTTACCACAGAGCCTTTTGAGAAGGCTCACTCTCTTCCAAGGTTTAGTCCTGCTATTTTCTAAGGCTTTTGATGATACATGTCCCTAAGTCTCGAGCCTCAGATCTTTAAAGCATATTTGTGGCAGATCTAAGTTCAAATGGCTTCTGTCTGTGATGGTTCTGGGATGGACTATGCCATCTCGGGAATGGCATCTTGTCGGTGTGCTTATGTTAAACATGGTGTGCACCTGCGTGTGTCAGTTCACTTCAGCTATCCCATGGGAGATGGGATCTAAACTACATAGTAACAAAACTGTTGAATATAGATGTAACTTTGTCCTTCCAAACCTGGGGAAGAATGAGGTGCAAACCCACTGTGCATGGCAAGGATGGAGAAATGGGGGAGATATGTTTATATATGTAAGTATATGCATATAACCATGAACATAGGTATTTTAAACACATTTTCCTAATTTTACAGGGTTCCAAGTAAGCCTTTTGTTCGAAAGTTATTAGAGGAGAGGCTAGGCTGGTTTCTTCTCCACTTTAATTAAATGATGTAGAATAGCTAATTGCAAGATCAATCGGGTTAGGATTAACTGCCATCGGATGCTCGTTGTCTTGATTATCGGATCCTTACTCCTGAGTCTCTCTCTCAATGAACTTCAAACTGCCAGGTCACAGGCAGAGCCAGACGAGGTACAGGATGACATTTGCTGGGAGCAAAGGCATTCGGAACAGCAGTTTGCTACATTCGAAATCTCTAAAATTGTCTGAAGGTTAGCACAGGTTTTGGCATTTGTGAACCTTCCTATTCTGGCATCCGTCATGTAGGAATCTTTATCTTGGATGACGATTTGGTTGCCCGTGAATATCCTTAGGAGTGTATGTCATTCGGTTTAATCTGTTGAGCTGAGAGGAGCTGATTTGACTCAATTACCTCATCAGCTATTTGCCTGTTATGCGATGTGGTGATTAGTAAGTTCAACATCCAAAAGTCTTTTGAGGTTCACCCTGCTTGTCTCTCAGGCCTCCCCATCTCCCTTTTCCTCATAGACAGTGGTAATCAGCTTACAGACATCACTTTTCCAATGATCATCAGTAGCCAGATTCTACTTCCTTTGAACTGATCACGAGCAGTCTCTGTGAATTCTCCATCTGCCTGGGCTCCTGAGTGCTTTCTGAGGCCGTGTGATGCTCAGGAAACCCTCAGAGATCTCAGATTCTAATGGGCACTGCTGGTCTCCATGTTATTTTCTCCTGAGCTTTGCTACGATGTGCATGACTCTTCCTTGCACCACTCCCTGTCCTTCTACTGGGGCATCTTTTGATTTTGATGTTTTCTGGGTTTCTTACTTACTCTTCCACCAGACACAGAGAATAGGTTGCACTGGCTCAGCAGTGAAGGGTTAACAGTGGATGGGTTTGTCACAGGGCCATGAGCCCAGTCACCATCACTTTCCTACCTACGACCCAGGTTCTAGACTTGATATGAGTCTGATGATCATCCAACCTGGTTGCAGGAACTGGTATCATCTTTCTTTATAGGAGAACAGACTGGGGTACAGAGATCAGCTTGCTGAAGGACATGAAGAAGCAAACAGAGGAGCCTGTTTTTAATCAGGACAGTTGTATTCAGTGTTAGGGTCTGAGTCAGGGTTTTACTGCTGTGAAGAGACACTATGACTAAGGCAACTCTTATAAGGACAACATTTAATTGGGGCTGGCTTACAGGTTCAGAGGTTCTGTCCATTATCATCAAAGTGAGAACATGGCAGCATTCAGGCAGCCATGGTGCAAGAGGAGCTGAGAGTTCTACATCTTCATCTGAAGGCTACTAAAGGGAGACTGGCTTCCAGGCAGCTAGGATGAGGGTCTTAAAGCCCACGCCCACAGTGACACACCTACTCCAACAGGGCCACACCTGCTAATAGTGCCACTCCCTGAGTCTAGCATATACAAACCATCACAGGGTCATAGCATCCTTCACCTCACACACTCTCTGTTAACCCACCTCATCTGCATCTTGACCCTCCACACCAACAAGACAGACTCTGAGTACATCCTACTGAACATTAGGTCACATCCACTTCATTCTGATTTGTGTTAAGCATTTAGCTACAAGTTCTTCCATGAGACAAAAGTGGCCAGGCCTTGGCAGTAGAACATGGATAACAGGCGAGGTTATAAAACCATTAGAAGACAATATTGTCCAGAGTGCTTCTGTCTCTAGATAAACAGACATCTTTGCATCTGACTGTATATTCATGTGCCGGTTCAACTATACCTAGGCTAGGAGCAAAAAGCAGACAGAATCTAATCCTTTTCTAGGTCCCAATAAAATCTTTCACCTACAAATTCCATTTGGATTTTTGACTCCTGTGTTAAGACTTCTAAATCTAATCACGGGCCCTTCTCTAATGGCTAATTTTCTGCTTTATTAGGCAGGATAATAAGGCTCTTCTCAAAATCAGAGAGACATGATAAGTGGAACGTTATCTTGGTCGATTGCCCCTCATGTTCCTTTCAAGAAGCTCCATCAGCGAGTACAAGAATGAGCCGGGCCCAGGCGGAGCGGGGAGGGTTGGCCAGAGCACTCGAATTTCTGGTCACCTACTCTGAGTTTGTGGTATCAGTCACCATCCCTACTGTCTACCTCTTACTCTCGGGACATCTTCCATCTGAATCCTCCAGAGTCATTCCCAGACCATAATACTCTCCTGTTTCAAACAGCCCAGTGGTTATACGATGCTTTTGGTAGTGTTTTTCTAGTGTAGTACTACAGCAACCCAGAAAGGGGTAGAACCAGGTAGGGGTGTCACAGCAAGTGTCACTAATAAGCTGAATGCTAAATTAA
Organism: Grammomys surdaster; assembly: GCF_004785775.1. NCBI lineage: Eukaryota > Metazoa > Chordata > Mammalia > Rodentia > Muridae > Grammomys > Grammomys surdaster. The sequence goes on along the minus strand of NW_021604590.1, from coordinate 3,918,618 downwards.
AAAAAAAGAGGTGTGTGTGAATATATGTATACTTTTAGTGCTTGTGTGTGTGTGCACACTCAAGCATGCATGTGTATGTGTGTACATGTATGTGTGCATGTGTATGCATGTGTGTGTGCATATGTGTGTACATAAAGCATGCATGTGTTTGTATGCATATGTGTGTATGCATGCTTGAGCATGCATGTGTATGTGTGTGCACCTGTGTACATGTGTGTATATGTGCATGTGCATCTATTCATTCAAGCATGCATGTGTGCATGCATGTATGTGTGCATGCATGTATGTGTGCATACATGTTTGTATATATGTGTGTGCACATGTGTGTGCACATGTGTGTACACATGTGTGTATGTGTTTTGCATATGTGTGTATGTGCACACACTCAAGCATGCATGTGTATGTGTATATGTGTGCATATGTATACATGTGTGTGCATATGTGTGCGTGCATGCTTAGGCATGCATGTACATGTTCAGCATGCATGTATATGTAGGAGCAAGGGTCAACCTCATGTATTATGCTTCAGATGTCTTCTATGTTGTTTTTTGAGAAAGGGTCTCTCACTAGCCAAGTGCTTACCAAGTAGGCTAGGCTTGCTGGTCAGCAAATCCCAGGGAGCCTTTGTCTCGACCTTCCTGGCAGTGTATTACAAGTCAGCACTGCCCAGGATGCTTTTTTACATAGCTTCTGGGGATTCATCCAAGGTCCTCATGCTTGGGTGGCAAGTGCTTTATTAACTGTCTGACTATCATCATCAACAACAACGACGACGACTTAGTATACTCTATTTTGAGTGTATGACCGTCTTGTCTGAACATATATCTGCCATCACATGTATGTGCAGTTTCATTCATAGATAACCTGTAGGTAGAACGAGAGACTAAATCTGAAGAAAGCCCCAACATCTAAAAAGATGTCAAATGGTCAATGCTGCTTTTCTTTTCCCAAATCATTTTGGTAGTAGTTGGAAGGTAAAAAAATTCAGAAATATGTTCTCTATGGAAAAGTCATGGGTTCTGTACCTCAGAGTGAGAAAAGTTTCAGACTTTTTAGGACAGCCACACACATGCACATGCACACTCATACACACAAGCACATACACTCACATATACATACACAACATGTGCACACACACACTCACATACATGCACACACAGAAGCACATACACTCACACAAATATGCATACACATGCACACATATGCACATACACTCACACATGCACACACACACACACACACACACACACACACACTTTCTCCAATCCCATTTTTTCTTCATTGGGTTGCTGTTAATCTCTGCTTGGTCACCCCTACCTGCCCACTCATCTGTCTGGCCTTGGCCATCCTAGAAAGCCTCACATGTCTCCAGTTTTCTGTGTTCCTTTTCCTCGATCTCTCTTTATCTAACAGCTGCTGGTGTTTGTTATAGCCAGCTCCTGCTGGAGATCTACTCACCTTCCTTTCACCGCCTTCAGAATCCTTTCTTTTCAAAGTATCTCTTTGAGAACATCATACAGGTTTTGACCATATTCACTCTCCCATCCCCAACTCTTCCCAGATTCTCCCCACTAGACACTCACAGCACCAGGTCTGTGTCTTTCTCACCCAATTTCCTTCATTATGTGGGAGGGAGGGACTTGCCTTCCTCACCCATGTTGGTTTCTGAAAATCAGAGGTGAGCCTGCATCTCTAGAGACTTCCCTGTACCTAACACCTGGTATCTAGTAGGCCATCACAGCTGTTTCATGAGTGGCCTCGAAGTGGACATTGAGCTTATTATTAGCCAGTGTGGCTGGAAACATCAAAGAGTAGAGCAGATACAAGCAGAGGGAGAGCCAAGTGTCAGTTTGGTTTCAATCTGAGTCTGGTGGGGAACTGTGCTGAACTCCAACCATTTCTTAACTGAGGAAGCCCTGGGTGTTTCTATGCTCACATTGACTGGTGGTTTCTGAGGTTGGTGCCCTTAGAGGAATGTGGACTCTAGCTATCTGTCTTTGGTAGGACAGTTTCTGAAGGGAGCTTGATACCTGAAGACCACTTGCTAGTCGCACTTCTAGCAACTGAAGAATCCGTTCCTATAAGGGGACCTGGGAACTATATCCTAGTACACATGACTTTTTGTGACATTAATTAAAGGGAAGAAATGCCTATGGATTTGGGGCATGGGGAATAAGAAGAAATGAAACAATTAGGCCATTTCAATTTTAAGAGGAGAGGTTTTCAGTAAAACGGATTTTTCTCTGAATAAGAAGCTATGATTCTCAGAGACCCCCTTGAGGTTTAAGACCTGGGAATATAGCTCAGTGGCAGAGTGTGCTTTGCATGTGTAAGCCTTTGCATTCTGTCTTTAGCAACACACACACACACACACACACATCCATATCTATACACCTGCACACAGTAATGCACACACAAACACACACAAAAAAAATAATTAAGCATTCTGGCTCTAAAAGCAGTAACTAATAGTTTTAAACTTTCCAGATATTAAAACTTTAGGCTAAAGATACAGCTTGTTGATAGAACATTTGCCTACCAATGAAAGGCCTTGTATTCAATCCCAGAATACACACACACACACACACACACACCACTAGCCCACAAAACAAACAAACAAACAAGCAAATAAATGGACTTTAGCTCATTCTATAAACATTTATTGGTTATTTCAAGTTTATGAATTCTTTAAAAATTAAGTCAAATACCATGGAGTAATGGGGATTTTAAACACCAGGTCAACTAGGCCATTATTGAACACATGGCCATAGTATAAGGAAAATAATAAGGAAAAATAATTTTAATATTATTATACACAGAGAATAGATGTACTAATCATGTTGGCAGAATAAAGATGAGAATGGGGGCCATGTAGAGTGGTCTGCACACATGCACACATGCACATGGATATGTCTGTATGTGTGGCTGTGTTGTGTTAAGTATGTGTGATTGGACACCTTAGGAATGAGATATTATCTGAGCTAAGCCTCCAGAGTCTTCATTTTGGCTTCTCCAAGAAATATTAGCTTTCCCTTTTTCCCTTCCTACTCAGCTTTTATAGCTTCTGCCATGGCTCACAGGCCCATGTCTGCATGATAAAGGAGAGGCACAGGACAGGGCTAAAGATGATGTCAGAGCCATCACTTGTTGGTACCCTGGGGTTTGACTCCTATAAATGGACAAAGTTCCTAGATCTGCAAACACCTTTCATGCCCAGGCTGGGGGTCTTCAGTCTCTGCACACAGGACTAGCCTTTTGCATAGAACCCCAGATTTACCCTGTCCCTGGTTTCTGTGAATTGAAGCTGCACAGAACGGAAGGGCCTCTGATTCTTTCTACCACGTTCTAGAAGAAGCTGCCTTTGTTCTCTTACCTGAGGCCCCTCTCCTGTTTGTAGTTTCAGTGGTTATATTGTTCCTTTGTTTTCTCAACCTGTATCTTTAATCATTGCTCAGACAACAATGGTGCTGATGAATGAGATACTATGTGTCTCTTTCAAAGGTTTACTAGAAAGGAAACCAACGCCAGCATTCTAGAGTACAAAGCCAAAGTTCTAAATGATGTTTATGAGGCAGTGAGCATGATAAGGACTCAGTTAAACATTACTTTGCTTAGAAAGTAATTGTACTCAGGGCCAATAGTGAACATCAGCAAAACGAGAAACAATTGATTCATCAAGTTCTTCTTTCCAGCCAGAGAGAGAATGTGCTTACTAGCCACAGACCTTTAAAATCAATTTTAGTCTCTGTGTAGATTTATTTATCAGTCATTTTCCTATCATTCCTAAAACCCTATATTTAAAAAGCATCCATCGATTACTTTACTCCAAAGCCTTTGCTCAAGGGATAAAGACAGGAGGCCCCTAGGGAACTTTACATTTTTGTATCTCTATTGATTCAGCCTCACCTTCTTTATATGGCACCAGCATCACCTATAACTTTCTTTGCAAGGATCGGTTATTCTGCTATTGACATTAGCTTCTATACTGGCAGGGTATGTGGAAAGAGTCCTGTGTTCAGGGAGAACTGTGGAAGGATGGGCTTTCTATACCACAGGACATGCTGCCTGCTCCCCCTCCCCTGCGACACACCCCGTACAGTCCATTAAAAAACCTAATTGGAAAATTCCATTGCATCATAGGTCAGATTGCCTTGCCATCCATTTGAGAACCGGTGTGAAGACATACACATCTTAATGGCCAGTTTTACATGAAAGCCTCTCTCGTTTTTTCAAGCTATTGAAAAGGACCACTTTAAATAATTTATCCAATTCATTTCGTCTTAATTTTAGCCAGTAAATAGCTTCAAAGCTTCAGGCTGTCCATAGGAGTTTGTTTGTTTGTTTGTTTGTTTGTAATCAACTATGTGTCTGGAAAGATGGTTGGGTGAGCTCTGGCTCTACAAACTGGGGGACCTGAACTCAGATTCCCCAGGGCTGGCTTTCTTTGTTTCTTTGTTTCTTTGTTTCTTTCTTTGTTTCTTTCTGTCTGCCTGTCTCTCTTTCTTTTTCTCTTTCTTTTCTTTTAGTTTTTGAGACAGGGTTTCTCTTTGTAGCCCTGGCTGTCCTGGAATTCATGCTATAGACCAGGCTGGCCTCGAACTCACTGGGATTTAAAGACCTGTGCCACCAACTCCGGCTAGTAGGGCCCACTTTCAAAGCTGCTGTGGCCACACTTTCTTCCAATTTCAACACTGAGGTATGGGGCTGGGGCAGCTGGAGGATGGTTGTGGCTTGCTGGTCAGTCAGCCTAGGTGAAAACAGCAAGCTCCAAGTTCGGTGAACATACCTATTTCAAGAGGGTAAGGTAGAGCCTGGCAGGAGAACACCGGATGTTCTCCTTTGGCTACCATACATGAGAACAGGCTTCTGCATCCACCACTCCCTATACTTACAGTAAAGCAAAAAGAGCTATCTCTTTTAGCAAAAATGAAACACTCCAAATCACGCTTCTTGTTCATTCCTATCAGTGTGCTTTTATAAACCATTTATGGTAGCAGCGTTAACACTTGGATTCTTTGACTTAGCAACAGTTTACAAAGGAGAAAAAAAATCACTTTACATCTGCAAACTGTGAGGCAAACAGTGGTTGATCGTCTGTCACAAGAATAAAAATCTGGTCACACGTAGAACAGAACAGGCATTTCTGGGACAGTTCTCAACGTCTTCTTGCTTATCTGACCCTCATCCAACCTGTTTCTTGGACTTCTGGGAAAAATTCATGACTCATACTGGTTCAAAGGTTACCCTGGCACATACTCAGCTGTCAGCAGAACATCTTGACTGTCTCACGATTTTTTAGAAATCTACGGAGGGGTAAAATTGACTCCACAACATTTTACTGCTTGTCAGGTCCAGCGGGTGTCAGCAGAAGCGAGTCTGACACTGCTGTTCTGAACTTTGCTTCCCCAGCAGGGTTGGCAGATTGTGAAGCAGTCTGAGATAGCTCAGGGAGCCAGCTTAGCTGCCTTAGAGGCCTGCTTCTATCTATCCTACAGAGACAAGAGGTCTTGGAGCCGCTGCTTATCTGGAAGTTTTATCTCTTGCTCTAGCTGGAGCCTAACCCAGGCTCAGGAGAGTTGTTAGAGCCAATTTTAAAATGCAAGCCCTGCTTATCCGGAATTCAATCTGTACTTTGTACCTTCAGCAGCCTCTCCCTCCTTGTTCAGAAGGTCTGAATACTGGCTTCCTAGTTCCCCACATTATGAAAACTGGAGAGATTGGAGTGTAGTTTGGGAAATTGTTTCCCCACCCCAACCCCAGCAACATAGATACAATAGGAATGTCATGAATTTTCTGAATGCAAGTTGTTTTATATGCACGAGAGAGTTAATCTTGTTAAGCTATTGGGGGAGTGAGGGAGATATTCACAAAGACTCTATCCTGTGTACCCCTCAGTGCCTGGTCCCTAAATCCCACAGTATAGAGTGGGCTCTGCAGATGGCAGCTTTGCCACAAGTGTGTCTTCATAGTAAACATGGTAGAAAAATTAGTTCTAATTCTTCCAGTGATTAGAAAGATTCTCTCTCTCTCTCTCTCTCTCTCTCTCTCTCTCTCTCTCTCTCTCTCAGAACTATAGAGTTTAAGGGTATGTTGTGTAACTTTACTTTTCTTTGGCTTAATTGATCCAAATCTTATGCTGAGAGCGCCACCTAGTGTAGGTTTCAGGTTAAGAAAATCCCATGAATTTTTCAAAGGGGGCCAACATTTACTGACTGTTCTCCAGTCAAAACTGGGGACAAAAATTAACTTACTGGCTGTTCTCCAGTCAGCTCTGTAAAACAAAAGACATTACTATTTCATAAGGTGTTTTCCTGGCTCCGAACATCCGGGAAATCGTGGCTATGGAGGCATTCTTTTTCAAAAGCATTTCTGCATACACTTGTGTGAGTGTGTGTGTGGCGGGGGGACTTGGAGTTGATTCTATTATATCATTTGGTTACAAGCTTGGTGGCAAGCGACCTACACACTGGCCCACAGAAAAGTTCTTAATCACTCCCTTGTTTCTATTCAAGTTCTTATCTCATAGACTTTTTTAAAAGGCAATAACTGCATCACTTATGTGTCTAATTTCAGTTTTAGGTTGTAATTGTTACCTTCGCCTGTGGTAAACGGATTTAGATGCAATTTTCTGGTGATAAAACAAGGAAGAGATCTTAAAATTTAAAAAGCTCAGAAATGGCTCAACCGGTTGGCTTATACTTACCATCCGATTTGCTCTGTTATTGTTGTAAACTGGGGATTGTGTTTTGATGGGCAATTTAATTAAAATTTTAATAATGTCATTAAATTATATTTGGAAAGCTCCTATGTTATATACAGCTTTATGACTCGGATTTGTTTACTTAGTAACCAAATGGAATTATCCCACAGTTGGCATGGTTACTTCTTCAAGTTTGAAAATAGATTCGGATTCCTTCCTATTTTCCTCTCACAGAGAGCAGCTTCAGGTGCTGTATGGCTTTTTTCAGTGTTTGAGTTTGAACAAGATTGATTCCCAGTGGCTCATATATTTGAATTCTTAAGGGTCTTTCGTTGGTGGAGCTGTTTGGGGGGGGATTAAAAGGCATGGTATTTTGGAGGAGGTATGTCACTAGGGGTGAACTTTGAGATTTCAAAAGCCCACTCAATTCTCAGATAGCTCTCTGCCTCGTTGTTTCTGTCTCTCTGCCTCCCTCCACCCCACTTGTGGATCAAATGTAAACTCTAAGCAGTTGTTCCTGCTCCATGCCTGCCTGCCTGTTTGCTGTCACGATCCTCACCGTGAGGCTCACAGACTCTAGCCCTCTGGAACTGTGAGGGCCTTAATTAAACACTTTCTTTTATAAGTTGCCTTGGTCATGGTGTCTCTTCATAGCAATAGAAAAGTCACTTAGACAGCCAGTGACTTCCAAGAAGAAGGTGTAAATACAATCATTTAATGAGGAGATGCCTTCTGAGAAATCAGTCGCTAGATGATTTTGCTCTTGAGTGAACAATAGAGAGCACAAACTGAGATGGTTTCCATGCTGGTGTCCCCAGGATGTCCTTGGGTGATGTGGTATCACAGGACCGTCATCAGATGTGCCTCTTTGATGATATAAGTGTTCTATGTATGATTCTAATGTGCTTAACTGGAGTGTGTATATGTGCCTGCAGGTGCCCAAGGAGACAAAGGAGGGTGTCTGGTGCTTTGGGATGGGATTTTTAGGTGGTTGTGAGTCTCCTGATGTGGACGCTGGAAGCTGAAGCTGAGGTCTCTTCAAGAGTAATGTGTGCTCTGAACTGCTTAGTCATGTTTTTCATCTAAACAAGACAATTGTGTGACAATTGTATTCTCTTGTGTTTGGGCATTTAATGTTAGGAGTGTGTATGCTTGCATATGTGTGCATCTGAATGTATTGTCTGTGTGTGTCTGTGTGTCTGCCTGTCTCTGTCTGCCCATCTGCCTGCCTGTGTGTGTGTGTCTGTGTGTGTCTGTGTGTATCTGTATGTGTCTTTGTGTGTCTGGGTGTCTGGGTGTGTGTGCCTGTCTGTGTGCTTGTGTGTGTCTGTGTGTTTATGTGTCTGGGATGTGTCTGTCTGTGTCTCTCTGTGTGTCTCTGATTCTGTGTGTGTCTTTGTGTGTGTGTGTGTTTGTATGTGTCTCTGTGTGTGTTTGTGTATGTGTGTGTTTGTGTGTGTGTGCTTGTGTGTGTGTGTTTGTGTGTGCCTGTCTGTGTGTCTGTGTGTGTGTATCTGTGTTTCTGTGTGTGTGTTACTGTAGTGTGTAGTGTAGTGTATGCACACATGCTGGTACATGAGTCTATACGTTTATATGGAGACTAGAGGAAGACACCAGTGTCCTTATCTATAGCTTTCCACTTTATCCCTCTGAGACAGGGTCTCCTACTGAACCTGGAGTTAAGCTGTTGGCCAGCCGGCCACAGTGCTCCTCCTACCACTGACCCCTCCCCACCGCTGCCCCCCCATCACTGTCCCCCATCTCTGTCCCCCATTGTTGCCTCCCATCACTGCCTACCCCCATCACTGCCCCTCCCCCTGGCTCTGGGATTACTGGCACACGCATGACTTTTTACATGGTTCCCAGCATCTGAACTCAGGCCTTCTTGCTTGTGTAACAGGCGCTCTTACCCACCAAGCCCTACAATACGTTGCTTTAAGTCTAGTAAGAAAATCCAGCTTCACGTTGGATGTAGTTGGGTATGGAAAAGTATCTTTATTAATCCTCCTAGATAGTTCTTTCAACACTTCGTGAAAGGGGTTTGACTATCCAAGAGATTCCATGCCTTCCCCTTGAGAACGACTAGTCTACTCAAGATGAGGCCTATCCAATTTCATCTGTGATGTCTAGGAGCTCCTGAATTCCTGAGACACTGGTACGGGAGGCCTAGAATAGTAGAGGCACTCGGCTCCAGAGCGTCCTCTGTCGGCTCAATACAACAAGCACTGAGGCAGAACCCCCTGCGACTGCAGAGCTCTGTCTGTGGGTGGGGAGCCCCGAGGTATGATACCAGTGGTGCATTGGTGTTGACAAGGATATGTGTTTTCACTGGCCTAGGAGACCCAGTATCCAGAGACAGAGGATGAAGTCCCACTCAGCTTGAGGAAGGAGCTAGAGAGACAGGGCAAGGGCCACTTTCTACCCGTCTTCTGTCTGTCCTCCAGAATGAGGCTGACCTGTATGTAGGGTTTGCATAACTTTCCCAAACTCTGAATACATGTAGAAAACTGATTTTAGCCATTATTGCTGGGAAAAAAATATAACAAAGATGGATTTTTATATAGTGCGTTCATGTTGAATGTGGAATTCAGTATTTAACGAATGGCGGAATAATGGGTAGTTTCCCCCTGAAATAATAGAAAACAAACACCACGAAAATGGAAACAGAACTCCTGGGGAGGCAAAGGCTGGATCACACAGCAGGCACTGAGCACCACCCGCGGCTCCAGAGCGCCCTCTGTCGGCTCAATACAACAGGTACTGAGGCAGCACCCGCGGCTCCAGAGCTCCCTCTGTGCATAGGGAGCCCAGAGGACTGACAGTTAAAGGAAAACCCAGGGACCAACAGGCCATACGGAGGGAGGGACCAGGGCCAAGTACAAAGACACAGACACGAGTGTGAGTGTTCTGAGGTGGAAAGTACTAAGGTCATAAGACAGGTCAGTGAAGCACCGGGCTACTAGAGCAAACGGGGATTGAACGGATCTGATGACATCACAGGCGGGCAGTGAGCAAAGAACAGACTGTAGCCAGACCCTTAGCAAACTGCCACGGGAATGCTGACATGGGAGGTGAACGAACGTGGTCTAAAGTTGGTTGAGCATTTTATGGTCTTGCATAATGGTGTCAAAGGCTTGTTGGAAAAGAGACACACACATCAATGTCACCTAGAATTTGTTAGAAATACATCATGGACCCCACCCATGCCTACTAAAATATAGATTTTAGAGGTGGGAGACGGTAAGAAGTCCCTTCATGTGCATGTTACAGTTTGGGATGCTCTGGATTGGTTGCTTTCTGTGGTTCTCACTACCTTTCTCGACCTCAGAGTCTAAGTGGTCACATGCCTTATTCTGGCCTTCAGGAATGGTTTGAATGAAGATCCCACACACCCATAGTATCTATAGTTATGTGCTTGGTCCCCAATTGATGAAGTATTACAAGGGTTGGGTATGTCTGTGTTAGGGGAGATGTATCACTGGAGGTGGGTTTTGAGGTTTCAAAAGTTCAGATTAGACTTTATCTCTCTCTCTCTGTCTCTCTCTGTCTCTCTCTGTCTCTCTCTGTCTCTCTCTCTCTCTCTCTCTCTCTCTCTCTCTCTCTCTCTCTCTGTGCCTCTCTCTGCCTCTCTCTGTCTCTCTGCCTCTCTCTCTCTCTCTGTCTCTCTCTCTCTCTGCCTCTCTCTCTCTCTGTCTCTCTGCCTCTCTGTCTCTCTGTCTCTCTGCCTCTCTCTCTGTCTCTCTGTCTCTCTGCCTCTCTCTCTGTCTCTCTGTCTCTGTCTCTCTGTCTCTGTCTCTGTCTCTCTCTGTCTCTGTCTCTCTCTCTCTCCCCTCCCTCTCCCTCCCCTCCCCTCCCCTCTCCTTGCTGCCTGTGGAACAGGATGTAAAGCCCTCGGCTCCTGCTCCAGCACCATGCCTGTCTGCTTCCCATCACAATAGTCATGAACCATGGTCACTGTGTTTCTTTCAGCAGTAGATCAGAAACTAAGATACGGGATGTGGGTGTCTGGACCAATCAGCTACAATGTTGTCTACACAAAAAATATAGTTAGAGCAAAACAGACTTCACAAATTATATTTACATATTTTATATTTGTGTACATATACATATATGTGTAACAATACTCATCAAAGAAAAATGCTATCAACTTGAGAGTAGGGGTACATGGGAGAAGTTAGAGGGAGGAAAGGGAAGGGCAAAGTAATGTCATTCTCTATAAATGAAAAACATATCGATATAAAAGAAAATAGCTGTCAACAAGCCATAGTGATGCACACCTTTAGTTCCAGCACTTGGGAGGCAGAGACAGATGGATCTCTGTGAGTTCAAGGCCAGACTACTTTGCATAGTAAAGTCTAGGATAGTTAGAGCTACATAGTGAGACCCTGTCTGTCTTGAAAGAAAGAAAGAAAGAAAGAAAGAAAGAAAGAAAGAAAGAAAGAAAGA
>NW_021604590.1:3847651-3902472 GCF_004785775.1 Grammomys surdaster | reverse complement strand
TGGATGGATGGATGGATGGATGGATGGATGGGTGGATGGATGGATGGATGGATGGATGGGTGGATGGGTGGATGGATGGATGGATGGGTGGATGGACAGTGTATCCATTTTGGATATTTAGTTAATTCCAAACTGTTTTTGTCCCCATTTCTAAACATGTTTCAATTTTTATTTTTATCTTTTACAAATTATCATATAGAACATTTCATCTTTTACACAGATTTTTGGCACAGTAGAGTCCTGTAACCAAGAACGTAAAGCAACCCTGTCACTAACATAGAAGCCACTGATCTCTTCTCTATCACTATGGTCTAATATTCTCTGTAGATCATAGGAGCATGAAGCTATGTGTGACTTTGTTTGGCTTCTTCACCCGTCGCAAGTTGATCCCTACATGAATCACCTGTTACTACATTACACGAACGTACCACAGTGTGTTTGCCCACTCCCCTGATAAAGGCTGATTCCAGCTTCAGGCAAATATGGGTTCTTGTCATGGTCAATAATGTTCAGGGTTTTTGTTTATTTGGATTGATTATTTGATGTGTGTGTCTGTGCATATGTGTGTGTGTGCATGTGTGCCTGTGTATATGTGCATACCTTTGTGTGTGTGCATGTGTGTGCATGTGTGCACCTTTGTGTGTGTGTGCATGTGTGTGCATGTGTGCATGTGTGCACCTTTGTGTGTGTGTGTGCATGTGTGTGCATGTGTGCACCTTTGTGTGTGTGTGTGTGTGCGTGCATGCATGTGTGTATGTAGAAGTAAGTGCTACATCACTGGGATCAGTGTTTAGGAGTGTAGGATTGTTCCATCATATGGTAAGAACCTCATTAGGACCTGTCGAGCTTCCAGAGTAGGTAGCTCTTCTAGTTCATATTCTTCAACCCCTGGTGCTCTGTCTCCTCACCAGCACATGGTACTGTCAGTATATTTTATCACAACCACTCTCACATGTGTATGGGAATCGGGCTAGGGTGTTTTATGTTTGCCTGGGGTTTGTTTAGTGCTAGAACTCCAACTCAAAGCCTTACATGTGCTAAGCCGGCACTCTGCTCTGTGGCTGAGCTACATTCCCAGCAGGAGACTTAAGTTTTAAGTGAGGGAGAAAGGGCCCTTCTTACTAACTTTAGTCCAGTCTTCATTCTGAAGAGCTAATGATACCTTGGGAATTCAAACATATGCTTATGGGAGATTTTTATCCTCAAATGCCAACCTGGGTACTGGGAATCCTTGGGCTGTACTGATCCACTCTTGCTCAAGTTTTGAAAGCCCAAGAGGAAGGGACCTGGTGAGAGATTGGATATAACCAGAGGCAGCTGGGAAAGGATGGGAGTGGCTTACAGCCCCTTGCCTCTGTCTTCATTTTCTCCTTCCTTTCTTTTCAGTAGAAAGTAAACAGAGTGCTGCTTGTTTTAACTCAAATTTAAAAGTTGTTACTTTTACTTCCAATTCCTTTGTAAGGAGCATAAATCCCCCATTACCCCTCTGAACAGCAATGGAAGGATAAAAGTTCTAGAAAAACAGTAACTGAGATAATCAAAGAAAGCATCTCTGTGTTTGTGTTAGCTCACACAAACACAGCCAAGACTCTGATTACTGTCCTTGAATCATCAGAATCACTGTCCTGGCGATCAGAACAGCAATAGCAACCCCCATCGGGAGAGAATCCTGAAGAATCATATACCTGTGTTTATTTTTTTAATCGGGAGGAAAATTCTAGCAAAAGGTAGACTGCGGGAAAGGATCACTGAGATGCAGGTGTGAGGTGCCTCTCTGGGGCAAACACACCACAGCAAGGATTCTCTGCTCTCCATTTCAGCCCACACAAGGTTGAGTGGGAGCACTGTCACAAACATGATCATACAAGCATGATTGATTAACTGTACCTAACAGAACCCATACCTTCTCACACATCACAATCACGACCAGAACGATAAATGGAGCGATGTGCTTCGGTAGTCCGATCTTGGCCACCTTGAGTTGAGAAGTAACTCTGTAATTGCCACACTTAAGCACCTTTTAGAAGTCTAAGTAATTTCACTTTTTTTGGCAAGGGACGTTGACAGGGGAAGAAAGTCTGCTATGTTTTGCCGAACGCTCCCCTGGTTTCCTGTAACCATTAGCATTTCTAAGAGTACACTCTGTCATGAGGTGACATCATAAAATTAACTTGAGTTCTCCTCAATGAAAAGAGGAGAATTTTTTTGACTGTTACTGTATTTTTATGACTTTATCTGTTAACTTCTGGTGTCACCTGCCAAATCGGTTACACATTTATGGGAACGCAGTATGTCTACATCCTCCTATGTCCAAAATCATTTACACATTTACAGGAACACAGTATGTCTACATCCTCCTATGTCCAACAGAGCACGGATACTAACTCAAATAACTCTCAAATAACAAACATTTCCCCATCTGCTACAACCATTTTTTTTTTAATTAAACTAAGATGTCATAAATACTTAGGTTCCTAGAAATAAATCTCAGGACAGTTGGCGATGCCTATTACTTTCTTCCAAAATTAAAATCATACTTATTAATGAATCCTATCTTGGATGCCTCAAGATTTTACTTAGACTTTTTTTTTTTTCAATTTACCAAAGGTAAAGAATAGGAATGTTGCTTAATCATGGCAGAGAGATGGTCTTTAACTCTCAGAGTCACAGACTCTGGAGTTTACTCACGACCTGTGCTCTGTCACCTTGGGCCATGTGTGTGACTTCCTTGTGTCTTTTATTATTATTATTACTTTTTTTTTATAGTCCAGTCATTACTCCCCTCCCAGTCCCTCCTCCCACAGTTCTTCATCCCGTTCCTTCTCCCCCCAACCCCTGGCCTCCAAGAGGATGTCCCCTCCCCCAACCCCTCACCAGGCCTCCCAATTCCTGATCTTCAAGGGTTAGGCATGTCTTCTCTCACTGAGCCAGACCAGGGAATCCTCTGCTGTATATGTGTTGGGGGCCTCATATCAGCTAGTGTATGCTGCCTGGTTGGTAGCTCAGTGTCTGAGAGATCTCAGGGGTCCGGGTTAGTTGAGACTGCTGGTCTTCCTATGGGGTCACCCTCCCCTTCAGCTTCTTCAATTCTCCCCTAATTCAACCGTAGGAGTCCCCTACTTCTGTCCAATGGTTGGGTGTAAGTATCCATGTCTGTCTCAGTCAGCTGGTAGTAGGGCCTCTCAGAGGACAGCCATGATAGACTCCTGTCTGTAAGCACACCATAGCATCAGTAATAGTGTCAGGCTTTGGAGCTGCCCCTTGAGATGGATTCCAAGTTGGGCTAGTCCCTGGACCACCTTTCCCTCAGTGTCTTCTCCATTTTTGTCTTAATTCTCCCATCTGAAGTGTGTGTGTGTGCAGAACTTGAACCTCGGGGATGGGCAGTGAAGCACCAAGTAGGTATTTGCAGAAATGCAAAAATGCAGACATGAACCCACTATTTGATTCCTACACTGTGATTCAATATGTACACACACACATGCAATTTTATAGTATCTCTATAGTGTATATATTCCATATTTAAATGTTGAAGGTATTATTTTAAAAAACTAGTCTCCCTTATTTGTAGTTGGCAAAAGGCCATGTTTTTGTATCATCAAAAGCATTTTAAGAAATATCTCCGTTCATTAAACCTCTTTGCATCTTGAGGATACTGGTTCTAATGTTGGAATTACTGGTCTTGGGGTGTGGTTGACATTAATATTCTTATAGCCTGATGCACGGCTGTTCTCCAAGTTCACCACACACAGTGTCAGGAGGTTGTGTGAGTCCTCAAACTCCTGCGGACAAGAGAACTGTTATTTCAATGTGCATTTCCTAGCTCAGTGGTTGTGCAATGGCACCTAATACTTGTTTAATTCTGTATTGCCTTCATTGTCCGACATACTGATACAACTTTCCAGGGTGTTCTGTAGTGGACTTTTGTGTGAGCTAAATCGTGGTCCTGTTAAGTGGCGTTGCAGTGTTGTCCGAGGGACGTAAGTCCTTCCTTCTAATAGGTCTACATTCATCGTGTGGGCAGCACCGTGAACAATGCATCTTTGTGTTCTCACCTTCGTTCTCACTTTTGCATGGCACAGAATGATGGCATTTCATCAAAGGCTCACAGTAGGTCGCATTAGGAAAGAGTTGACTCCCCCTAAAGTTTGGGCTAGACGGGTGGCTCAGCAGTTAAGAGCATTTGCTGTTCTAAGAGAGGACTCAGGTTCAGTTTCCAGCACCCACACAATAGCTCACAACCATCATGTGTAACTCCAGTTCCAGGAGAGTCAATATATTCTAGCTTCTGCAGGCACCTTCGTTGTACATGGTGCCCATGGAGTCATGCATGCACGTACACACACACACACACCAAGCACATAAAAGTAAATGGCTTTTTTTATAAAATTAACTTTTGCTGGTTCCTTTTATGCTATTTGGAAATTCTTATAATTTGCTTCTGCCTCAGAGGCAGAAGCAAGAAGAGATCAAGATTTCTCGGCTGGTCTGGTCCACATGGCACATGCCTTCCCTCAGGATTAGCTTCTCCCAGCCTTCTGCCAGTTTTAAGACCCACAATGACCAGACTAAGCCTCCACACTTTCCTATCTTACCCTGAAGACTTCTAGTTCCCCACAGCTGCATGGTAATAACCCTTACAAATGGATATCTGGCAGAGACGGTGACTTAATTGAACTTCTGTGTTCAAGATGTACATTCACATCTATTTTAGGGACTTTTTATAAATTCTATAAACCAAAGCACACAACTTCGTCCAATTTCTCAGGCTGCTTTAGAATATTAAAGACTTGCTACCTAGTTACACATGTACACGGCTAATAAACCGTGAGTTTCCCCAAACAGATTGAAATCTGATAGCTCTGATTATCCGGGACACTAAGGATTCAAAGGCAGCGTCTGTATTTCTAGCACCTGCCTATAAATGTGCTGTGTTTTCAGGCTTCATGAAGCAGAGTGAATAACCAAGCTGCCAAATAATTATCTTCAGGAAGAGCTTAAATTACCATACATAAAATCCTATTTATTTCAAGTAACTCTGCACACAATCACAATATAATACAATTCATTAGTTCTTTAAACTCTTTTAGACTACGTGTTCCTAACATGAGTGAGGCTGCATTTCCCTGTCTTGTGTGGCCTCGACAAATGAATGTCTTTGAAAATATGCATAGGAGGTTAAAGATGGCTTATTCAGTGAAGTGCTTATTATACATGCATGAACAGCTGTTTGATTCCCAGAATCTATGTAAAAAAAAATCTAGGTGTGGCTGTGTACCCTTGTAATCCCTGGGGAGGCAGAGTTGGGATGCTGGGGCTCACTGGCCAGCCAGAGTAGCTGAACTGGAAGCCTTCAGGAACAGTGAGAGGCTCTGTCTCAAAAACAATTGGTTGGAGAAAAGTACCTAGTACCAACTTCTGGCTTTCACGTGGATGCACACACGTGCATGTAAATATACATACATAAAAATACACATAATCTGACCTGCCACAGATGCTGTATGTAGCAAGTAGACAGATTTCGCAGATTGGTGATAGTTTTTTCCCAGCTAGACTTCAACGTCCAGCATAGATGCCCGTTGAGCAAACGGACCCAAGCACTAGGCGTGTTTATTTCTAGTATTGTTTTAGATTTCAGTTTTTGAGTCCTCTTTTTTGAACAGTATCAGATAAACACTGGAGGGATAAAAAGTTCATTATATTAATTTATGGAAAATTGCTCGCTCCTGGAAACAAGGCAGCCATTGATGGGTACAGTAAGAGCCTCGCAAGCAATGCGCGATCCGATTTCCTGACTCATCGTCTCAGTCCGCGTTTAGCGCCCGCCCGTTTTTTGTTGTTGTTGTTGTTGTTGTTGTTTTGTTTTGTTTTGTTTTTTACTCGAGTCCACCTCCTCTTTGAAGCGCTTTGCATTTGGTTTTAATTTACTGCAGTTTCTCACTTTGAATCAGATGGAATAATTTGAGATGTTAGGAAGTCTCACCATGGGCGGGTTTAATTGTTTTCTTATGTTTATTAATTGCTCTGGTGAGAAATGTCCACTTACTACCACCACCTGCCACGATCTCTTCATTTTTTTTTCATTTAGCCCTTTCCTAGTATCTCAGTTTTTTTTCAGAAAGAATTTTGAAATTATTTTTCATTGATACATTTTAACCCTTACAACACTGGATGACCTATACATTCCTCTTTGCAGATGAAGAAAAGAAGGCTCAGAGAGTCGAATAATTTTGTAAAGCTATTATCAGGACTCATGCATTTAAACGGAAGGTAATAAGGATTTGATCACTTGCTAACAAAATAGTGAAACATGTCATATCCAGTGAGTGTTGTGGGATTATGAGAATGTGTTTATTTCATTTTTAAAAAAATCTGACCCATGTAGCAAATATATTCCAAGAATTTTGGATCTGTCTGTCTGATCCACATATACGCCTATGGTGTGTGTATAGGAAAAACAGTTGGATTGTTAGCTAATTTTTCTGTGCATTGATTCCCAGTAGCATTATAGGTAAGGAGTCTGTGCATAAAAGACTATCAAGATCAGAAACATGCTGGGAAATCTCGTGAGAATTGTGTTTTCCAGCCATATCTCTAAAAAGTTCTCAGCCCATACGTTTTAAAGGTATTCATTGTCTGCCAGATGATAGGCTGACTCTCCTAAGATGCCTGTGGTTAGTGACGGGCCATGGTGGAATCACTACAGCAAAGGACACCGTGTTGGCTTCATGTCCTGTGCAGATATGCTGATATATCTGGGAAAAGAGAATGAGGAAAAGAAGGAAATACAGAGGTACTTCTGCCCAAGTTTACTGGTGGCAACCTTCTCCGCTTGTGGTCAGCTACCCCGATCATATTCTGAAAACAGAGATGGAACAAAGGCTATTAGTTCAGAACTCTGCGGCTGTCTAGAGATTTACGTGTGACCTCAGAGAATGGCAGTGAGGTCAGATGCCTGGGACTGTGTGGATCGCTGGCAAGAGGGCCCCAGTTAGGTAGACGTGTTCAAAATCGTTCCTCGGGCGTACCCAGTTACTCTGCACCTCCAGGCTTCATTTTCACAGTGAGAAGCTGTTTGCCTGTCTCCCAAATTCCCCCTTAGTAAAAAGCTGCTATTAAATTGATGGAGAAATCATACAGCGGCTCAACAGGACCTCTGCTGGGTTTGGTTTAGCGGGGGCTAACATACGCTACTGGTGGGGACGGTCATGGTGTTCTGCACTGATTTTGTGGCTGATTGGTCTCAGCTGCCTTACAGAAGAGTTAGACTAGTACACTAAAAAACCGTGGACAGTTATTTGCTGGAATCACCTCTAGCTGTCTGCAGCTCAAGAATTCTAGAATCTTTTCAAGTTTCTCCTATCTGTATTCGGCAGCTTTCCCTACACAGTCCAACAGTGCTGTCTCACCGCCTGGACCTTTGAATTCCCACAGGGTACCTGCCAGCTTCCGGGCTGCTCTGTGGCTCTCTGCCCTGACCGGCTGGTGGGCGTGGCTGTTTCTCTGCCTCCTTTTCAGCTTTGTACTGGGTGTTGCTGAGTCTCCTGGTGCCCCTTGGGTCTCAGAAGATAGTCTTACTTTGTGTATATACACTTATGATGCATGCTTTTACATCTTATGGGGGGGGCACATAAACTTTCAGGAGATTTTAAACATTTAAGGTGAAAATTACAACTCAGGTTCTGCTTGCAGCTCAGACACAATTTGTACACCTATTCCTCAGAGGCTCGGCTTCTTTAACTCAAAATCGAGGGCTTGGTAGATCATTGTCTTGGACTTTATTAGGACTGTTGTTCTAGGATAAAAACCCTTTGAGCTGCATAAAAATACCAAGTTTCATCTAACAGTATTTAGAAAACATTAGTTTTAAACTATCCTTAAACATTTTCTATTTAAAATTCTATAAGTAAACATCTGTTGAAGGCCTAGAGAAATTAAATTGTAGACTCCAGATGTAGTTCGATTCTCTGTGGCAGTATTTATTTAAATCACAGCTTTCTAACAAGCCTGGAGGCAGCTGCCAAGATTTGAATCTTCCACCAGGATTCTTCCTCTACCTTCTCCCTCATCTCAGATGAAGAACTGTATAGTTCATGCGGCTTTATGTGCCACTCCCTCTGGCAGCAGCTCCCAGCAGCGATCAGATTATAGTCCTTGACCCATTTGCTGATTGCTGTCATGTGAGAAAAGCCACTGAGAGACCATGGGGTCCCTAGCCCTGAGAATCAGTTTGAGAGAAAACTCTTTGCTCTTTAAATTGAAATCTCCAGGGATTTTTCTCTTAAAAACACCAGAAAACTAAAATTTCCAGCTTGAGATAAAACTTCACATGTGCATTCTTTTTCCTTTCCTGAATTTTATATTGAAAGTCTGGCTGGGAATGCAGTGTCTTTGTCTTTAGGAAATTAGATTTCTATGCTGAGACCTACACGGTATTTGACAGACTGTGACAAAGTAAACTATAATGTGTATATGTATGTGTGTGTACATGTGTGTGCATGTATGTATGCATATATGTATGCATGCATGTATCTATTATATACATGTGTTTATACATATGTACATGTGTATATGTATTGTGTATGCATGTGTGTTCATGTGTGTATACACGTGTGTATGCATTTGTGTATGCATGTATGTATGAATGTGTATGCATATTTGTATGCATGTGTGTGCATGTGTATACATGTGTGTATGTGTGCATATGTGTATACATGTGTGCATGTGTGTGCATGTGTGTGTATGTGTGTGTGCATGTGTACATGTGTGTATGCATGTGTATGTGCATGCATATATGTGTGTGTACATGCCCACACATGTTTATACATGTGTGTATTGTCTATTCTCTTCCTGGACTAACTACATGGTTTCTTACTTCTGTCTATACTGAGCATTCGAGGAGGCTCCTTTTGGGCACTGGCATTTCTGCATTCTGTTTCTGACTCTTAACCATCTCACAAATTACATCAGCATGGATGTGGAAAGGGTATCATAACCACTCTTCCTTTTCTCTTTTGTCCTTTTGTCCTCCTTGACTTTCCAGCCTGTGGTGGAACATGACAGTCAGCTGGAGGGGCTTGCTTCACTGATGGCTTCAGATGTTTCAGTTCACAGCTGATTGGCCGTGGCCTTTAGGCCTGTGGAAAAGAGCATCATGATGAACATGCAGGATGGAGGAAACTCTCACTTTTCTCAGGAAAGTGAGGAGAAGAAGGGCAGCCTGGGATCCATGACCTCCTGGTGGCTACACCTTCAATGACCAACTTATTCTAGGCTCTAGATCCCAAAGGGTCCATCATGTCCCAGTAACACCATCACCAGGGCCATCTGTCAGTGTGGGAACCTTTGAGAGACATTTAAGATAAAAATTATAACACTGTTTATAAGCCCTATTAGAAAACTTCAAATTTAGATACTATAAGGGTAAAGTCTCCAGAATTAAGCTTAAAAAAAGACAAATAACAAAACCAAATATAAACTAGTTTCCTATGTAACAATAATAAATTATAATTTTATATACTTATATGTAAGTATATATTTATAATTCTTAGTAATTATAATAATGATTAGCATTTTTATTATTTCCGTGATAAAAATGTTTCTGATTCATTTTGGTTTTAAGCTAGCCTCCTTCTTCTGTATGTGAATATAAATAATTTTTGTAACTAAAATACATACATAAATAATATTTCATAACTCTTCCCCAAAGTACAAACACAGGTTTGCAAATATTGGCTACTTAGCTTCTTCTAAGTTTGTCTTGTATAGCCACTTATGGGTTTGGCATTTATTCTCCAGAGAATTAGACACTGCATATAAGCATAGGCGCCTGTGGCACCTGATGTGAAGGGACAAGCCATGCTAAGGCCTGTATGCTGCAAATGCATGGTGGATTTAAGCAGAAGACGCCAAATGGAAGCTACGGGGATGAAGGTTCCAGGGAACCACACTCATTTTGCTTTTTTCAAGTCTAACACTAATGAAACATGTGCTGGGGGCGGGGAATAGGAAAGAAATCCCAGCAGCAGTTCCTGTACCTCTTGAGCAATACAGAAAAAAGCAAACAAACCAGACGAGTGTGCGTGCACACATGTGTGTTATCTATACCTGTGTGTATGAACATATCTATTTATTTGTGTGTGTTTATGTATATATATGTACATCCATATGTGTCTAGTTATATAGCTATAGGTGTATTCATCCACATATACACATGTATGAATATTGTCAGTACTTATGGAAGTATATTGACCTTCATGCTTGATCATGAATGTGTGTATATGTGTGTACATTGTGTTTCTTACAATTTATCTTATTCTTTATGTGCGTGTGTATGTATCTGTCTTAGTTAGGGTTTCCATTGCTGTGAAGAGACACAATGACCAAGGTAACTCTTATAAAGGACAACATATAATTGAGATTGGCTTACAGGTTCACAGGTTCAGTCCATTATTATCATGGCGGGAACACGGCAGCATCCAGGCAAGCATGGTGCTAGAAGAGCAGAGAGTTCTACATGTTGTTCTAAAGGCAAACAGGAGAACACTGACTTCCAAGAAGCTAGATGGAGGGTCTCTAAGCCCACACCCACAAGACATGCTTCCTCTAACAGGGCCACACTTACTCTAACAAGGCCATACCTCATAACAGTGCCACTCCCTGGGCCAAGCATATTCAAACCAACACGGTATCTGTCTGCATGTATGTGTCCCAGTGCCTGTGGAGACAAGAAGATATCAGATCTCCTAGAGTTGGCGTTACAGCAAGTTATGAGCCACCCAAAGTGGGTACTGTGAACAAATCTCCAGTCCTTTAAAAGAGCAACAAGTTCTCTTAACTTCAAAGCTATTTGTATGTCTCCATCATCTAAATATTTCTATACATGTGTTTATATGTGAATATATGAAAATATATACACCTGTATGTATGTGGGTATCAGTGTGTATATAAGTATATACCTATACATGTCTACACAATATAGAGTGATATACTCATACACACACAGGTGTGGAAAACAAACACAGTCACACATACTCACTTGTCTGTTTTCTTCTGTATTAAGAGGTTCAGTGTGTATGTAGATATACTTGTGTGACTATACATGTATGGATGGATGTGTTCTCCACATAGTTGTGTGATTGTCTATCTATATGTGTGTATGAATATATATTACCCACAGAATAATTTATGAACAACATGTCACTGTTTTGGGAGACTAGAAACTTTAAGAGGTGGGAACTATGCCTTCAGGAAGTAAATCTCTAGAAGCGTGGCTGGGAAGTCATACCCAGACCCCAGTCCTTCCTCATTCTTTGCTTCATTTCCATTAAAAGGTGAACATCTTTCTCCAGCACTTACACCCATTTCTGTGGCATTCTCCCTTTACATGAGCCCAGAATCACTGGAGCCAAGTACTGTAGATGCAAATCCATGAAACTATGAGACAAAATACATTTTTCTAGGTTTGGTGAGATGATCAGCATTGCCACGAAGCCTGATGGGTCCTGGAACCCACATGATGGAAGGAGAGAGCTGACTCCCAAAAGTTGTCCTCTGACCACTCCATATTCAAGTGCATGAGCACAAACACATGTACATGCACACATGTGTACACACATATATACATACAAGTAAACACACAAGTAGACACATGCATACACACTTATACACACAGATAAACAAGCCTCTCCTCCTTTAAGTTGGTCAGGTAAAGAATTTTTTTCACAGTGATAAAGTAACTACTTTATTTGTCTTTACATATATGTGACTGTGAATCAGCACATATATGCATCTATACTCAGGAGACTATACTCGTATATATGTTTACTTATGTGCAATATTAGTACTTTGATGTGCACATGTGTTTATATGTACATATGAGTGTATATGTGCATATCTACATATGTGTCTACATACGTATGGGTTGCACATGTTAGATGTTAAGGGCATGAACAATAGAGCAGGAAGAAAGGAGAGATGAAACATGTCCACCTTTCATCATAACTATTTGGCTTTGGGGAAATTTCTTAACCCCCTTCTCTTTCAATCACCTCATCTTTCAGTTGAAAATAAGAATAACTCATGCCCTGTAGGTCCTTCTAGTAAATCAACTCTTCTGGTTTATATGCAACTAAAAGTGTTAGTCACAATATCATTGTTTTATCAACATATCTTGCCCTCACATCCTAAAAAAAATTAAAACCAAGTGGCAGTGATGTCCCCCTGACTGATGTGGGTGTGAGATGGCTCAGGGGTTCTGGCCTAGCCTAGTCTCTCTATTGCCCAGCAGGATCTGTTTAGACTTGCCCTCAGTTCAAATCATGCCTCACAGACATGAACTCACCATCACAAAAGGATGGAATCATGTGTGCTACCCTTGTCATATTGATAAAGGGACTCTAGTCCCTGTCCTGAAAGCAGCCCACCCCTCAGGACCTGTAGATTGGAACTTGAGTTCTGATATCCTCTCTGTGTGATATCTGCCAGGTTTTGCTTTTTTTAGAACCTGAGATATACAAAATTGAAGTACTTTAGGTCAATGTAATACTCTTATCAACATTTCTTCATTATGTTTTGTTTCCTTGTTAATGAGACAGTTTAAATACTATAACAAGCAATGAAAACACTTCCCAAAACAAAACCTAGGATGTTGACAACAATCTTTGCCTAACGTTTGGCCAAACCCAATCCCATTCTCTGTTTCTACTAGACAGAATCCTTAGGTCCACATTTCTCTAACCTATATTTTACTTTTATGCTCAAATGATATTCATGGCTATCCTGAATATTGAATTTTAAATTTTAACTGTTTTAAACTTTTAGAAGAGATATCTTGTGATTATAATCCTTGCATACTTTCTGGTGTGAAATTTTACCTCTATTATGATACGTGTAGTAAGTGTGTTTGCTCTTATGTTTAATACTGCCATCTATGGAGCATACATTGGATATTCATACCAATATCAAGTCAAGTCTTTTTGACTTGTATTTTGAGGATTGTGCTATTGAAGAGAGAGCTATTCAAGCATTATTGATTAGAACAGTGGTTCCTGGTGCTCAGGTCTGAGAAGTTGTCTTGAATCAAGTAGGGTTGCTGGACCACAGGATGTTTAAATGTCCAGCTTTATCTTGCTGCCTTAATTAGATCACCATTAGAATGTGGGTCTACGTTTCTCCCAAGACTCAAAATTCTTACAATTCTTTGGTGTCTGCTAATTGATGTATGTAAGAATTTTAATTTATGTTATTTGGTGCAATTGCCCCCTGTTGCAGCTTGAATTTAATTTTCTCTGATGAATGATGGTGATGAAGACTTTTGTCACACACCAGCTCATCTCCTTCCGGGCATGACATATCTATTCCCGATCTTCATTGTTGTACAGCAGAGTTGTGTTTTTCTTGCTGGTTTATTGGAATATGCTGGGCCATATCACTTGACTGCTTGGAGATATTTTCCTCATCAGTTAATGGTGGAATGATAATATAATGTTCATATGGTTGACTGAAAAATAAAATAGTGTTTGCAAATGGTACTTTGCATCTCTCCATAGAGCATCCTAGATCACTGGAAAAGCTTACTTCTTCCATGATGGGTGAATTCTGCCCCTCCCCTTAGAAACCACCCATTAGAGGATTGACTCCATTAGAGATTTGCCCCCATCTGTTTAGAGGAGAGACTTCATTGATTTGGTGTGACCAGCATATTTCTGCTAGTATTATACTTTAGAACTAAAGCAAGTTACATACAGTCAGACCTACTTGGGGAATCAGTAAAGAAACAAATTGAAAGGAAGAGATAAAACAAAGGGTGGAATTCACTGTAATTGCCCTGTGATCTTAACAGCCTGCCTGTAGATTTTTGATGTGTGAATTAATATGACACTTGGGGAATGAAATGATTTTGAAATTATTCCCAAGAAAACTGGAAAGCTGATACCAAACAGCAGATTCGAAGCCAGGTTCCCAGGGAAACCTAGATGCTTCAGGGATTCCGTGTCCCTCCTAGAATCTCCTTCCACAGCATTCTGGAGAACATTGCACAGTCATGCAGAGCCGTCACACTGGGAACCTGGGGGAAGAGCTAGAAGCAGAATCCCAAGGACATTCCAAAAGGCTATGCAGTTACTAAAGGCTTCTGCCTCCTGGCTTGATCTTTGAGGTTGCATTCGAGAGGAGGATTTAGAAGGCAAGATACAGCATTGCCTTTTCTGCCTGGAGCTCGCTGTGCTTCCCGGGGAGTATCCTGGAGGAGTGGAATTGCTGCGTGTGGATGCCACGGTACTGCTGAGGCTGCTGCACTGCAGCATGCCTTCCTTCATCTGTCTCTATCTGTGCTCAAAGTCTCTCTTAGGACTTGGAGGTAAATTTTTTCTCTATTGCTAACATGGATGTATACCTTTGCAGAGTGATGGTGGTTAGGAATTATAATCATAATTAGGGTCTGAATATAATACGCCATTAAGCAAACTAACACATGGATTCTACAAGAGAAACATGGAAATTATTCTTACCGAATAATACTCTTGATTGCTTGCCTGTGACTCTGCTCTGGTACCAGTCCTCTCCTTTGAAAACTGTGCTTGTGAGTTTCAGCAAGGAAATTTGGGGATGAGAGGGCATAGGACTTAGCCACAATGTCACCTTACCTAGCCTCTTTGTCCTCTCTTGTACAGAGCAGTCTGACCCATTTGTTAGGAATTCTCTGCTCTGGCAAAACATGTTTGAACAGTCTAGAAACAGTTTTCTAGTTGTGATGGCAACTTACAGTTTAGGAAGTAGTTAAGGGAAAGTTTGAACTCTCTCCAAAGACATGAGTGTTTTCTACTCAGGCTTCGTCTCTGCAGCTCACAAGTTGTGATTCATTTTATTCTGTGCCAAGAATTAAACAGAAGAATAGGGCAATGGAATTTAAGTTTACTTTGTAAGAAATCGTGAAAACAACTGGTAACCCAATTTCACTGATGCATGGTTGTTAATTCCCCAACAAACAAAGAATGTGGCTGCTTTGAAACCGGACTCATCTATTTCGGGAGAGAGCACCTCATGCCTGGGTCTCCTGGGGTGTGTGTTGATCTTTATATGATCCTTCAAATAGTGGATGACAGCAATGATTAGGACTGGAAGTGACTGGTGACCAGAGAGAAGCAGCAGAAACTCAGGCACCTCAAGAACTTCTCTTGGTAAAAGCTTTAATCTTTCCATCCATTTGACAAAGGGCTCTTAATGTCTCAAGACAGTTCCCATCTGTTTTACATGCCTTATCCTGAGGGGCATAGGGCAGTGAATGTGTAGGAAGCCAACCCTTCTTTTGAAACTATCTGTCTGTCTGTCTATCTATCTATCCATCCATCCATCATCTATCTATCTATCTATCTATCTATCTATCTATCTATCTATCTACCTACCTATCTATCTATCTGCTGATCATGGCTTTCAGAAACAAAGCTGTACTCTGAGAATGCCTCACAAGATGTGACATTTTAAACACTCCTACATTTACAGTACATCCTATCTTTACATGTCTAACTATGAAGCATCGCTGATACCTTTTCAGTGAATCCATTCCTCTGGGGGAATTAAAAAAAAAAAATCGGCAAGCTAGAATTCGATGGAGAAATGAGCCTTTCTTTTCAGGGCTGTAATTCAGGGCTTTGATGACAATGACAGTCTTGCATTGTGGACTGCATACGTGACATTCTCATGTGTAGTATGTGTCAGGATCTTAAATGTCACTTTGGTATTTAATGCAAGGAGGTCCCGGCTTGCATTTTCCTGTCCTTCCTTAGAGGTGACCCTGTAATTATAGGTATATGCTTTGCCATCACAGAATGAGGTCTCCCTGTCCTTCTGTGGTTAGCTCCCACCTACTTCTGTTACTTCTTAGAGAACTACTATTACTTTTCACTTACTACAGGACGTTGTATTGCCATGCACTGACTCTAACCTTCAAAGCATGCCTGTACTCTAGAGAAGTCCCATGTCCCCTAATGCAGGAAGTGACAGGAACAGTAAGTAGACAGCTGTCATCGTGGTGTCTTTACCTCTTTACAAGAGTAAAACGCTGAGATTTGAGAACAATAGACAGATCCCTTTAGGTAATTATATTCATGAACATACTGTTCCATGAATAGGAACTATTTATAATTGGTAAGAATTACTCAATGTAGGTTCTTGGTTTAGAACTAATTTAGTTGGAACTTAAGGGTCAGCATTTTCAGAGTCTTTGGGAAAGGAAGAAGGTCACAGGTATTTTTCACTGATAAAGTTAAAGCATATATCCTTAAGTGGCTGGTAGCTGTTGCTTCACCTAGAGAGGAGGACTAACTATCAGAGATCTCTCTCAAGTCAATAAGGAATGTGATTCTAAGTTAAGCTGTCTTATTTGGATTGAGGTTAATTTGGAAAAGCTAAGCATTTGGGTGAGGGCTTGTGATCATTCTTTAGCGTGACTTGTCACTGAAGTCTGTGTTATCCAGACTGGAAAATAACCCTTAAACTACATCCTACCAAAATCTCATTTGCTATTCCGAGCAAAACGTCCTCTGGAGCTTGGTACAGAACTGATTGAAAAAATTGAACTGGGGATGATATTTAAATCGTGAACACAACATTTCCCATTCTGAAATAGAGACCAAAAAAAAACCCAAAAAAACTCTAGGTGGCTTTAATCACTTTTCCTGATAATCGGGGAGCCACATTCCAAGATAGAATGTAATGTGATTTTAACCGATGCTTCCCAGTGAAGGCATGATTGTTTCTAATACTTGGAATATTCTCAAAAAATGCCCACAGCCGCTTCTCTCAGAGCCACAGCGTCATAAAGCCAGACGTTCACTTTAACCTTCAAAGTCGTCTGCTGTAATGGAGAAGCCTGTTACAAAGCCATGCACACAATCATAATTCCCCATGTGTAACAGACTCATATTCAGAAAGGAAAAAAATGTCTCTTAAAAACTTGGCATTTTATAAGAAAAAGAAATGCAGGCATTTAATACAATGAAACCTATTTTACTGCTGACATTCCAAAGTTTGATGGGAAAGGCAGATAGGGCTACTTTCCATGACATCGATTAGCTCCCTGACCTCTGACATCTCTGGCCGCATCTTGTTGCCAGGCAACAGCAGCGGAAAGAAAATCTGAGTAACTAAAGTTCCAAGCATAAGAACAGGCTGCAGTCTAGAAGCTGGCAGGCTGGGTTTTAAGGATTTAAAAGCATTTTTCTTCGTGTACCCAATCTACTCATTATCAGCCTATACAATTCCTAACTCTCTTGAAGCACTGAACAGAAATGCCTTCACTATCTAGAAAATTGATGACTCTTTTATTCCGAATGTCAGATTCTAGAAAATGAGAAATACCACTGAACAGCCAAGAGGTGTTATAAAGCCTATGTGTAGAGTGTGTCTTCTTAGCTATGGGAGAAGCTAGGTGAAGCCTAAGCCGACATATTCTTCCTCAGTACAGTCTTAAGTCTTGCTTTTGGGTTTAAAGGGTGTGGAGATGGTGAAAACAGGACCAGTCAGACAAAACTAAGAAGTGACCCCTAATAGTTGAGGCCAGAGTGGGCACTGAATGCCTCTCACAGTCAAAGCTCAGCTTTCTGTTGTCTTTTGCAAACGTAGAAAGCAACTTCCACCTTCAGAACTCCTGAAAGCTTCCGGTATTGCCCCTACATGCAAGAATTATTATACCTGTAGATCAGTGGGCTAAGGTGGCTGTCACCAAGGCTGAAAACCTGAGATTCACTTCTAAGGACCCACACTGTAGGCTGAGAAAACTGACTTCACAAGTTGTCCTCTAACCTGTACACCTATGTGGTGGATTGTCCAAACATTGGCATGCATGTACATGCTCACATGTGTTTGTACATGCACACATATATGTTTGTTCACACATGCACACACATGTACACATACACATACTATCATAATCACACAGAACTGGAAGAACATGCCTGTAATCCCAAAACTCAGGAGACTGAGGCTGGAGAACTAGATTTTTTAGGTTGACCTTAGCTGCATAGTGAATTGGAGGTCACCCTGGGCTATCTTGTAAGGGTTGGGGTTTTTTTTGTTTGTTTGTTTGCTTGCTTGCTTGTTTTTTAAGAGAAATTATAACAAATAAAAATATGTTCCATTTCTAGATTCCCAATCATGTATTTTGGAAAGCTTGCATTATTTATGGTTTAACATTGAAAATAGCATTGATTATGACCTCTTTAATTGAGATGACAAAATTCAAGAGTTTGCAGAGGTGAACTTCACTCAACTGCATTCTTGTGTTCACTTTCCTGTTTCTCTCCCCTCATGCCTTCTGCCCACCTTGGGCTGACTCTCAGGCCCAAATAGTCCATATCATGTACGTATGGAAAGCCCAGAATGAAAATAATTATTTTGTATGCTAACCTAAAATTAGTGTATAAGGCACAATAAGTTGAAGTTTCCTATGTAATTATAATTTAATTATACTTGTAACTTAGGCATTGTCAGAAAAAAATATTATGAATTAGAGTTATAAATGTCACATATGTATCCCCACTTACAGACATTGAATACTGACCACAGAAAACTGCCTGCTCTGAGAAAATACAGAAATTTTCACCTCTGACAAGAGAAATTCCTGCCTCAGAGGGCTCTCTGAGGTGTAAAAAAAATCTTTTGTAAAGCCATTTGTCACCAAGGAAGCCAAGACTGTACATCCCTCTTACTTCACTCTCATCCCTCAAGTGCCTGTTCGCATGGCTACTCATTCCCAAGGGATACCTCCAATTAAAGGAGAATACTTTATATATTATGCCTCAGCAACACTTTAATTGTTCATGAACCCTGCAGACTCCTAATTACTGTTTTTGTCATGCAGGCAGCAGTAAGAGTAATTCCAAATTAAAAGGTGAGCGATCGGTACTGAGCACTTGATTAACTCTAGATGATATGTACCAAAACTGACTAAAAACAAACTCATCAGCCCACACCTTCTCAGGCTGCAAACTGCTGAGTGGAAATAGTTTACTAGTGCCTGGATACGGTCATTGTCTCACCTCACTTCTGTAGATGGCTCCATACCAGAAGGACCTAGTATATATTCCAGATGGGCAAATTATTTCAGAACACTCTGTAGTCCTGTTAAAGCAGATAGTCATGTGCCTTCAAGATACATTTTGGTACCAAATCAAGCTTGGCTGGTTCTTTGATGCTACAGTGCTTTATTAAGGTCTCATCTATTCTAGCTTGGCCCCAGATATACTGTGAGGCTGTTTTTTATCTTCCTGGTTCTACCTCTGCATGCTGGGATTACAAGTATGAACTACTATGCTAGATCATGCAGCTCTGGGTATCGAACTCACGGCTTCTTGCATACTAGGCAAGTGCTCTGCCCACTGAGCTACATCTCAACCCAACTTCTGCAGGGATTTTAGGACTATATATGTTGAGTTTTCTTTCCTAGGTGTTCAATCTGAGTCTCCTTTGTTGTTGTTGTTTATTTCATTTGTGTTTTATTTTGTTTGAGGCTGAGTCTTATCATTAGCCTTAGCTGGCCCCACACTCACAGCGCACCGTCTCAGCCTCCCAAACGACAGGTGGACATCACCCTCCGTGGCTTCCACCTCAAGTTCTTACAAGAATCCTGAAGCACATCAGAGTCATGTCAAAGCTTTTAAAATTATCTGATGCAAAAAGGGTCAGCACCATTTATAGATAATAACTTCTTCATTTGGAAAAATCGGTAGTCCAAAACTATGAAGTCTAAGAACAAAATATTGAACACGCTCCTTCCATTAGTGAGCCTATGGATGTTTTGAATGCATGCTGCTAGGGAGATGCCCTGGGGAGCCAGCCTCTCTCCTGTTGATATATAATCAGGGCCACTCACGGATGTTTTACATCTAATCAGGAATTTTGTGTGCCTCGTGAGACCCCTGGCAAATGTGGGTGCCTCCCATCCCCCCCACCCGCGAAAGCTTTACATTTACAGCTCCAGAACATCAACAGAGCCTTTGCCTTTTCTCCTGCCCTTTTGCTAAACCATCCCAGGGAGTTGGTGGGAGTCACAGTGCAGATGAGAGGGAAGATTGTGGGTGGCTTTGGAGGGGTCGCTCTCCCCTTCTTTCCTGCTGTGGCTATAGGCTACTTAGCACCACCTGGATGAAACTCTAGACCCCTTACATGTTTAAAAGTCCACATCTAAGTATCTTTAAATAGTCCTACAGCGAGCAATTTCAGATATCGTGTGTGTATCTTACTTTTTATAGCAACACAGACCTCACTTTTTATGTGTCTTTTAAATCCCATAGCAGACTATCATCTACAGTCATATACTTCACAAGCGCAGGAGGATATTTTAAAAAGATATTGTGCATATGTTGTTATCTCCAAAAACTTTTATTTGCCTTCTCTTTCCTCTACAGAATGTTATCTTAACAATATTTTTAGGCTGGAAGAAGCATTTTGCTAATTACCTTATAACTTAATGTGATAAAATGAGCATATATATATATATATATATTCAATTGTTATTGTATGTGAATAAAACACTAGGTTTTAAAAATACCTTCTGAATCCTGGAATAGTCACAGTTATTACTGATGTAAACTTAGATATAAACATCACAAAATACACTACAAATGGATACTTACAAAATACAAAAAAAGAAACAAACAAACAAACAAAACCCGAGCAGTAAAAAAGTAGCAATACAAGCAATCGGAGTGTTTTCTCCTGTTATTCCATGTATTTGTGGATAACTGGCATCTTGCTAAAATGAGACAGAGTTCAGAATATTTCCATCCTTCCTTCTTTTCTTCCCTCCCTCCCTCCTCTTTTCAGTTTCAAAGACAAGCACAAATAAAACAATCGAGGTATGAAAACTGCCATAGTTGAAAAACCATGTGACTCATCTACCCTCCACATCTCTGAATCACACTACAGACTACTTCATTTTCTCTTTCAATTTTGTAGAAAGAAAGGAAAAAGTAGTTGCTTACCTGAGGTATGGAGGATTTCTTAATTAGTGATGAAACTAATTTTCTCGTATCTGGCACAAGAATTGGGGAAGGTTCGTCCCCTTCCTGCCCCACTGGAGGTCACTCCCTGAGACACTGCTTGGATGGGACAGAGGCCGATTTGCCTCTGTTGCCTCCAGCGTGAAAAGGAAGGTGGTAACGAGGAGGGAAGAGAGGAAGTCCTCCGGACAGCTTTTCTCCAGAGAGGAAAGTTAGACTCTAAAAATGAGAGGAACACTTGCTCAACATGGACAGGTCCTGGATTCGATCCCCAGCACTGAAGGAAAAAAAAAAAAAAAAAAAAAGGAGCCAAGCAAAGGGAGATAACAACTGGGCAAGCCTAGGCATGTTTCTTTGAGCAGTCTGGGTGCTCCCAGATGAACACACTCTCCAATGTAAATGATAGACAGTAGCTGCTTGTACCGTGAGAATAGTTCTTGATGAGGAATGTCGTTGTCCTTTGGGGTAGAATTCTGATGCCCATGTACCTTCCCGGTGGTTGGCCCTGTTACAAATGGACCCTCATGGCTGCAGAGCCGGCAGCAGGGGCGGCGGCAGGGAGCTGGACAGAAGAGAATGGGGAAACGGGGTAGCAGCTTAATTTCTTTGGAAAGTAAGATAAAAGTTGACTTTTTCTCCAGTCTTTACAGTTTGTATGCAGGTTCCTTTTTTACCTGTTTGTAGGTTTAGGAGGTGTGGCCTTGCTAAAGGAAATACATCAAGGACAGGCTTCCAGATTTAATTTAGAGACTTCGACTCAATAAACCGCCCAAGCCTGATTTGAACCCAAGATATCCTCAGTTTCATAATCTCTTGCCTCTCTCTGCCTGGCCTCCTGAACACACAGGATTGCAGACCTACTCCACCAGGTCTGGAGCCTCAGTCTCTTCCACCTCTCAACCCACTGAATTATTTACCCTCCAACTCAATGGAAATGTCTCAGATGTGCTCACTTACAACTTTTATATTCCTTGATCTTTTTCTCCCTTACCAGGAACTACTGTTATTCCTGATGAATCCATCTTTAGTCAAGTTAGTTTTTTTCCACGTAGCCTCTTGGTGATGTTTTCTGTGTTCCTAGGCTTAGCTTTTACCTAGTCCCAGTCTCCTGTGAGGCGCAGGCAAACATTTTATCGATTATTTATTAAAAGTATGAATTAAATATCACAGGAATAACTCAGACTTAATATGTAACCATAGATTTTTATTAGCTTATTTGATAGTCTTTCCCATTTTCTTCTAAACACATTTCTTCATCTATTCTTCCTCTTTCACGTATAAAGTAAGCCAATAACCTGGTCTGGAAACCTGGTAGGCTCAATGCAGACCCCTCTTCCAGAGTCAGAAGTTAATACAATCAACACTGTGCACAATACCTGACATCAAAGGAAGAGGGCTAGAGAGAGCCAGACAGTGAGTACGAAAAATATAGGTAGACGTGTAAAAGCGACGTGTGTTCTAACATTCTGTGATACACAGTGTGACTATAGGTTATGACAGCTTGGGTGTTTTACGGTGCAGCGAAGAATTGTAGACGTTCAGTATAAAGAAAGGACAGATGTGTTGGAGGCTCCTTACCCTGATCAAAACCGTCTCACGCCACATATACATTAAGTAAACACCACAAATAAGTACAGCTCTATGTGTCCATCAAAAATTTAGGCTGCCCATTCACAGAAGAAGGAAGATAAATGGTACATCAAATCCCGAACAGTGTTTCCCCTCTGGCATGCTTTTTCATCCTGCTTCCTCCTATACCTGCTAATGGTGTCTGAATCACAGCTTAGGTGACGTGAAAATTGTCATAAGTACTTTTAAATATGAATATTAGTATTACCTGTAGCTTAAATAATGGCAAAGTGTCCCTTAGTGTCTGTTGTAACCTTATCTGTTGTTTCTCGTAAATGGATGCAGACCGTACCTCTGAGATACGAATATAATGGTGCCTTGTAGACAACTCACCACCTACAGGTGCAATTCAAAGTCCGACCCTGTGTTCCTCTTTCTCCACATATTCGCCAGCATCCGCTATCACCTGAGTCTTTGATCTTAGCCATTCTGACTGGTGTGAGGTGAAATCTCAGGGTTGTTTTGATGTTTTGCATGTCCCTGATGACTAAGGATGCTGAACATTTCTTTAGGTGCTTCTCTGCCATTCAAGTTTCCTCAGTTGAAAATTCTTTGTTTAGCTCTGTAGCCCATTTTTAATAGGGTTATTTGGTTGTCTGGAGTCTAATTTCTTGAGTTCTTTGTACATATTGGATATTAGCCCTCTATTGGATGTGGGATTGGTAAAGATCTTTTCCTAATCTGTTGGTTGCCATTTTGTCCTATTGACAGTGTCCTTTGCCTCACAGAAGCTTTGCAATTTTATGAGGTCCTATTTGTCAATTCTTGATCTTAGAGCATAAGCCATTGGTGTTCTGTTCAGGAACTTTTCCCCTGTGCCCAAGTGTTCAAGGTTCTTCCCCACCTTCTCTTCTATTAGTTTCAGTGTATCTGGTTTTATGTGAAGGTCCTTTATCCACTTGGACTTGAGCTTTGTACAGGAGATAAGAATGGCGAGGATGTGGAGAAAGAGGAACACTCCTCCATTGTTGGTGGAATTGCAAGCTGGTGTGACCACTCTGGAAATCAGTCTGGCGGTTCCTCAGAAAATTGGACATAGCATTACCTGAGAATCCAGCTATACCACTCCTGGGCATATAGCCAGAAGATGTTCCAACATATAACAAGGACATATGCTCCACTATGTTCATAGCAGCCTTATTTATAATAGCAAGAAGCTGGAAAGAACCCAGATGTCCTTCAACAGAGGAATGGATACAGAAAATGTGGTATACAATTGAGTATTACTCAGCTATTAAAAACAATGAATTCATGAAATTCTTAGGCAAATGGATAGAACTAGAAAATATCATCCTGAGTGAGATGACCCAATCACAAAAGAACACACATGGTATTTACTCACTGATAATTGGATATTAGCCCAGAAGCTCGAAATATCCAAGATGCAACTCACAGACCACATGAAGCTCATGAAGAAGGAAGACCAAAGTATGGGTGCTTCAGTCCTTCTTAGATGGAATAACAAAATACTCAAGGGAGCAAATATGGAGACAAAGTGTGGGACAGAAACTGAAGGAGGGGCCGTCTGGAGACTGTTCCACCTGGGTATCTATCCCATGTGTAGTCACCAAAGGTAGACGCTGATGTGGATGTCAGGAAGTGCATGCTGACCGGAGCCTGATATAGCTGTTTCCTTAGAGGTCTGCCAGAGTCTGACATATTCAGAGGCAGATGCTCACAGCTAACCATTGAACTGATCATAGGGTTCCCAATGGAGAAGTTAGAAGACAGAAGGAGCTGAAGGGGCTTGAGGCCCCATGAGAAGAGCAACAATACCAACCAACCAGAGCTCCCAGGGTCTAAACCACCAGCCTGGGAGCACATAGAGAGGGACCCATATCTCCAGCTGTATATGTAGGGGAGGATGGCCTTGTTGGGCATAGGTAGGAGAGGAGATCCTTGGTTCCATGAAGGCTAGACACCCAGTGTGGGGGAATTCAAGGGTAGGGAGGTGGGAGGGTGGGTAGGAGCACATCCTCATAAAAGCAAGAAGAGGGGGGATAGGCTAGGGGGGCTTCCCGGGTGGGAGGGAATTAGGTAAGGGGATAACATCTGAAATGTAAATAAAATATCCAATAAATTTTTTTAAAAAGAGAGAAAAATATTTTTTTAAAAAAAGTTCAACCCTGATACACACCCTTGCCAATCACCTGGGCCTCCTATACTCCTGGTCAAATATTTCCCACCCTCTCTTTTACAAGTTTTTCCATATTACTAGATAGTTCAGAGACTCTAGAAATTTGCTTCTGCCTAGAATCCCTTCCTGCCGTCTTCCCTCCCTTCCTTCTGTCCTAGTCCCTGTCTTCCATGAGGCTCAGCTTAGCTATGTGAGGGCTGGCCTACAGTAGCACTGACTTCTCTCCAGCACACAGGCTCATTGCTGTGCCTTTCCCTCAATAAACTCATTTTGAAATCTGATTCTCAATGTAATGTTATTGAGGGAGAATGGTTCAAGAGGTCATTAGGTTGTTAAAGGGCATTCATCCACATCTTCTGGAAGCAAGTTTCTTCTGTCAGGACTACATTGATTACCATAAATGTGTGTCATCATGAAGCAAGGAACACTCCTTCAGTTTGTTCTTTCAGTCTCCGTTATTATTATTATTATTATTATTATTATTATTATTTGTCATAAACTGCTTTCACTATGCTTCTAGACTTCCAAGCCTCCAGAACTGGGTAAGCATAATAATTCTTCCCTTTCTAAATTACCCAGTCTCTGGTATTTTAGTATAGTGACAGAACACAGCCTTAGAGATGAGGTCTCTCTTATCTCTGTGTACTGGTTACTTTAATATAGCACCCATCACACAGCAGGTAGTTAGTAGTGTTTGAATAAAACCAGCTTGGAAGATAACTGTGACTGAGTCGTCTCAGTCAGTGGAGAGACGGGTTATGTCAGGGGCTGCAGAGAAGATCTATGTCGGTATCAATCACATTCTGGGTCCGCAGGTCTGTATCATTGCCATTGGCATGTTTAATGCTGGTTGGGACCCATCGACGTGCCAGGCATATGCCTCTATTTATGTGGAATTAAAACTCACATCATCTATCCTAATGTGAACATTTTCTTTTTTTGTAAACACAATGATTACAACTAAGAAATTGACATGGGTACAATACTAGCAACTAAAAACAGATTTAACCCACATTTCACATTTTTACCTCCTGGGTCCGTTTTATGTTCACTGGGATCCCACGTTGCATCTGAGATCTCCTGTTCCCCTCACTCAGTGGCAGTTCTCATCTGTCCTTGCACTTTTCCAACCTTGGCAAATCGCATCCTAACCCACTACGTCATTTTACAGCATGTCCTTCGATTTGGATCCGGCCTGTGTTGCTGAATGATAGATTGAGGTCATATGTATTTGGGGACAGTCTGCAGAGATGATGTCTCTCGTCCGTATGCGTCTCATCCAGGATCCACGGGATGCGTGCATATGATGACTGAGAGTGTTAAACCTTTGATCACCGGGATAAGGTGTCGGATGATGGTTGTCTCTGCTATACAGCCAACAAGCTCCCCCTTGCAACTGAGAAATGTCTGAATGGAGGAATCACTTTGGAAAGGGACAGTATAGGCAGATGAGCACCAGTGTTAGCATTGATAGATCTTTCTGTGGATGGTCTGACCCTCGCCATTAGGAACTCTTCAGATTAGGAACTCTTCAGGTCTTCAGGGTTCTTTCAAAAAAGCCCCTCAGTTTGTCATGTTTAGAAAAGCTTTTATTTATTTATTTATATTTATTTACTTTTTTCACTTACTGATGCTTAGAAAATTAAAAACCTTAAAAATTTAATTGCAACTTCATATCCTACTTAAACACTAAAATGTATTATCAGGACTCCCAGGACAGCAATGAGTGTGAGTAATCCTAGAATTTGGGAGGCTGAGGCATGATGCTTGTTATAAGTTTGCAGTCATCGGAGGATATATAGTAAAACTCTGTCTCAAAAGAGTTCTCATGGGCTATTTCATGTGATCTGTTACTGCAGTTTGAATCTGGTGAAGGATCTGTCTCAAGAGACCTTGGAAACAGTAACTCTGTTGTTCTTCTCCAGGTCCTGCCCTGCAACGTAGAGTCTTGGCAGTTACTTTGTAATGTGTGGAGTGTACTTACTGTCTTCCAATTATGTCTCAATGCCTGCCATCTAATTTGCTTTCAATAACTGTGCAAATGTTTTCCTTCCTGATAGATATACCCAAACAAATGCAGATGTTTGGAATGGTGCAGGGGGTATAACAGGGTGCCTGCTGAGTTCCTTACAACGTCTAGTGTCTGTGAACGTAATGCCTCCATTTAGATGAACCTTGATCTTCACCTGAGGCTTTGACTGAACTCAATAGTCAGTTGTCTCTTCCTTCAAAGTGAATTAAATTTGAAAAGTTAAAACAACTATCAAGTCAGAAAGTGCTGCCAAAATTGTTTAGGTAGCATCTGCATCTCGGAGGGGGGTGGGGATTCTTCTTTGAAATTAACTTGAAAGAGAAACCCCTAAGCTCTTCACTCCTGAGTGATCTACAGCAGGGCTGCTCTCCACCCATTGCTCTTCAGGCTGTTGCCATGCCAACAATCAAATCAAGGTAACCCATGTGACACTAGGTTTCACTTTAATCACTTCCTTTGCTACTTCCTTTTTTTTTTTTTTTTTTTTTTTTTGCTTTTCGAGACAGGGTTTCTCTGTGTATCTCTGGCTGTCCTGGAACTCACTCTGTAGACCAGGCTGGCCTCAAACTCAGAAATTCACCTGTCTCTGCCTCCCAAGTGCTGGGATTAAAGGTGTGTGCCACCACTGCCTGGCACTATTCCCATTTTTATATCAACTTTCTATAAAAACACCTTAAATTACTCTTAGTATTTCCATAATTCAAAGTTGTAGAAAATTCCAGTCCAGTGAAAGAATTCAAATAGAACTGGTAGAAACAGAGATTTTATTAGGTAAGTTCATTTTGTCCAAGATCAATGAAGATGCATGGGTCTTAATATCTGCATGGCATCCGTATTTGGACAAAAGACCAAAAAAAAAGGTGAAAAGAAAAATTACTTGAAATTAGTAAGTAATGGGCTATCGATGAAAAGTGCATAAGTCAAAATGTTAAATATAAAAACTGAGATCATAATATAGATGTCAGATAGAGAGATGATATATGGATGGAAGGGGTATAGATAAATTTTATATATAGTATATAAATTATATATATATGTATATGCATTAGTATATAAATTATATATATATGTATATGCATACATATATACATATATACACATATATATGATTGATTGATTTATAGATAGATAATAGAAGATAGTAAATATATAGATGATAGGTAGATCAATAATAGATAAGTAGATGATAAGTAGATCAATGATTAATAGATAGATGATAGATATAGACAGACGGATTGATAGACAAGAGAGATTTTCTGTGGTCTTATGGGTGCTTATGTAAGAGAGAGTATTTTATTGGGTTGGGCATGACGGTGTATGTCTGTAACAATAGCAACTAAGGAGGCATAGGCAGGAGGACTCCCTCAGTTTGAGCTACACACTGAGTACCAGGTTAGGAAGGGTTACCCAGCAATGCCCAATCTCAAAATGAGTAAGAAGCAAAAAGGAACAACAGATAACAAAACCAGAAAAAAAGAATATTTTATTCAGATCCTGTACAAAGAATCTGAGGCAGCCTTGAAACCTTCAAGATGTTTGTCAAGCCTGCATAGGCATCTTAAGGGATGCAAAAGAGAATCCTGTGTGAGCGATACCAGCTGAAAGAAAGTCTCCTTATACCAAACGGCTGTGGCTTCACAAGCTTTCGTGTCCACAGCTTGGGTCACAGCCTGATCATCTGTAACTCAGAAGACATCTTCTCTTTAAGAGGCTCTTTTTGTGGTTGGTATCCCAGATAACTGGACAAAAGCCCTTTAAATCCATGACACGCTTGAAGAATGGACAAAATGCCTGATGTCAGTCACACCAAATCGATTGCCTTCTCTCTGAGGTGGGATGTCTGCCTTCCCTGTTCTATCTGATGGCTGTTGTGAGTTGAGCCCTCCCACCCCACCCCACAGGTCTCTGAGGGAGCTCCTGTGCTCAGAGAAGACTCTCTAAGAATCCATACTTTTCTCTTTGCACAACACAAATGTTCATAATGAGGGAATTTTCTTCTAATAAGATCAAGGCCAATGATCCAAGAAAATACTTCCTCTATTTTCTTGGCCTGCAACTTTGTGGTAAAATGTTATAAAACTGTGGTCATGCATTCTGAATATGACAAAATCTTCCATGGGAAAGTAAAGATGTTTATTCATGTTCTGAAGAGTACACACCAGATGATTTCTTTCCCAGGACTCATTCAGGAATGGTCCGAGGATTTTTTCATTAATCTCAGACATGGTAATATTGACTGAGAAATCACTCTTAATCTTAAACAAACAAAAACTCCTCAGATTTAATGTAGCCCAATTAAATAAATTAAATTAGCCTACCAATGTCAAAGACAAATGCCCTGTTATGACTTACTACAGATAATGACTATGAGCAAAAGTTAATGTGCTTACATAGCTATTAATAACAACACTAACTTATGTTTGTGCCTTGGTTTTCTATTGATGTGAAGAGACACTATGACCAAGGCAGTTTATAAAAGGAAACATTTAATGGGGCATTTACTTAGAGTTTGATAGTGTGAGTCCATGACCCTCATGGCAAGGGACATGGCAGCAGACAGGCATGGTGCTGGAGCAGTAACTGAGAACTTATATCCTCATCTGTAAGTTGGAGTCAGAGTGAGATTGGATCTGGCAAGGCTCTTTTAAAACTGCAAAGCCCACTCCTAACTCTTGACACACCTCCTCCAACATGGCCACACCTCCTAATCCTTCCCAAACAGTTCCACCAGCTAGGGACCAAGCATTCAAATATATAAGCCTATGGGGCCATTCTCATTCAAACTACCACAGTGTGCTCACCACTGTAGCTTAGGCACAGCTGGGTACACTCAATGACCTTGATTCCCAGGCAATCCCATAAAGAAGACACTTGGTCGTCCTCACTGTAAAATGTAAAATGAGGCACAGTGTATGATGAAGACAGGCCTATGCTGAGACATCCCTTCCCACTGAGGTCCTAGCCATATGGACGAAATAGTATGGAATAAAGTTTACTTAGGGCCTGGGGAAGGGAGTTGAGGAGGGAGTAGAGACAGAAAGGCACAGAGAGAGAAAGAGAGAGAGAGAGAGAGAGAGAGAGAGAGAGAGAGAGAGAGAGAGAGAGAGAGACTGACTAGAGGAGTAGAGGCCAGCCATGAACACATGGAGAGAGAGTGGGGAGGGGAATGGGGAGAGAAGGGACAAAGAGGGAGGAGTGTAAGAGGATAAGAGGGTGAGTGAGAAGTGGGCAAGCAGCCCCTTTTATAGTGAGTCAGGACACCTGGCTGTAGCCAGGTAATTGTGGGGCAGAGCTTAGAAGGAATGCTAAAGGAATGCTAACATTCACCAACTGGTTAGTGAGGCCTAATCTCCTTATTACTAATTATAACTCTCGCTATCAATCACAACACTAAATTTCCAGACTATACAAACTGAGTGTTGTGTAGCTACTATATAACTGAATAAACCAACACACACACGCACACATTCTGTTTATAAATATGATGGGCTTATCTCTCCACAAAAGCATGGCGATACCTGGATACAAATGCTTCCCCAAGTTTCTATTAGGCTCATTTCTGCCTCCCATTTGGAAGGCTCTCTTCATCTGAGCGTTAGTGAACGCTATGCATTTCCAAAGCTGTCTTCACCCAGTCTCAAAGATCTCTGCATATCTTCTACAGTGGTACTGTGTACTGGCTCAGCGAAGCCCACTTAGTGAAGGATAAAAGGGTTTTAGAAAACAGAACAAAGCAAGTTGTCTTCCTTCAAAGAGATGCTGTCTCCCTGAAGAGGGGGGTGATATTTAAGTACATTTGTTTCTCAGGAATCCATGGGGCACTGTTCTGAGGCTACTTCATGGGTATCATGATGACACCAACTAAAGCTTCATCTATAAAATGGCATAGAATTTGCACTCAACCAACACACCATGTCCCATATATTTTCAGCCATAGCAAGACCACTTATAATACCAATTCAATGTAATTCCTGTGTAAGTGGTTGCTTTCTGTGTAGTTTAGGAATCACGAGAGGGGAAAAGTCTACAAAAGCACGGAGCAGAGGCTTCTATTATTCTGAGTATTTTTGATCTGTGATTAGTGAATATGGAGGCAGGAAACTCAAACGTGGTGTTATTCGTCTCCCTCCCATCACTGTGACCAAGTAGCTCACAGAAGCATCTGAGGGAGGAGCGCTTTCTTTCGTCCCATCATTTCAGATGGTAAAATCAATCACAATAGGGAGGGCACAGAGTCTGGAAGGAGCCCATGAACTTGCCCTTGGTAGTCTCTCACAGGGGATTGGCCAGGAAGAAGTCTGCAGGATGGGAAGCAAGACAAGATGTAACTGCAAAGACCCACCCTAGCGGCTTACTCCATCAGCTAGCTCCTTGACCAACAAGAGTCAATAACGTACCAACTAGGGGTTATGTGTGCAAACATGCATGGGGGTGGGGATGGGGGCCAGTCACTTCACATTCAAATGACTGACTGCCTGCCTGACTGATTGACTGAAGCACCATCAGAGACAAGAGGTTTCTTGTGTCTCACAATATCAGTGAGGCCAGATAGTCAGAGTAGGGAAGGAAATACACCTATTTCAGTAAATGCATTCCCTAGCTGTGACCTCAAGCCACTTCATTAACTTTTCATTTTTGAGGTTAAGAATGATGGGGTAGGGGCTATCTGACGTTTAAATGATAGGATGTACAGTGCTTACAGGGTACCTGTCACCTACTAGGTACTTATTAAGCCTGTCACCTACTAAGTGCTTAACAATAAAGGGAGGTTATTTTGAGGGGGATATGGTCCTGTTGCTCAAAACCTTTTTGGAAACTAACTTTTGCGTTTCCTCTGTGAGTAGCTCATCAAACAATCATAAGAAATTTTTTTATTATTATAGAACTGAGCTCTGTAGAGTCCAAAGGTGGGTTTGTTTTGTTTTTGCTTTTTTGTTAGTTTATTTTGTTGATTGTTGTTGTTTCATGTTTTTCTTTTGATGGATGACATCAAGCGCTGACCATGCTTAATATTTTATTTCTTTATCCTGGTGCTAAGCCATGTTGTTCCCCACCCGAAAAGAAAGG
Source organism: Grammomys surdaster (assembly GCF_004785775.1). NCBI lineage: Eukaryota > Metazoa > Chordata > Mammalia > Rodentia > Muridae > Grammomys > Grammomys surdaster. The sequence continues at coordinate 3,870,608 of NW_021604590.1, read as the reverse complement.
GGGGGAGAAAGAAAGAAAGAAAGAAAGAAAGAAAGAAAGAAAGAAAGAAAGAAAGAGAGAGAGAAGAAAGAGAGAGAGAGAGGAAGAGAGAGAGAGAGAGAGAAGAAAGGAAGGAAAAGAGGAGATCTGTCTTCAACAGTATGTGCATTTGGTATATTTGCAGTGTGCGGTATCTAGAAATATTCTCAAATAAATATAGTTCAAACATGGTTTTGGCTGGTAGTTATGGTGGTGGACCCAACACTTGGGAAACTGAGGCACGAGAATTACAAATTTGGAAACAGCCTGGACTACAAAGTAAATTCTAGGCTAATCCAAACTACACAAGATCTTGTCATAAAATAATAGAGCGAGATAAAACATGGCTTCAAGGCTGGAAAGAGGGGTCAGAAAAGCACAGGCTGCCGTCTGTTTGCACAAGCTCATTCCGTGTCAGCCTCAGTGTCTTTCAGGTCCTGTGCCTCTGAGCTGATGCAGTTCCACAATTCGCCTGTCTTGCTCAAGCAGAATAAAAGTAACCAAGTCAGCAGTCACAGCCATCGAGCTGCCTGGAATCCTGACTGTATCTCCTCAGCATTTTCCTCCTGTGAGGTGGGGTTGGTGCAGCATAGCCCAGGAAGGTTGAGAGCCCACACCCTTCACACTGTCAAAAAGACAGGACTCTATGAGAGCTTCCTATTCAAAGTCCTGTATCTGTGTCCATGGAGGTCAAATGAGAACACCAGACCTCTGTCCCACAGAGGGAGTGGCTGAAGGGTGTTAATGTGAGCACCATGTGGCATTTAGAGCCCAGTGCTTGCTAAGTGAGCTGTTTCAGTTAACCCTCTCTATGATCTTGAAGCAGGTCTAGCCAGTGAGGTGGACAACAAGAATACAGGTAAAGTAAACCTAGGCTACGCAGGCCAGCTAAGGTTAGCACAGGAGCAAGAAGAGCTGGTGAGTCTGAGTCCTGCTCAGACTATCCCAAGCTCCACAGGCAGACAGAGAAACTTGTCTGTGCTGGGCTTCTTCAACCTGTCGAGGACCATCATACCAAAGTCTCTGGATTTTCAGCCTTGGGCTTTCCAATCATGATTAGTCACTTGTTCTCAGGGAGTATGAACCAGCACCTGACTTCAGAGGCCAGGGTGAAGAATAGTTATTCTGACCTTTAGAAACTGTGTTTCAACACTCCCCCAATCCAACTAAGAAGAGTGGCAAGGTTTGTGTTTCTGAAGCATCATCGGCAGTCCTGTCCTGTCCTGTCCTGTCCTATCCTGTCCTGTCTTGTCCTGTCCTGTCTTGTTCTGTCCTGTCCTGTCCTTTCCTATCTTGTCCTGCTCTGTCCTGTCCTATCTATCTTGTCCTGTCCTGTCTCATCCTGTCTTGTTCTGTCCTGTCCCATTCTATCTTGTCCTGTCCTGTCCTATCCTGTCCTGTCCCTAGAACATGTGTCCCACCCATATTTACAAATGATAAGGAAAAATATTTGAATCTTTGAGTGTCTGCTGTGTGCCTAGATTATGTAAGCAAAATCTACAAAGTCTGTTGACTTCTGTCTGCAGGTTTTCTTTTCTCTGTGTATGCAGCAGAAGTAGAGAGCCCCTGGCCAGCAGCTCTGCAGACTGACCCCTGACTGTACTACTGCACTGCTTTCAATGATGGAAACTCACCACTGTCTATCAGCAGCATCCAATGTACATCTCACACATATCAGGCAGTGTACAGGTTGGGGACATGAACAGAAGTGTCCCAAGATCCTAAGGAGAACTTAATTAGTGAAGGGTGGAGGTGATACGTCAGATAGTCCCCCAATGCACAAGTGCAGAGGGGCCACACTCTATGAGGTGTGACCTTCATGACACTGAAAATGCAGATGGGTAGGTGGTTCTGCTGACTGGAGTGAAGGAAGAAAGGGCTCAGCATCAGAGAATGCTGTCCTTGCCACAGGGAGGATGGGAGGTGGAGGCTGTAGGCCTAGGTGAGAGCATCTCCTCTGTAACCAGAGAACTCATTCATGTGAGGGGAAACTGGACAGGAGACCAGAAGAGAGAATAGTGCAGCTCAGGTCTGGATATGGACAGACCCAGAGTATCTGAGGTAAAGTCTGGAGGACTTGGTCCTGGCTATGCTAAGAGGGTTGGGGAGAATAAAGTGATAGGAAGACATCTGTATTAGTTGGGGTTAATCTTGCTGTGATAGAACACCACAAACAAAATCAAACTGGGAAGGAAAGGGTTTGTTTCATCTTACATTTCCAGGTGTATCACTAAGGGAAGTCAGGCCAGGAGTGTGGAAGGAGGAGTTGATACAGAGGCCATGGATGAGTTGCTGCTCACTGGCTTGCTGCTGGTGGCTGGCTCAGCTTGCTTTCTTATAGAACCCAGGACCACCAGCCCAGAAGTGACTCCACCCACTATGGGCGGGGCCAGCCCTACCGCATCAATCGCTTATTTAAAAAAATGCACTCCACGATTGTCTACAGCCAGATCTTGTGGAGATATATTCTCAACTGAGAGTCCCTCTTTCCAGATGTCTCTAGCATGTGTCAATGTGACAAGCTAGGTAGCACAACACCCAGTTTCAAATTTGCATGACCCAGGTTTAGTGACTTTTCTTCTCGGCTCTCACCCTGTATGGCGTCTGGTTTGAGGACTTTCCTCTTATATCGTCCATGCAGTAGGCTTATTACACTGGAAAACGGTAGTGTGAGCAAGACCTTCAGAGTTGACGGTCTTTCTGTGGAGATCGATGAATTAAGATATATGACACCAAACTATCGTTCAACATGTTTGAAACATGCTGATTGTAAATAAAAAAGTTTACTACATATATATGCCCCACTAGAAGGTAATAAGAGGGTGAGGCCCTAAGGCTGGAGTGAAGAAACTCTTACAAGAAAAGACTGGGGATCAGGAAGCAGATACACAAATGGCCTGGTGGTGTTTGTAAGAATGCGCAGAACCCCTGAGCCAAACCTTAATTCAAAACCACATGGGAAGTGAGCCTTCAAGCATCAAATGGTAGGCTCTACTGTGGGTCTTTTCATAGGCTCGCCAAGAACAATGAAAAGAAGTGAGCTGTTTTACAGGAGCCTGTGAGATGAGTAATCTTGAGAACAAAAAGCGAGTCACAATTTCTTTTACTTCAGCAGCCTCTTTTAAAACTGTGAACCGCTTGACCATTGCTAAATCCTTATAGGTATCACCATGGCAACCATTGATATGAAAACTAATATTAGCCTGGACTCTTCTGCCTCAGATGATCTGATATTTTCCACTGCTGTGGCCATCTCCACGGTCTGTGCGCACGAGAAAAGACGGTCCCCTCCAATCCTGTCATGCTGTCTTTTGTTCCAAGGAGATAAGTGCTTGTCAAATGCCCCAGCTGTTACAGAATGACTTGTGCACAGGGAGTCTACACGTTCAGTATATCAGATCTGCACATCTCTGGATGCATAGCGAAGGACCCAGCAGGTAGCACCTTGGTTGTCTTTGGAGCAAGGATGGGGTACTTTTTAGAATGATTGACTGGAAGCCATGTATAGCAGCCCCGTTTACCCTCAGCTTTCCTTGTAAGGCTTAGGTCACCCCCAAGTTAATAGGAAAAGGATGAGTAGAAGACAGTAAGCTATCTCAAGAGGCGAACACACCATATTCACACTTTTATTAACAGTGTATTCTTATGCTTTTATTATCATCAATCTCTTACTATGTCTAATGTGTAAATTAATTTTTTTTTTTACCACAGATAAATTCACAGGAACAATAGTATCTATTGGGTTCAATACTGGCCCTGGTTTCAGTGTGCATCATATGTATCTCCCACAGCTAAACAGATGCTTCCTGTGTGTCCCATATAGCTCTCCACACACTTTTACCGTACATCTATTGTTACCATTGTATTTAGTTTCTCCCTTTTGAATCTTGTGTGTCTCATCTCAGTCCTGGGCATCACAGCTTCACAATTACGTTCTTTCCATTCCTATAGTCACCTCTGTCATAGAGTCCCATATTTTATAATCCTGTCTCATTCATTCATTTGTTCATTCATTCATTCATTCATTCATTCATCTATTCACTTATTCATGCCCCTCACTCTCCATTCAGTCAACAGACACACTGAATACCTGTATTAGTGAGCATTTCTTCACTGTTACTAGAAACTGGAAGCACAGACAAAGGACCAGAAAAGCTACGTGGTGAGTAGTGAGACCCAGTCAGTTCCCTTTATCACTGCAGTGACAAAGTATCTAACAAAAGCCACTCAGGGATGGAAGTCTTACTTTGGTTCCTCGAAGGTACAGCTTATCGTGGTGGGGAAGGCACAGCGGCGGTAGTGTGACACAGACGGGCACATTTATCTGCAGTTATAGAGCAGAAAGAATGTTCTGCTGTATTCTGTCCTTTCTCTAGAGTCTGGGACTCCAGCTTCTGGGTTGGTGGCACCCATACTGAGTGGGCCTTCTCTCTCCAGTCAAACCCTTTTGGAAACATCTTTAGAATCATAGATAGAGGTGTGTGATTCCATGATGAATCTGAGCCCAGTGGAGTTGATGCTGAAGATTAGTCATGATATGTCCACATTGAATTAAATTTCTCCTAATTGAAACTTTTGTAATATATTCCAAGTGTGTACCACATAGGGAGAATGTTTCCATAAACCACAAATGCTCAGCCTCCGGTCACAATAATTAACTTCAGCTTCTACAGGACCTTTCTCACAGGATTCTTCTGTGGATCCACAGTTCAGAAGTACCACTTTATTCTAATTAAACAGAAAGTGCAAAAAATGTTTTGAGGGATGATGATATGGAGAAGAATTGGAAAGCCTGTAGGCCCTAACATTATCTAGTATTCTGCCTACCAAATATAACGGTACTCATGACAATGTATGCATATGCTTCTTGAATGTATGTATATGCTTGGATTTTAACAATCATACAATTTAGGAATTATTTTGATGCCTCAGAAGTATTCAGTAAAAAAAAAAAAAAACCTTTTGGGTTTTGCCTTCTATTTATGCCTTGACTTCAAACAGTGTCATACTCTGCCACCTAAGTTAACTTGGTAAAGCATGGCTCAGAGATTAAAAACAAGTCTTCTGAGTGACAGTGAGTTGAGCAAATCAGATTGGTTGGAGGGTCTGAGAGGTCCTTCTCAGGGAAGGAGAAGTGGGAGCTGTCTTTAGACTCGTAGGAGAAAGCACCACCACAGTGTCAAATGTATCTTGATCTGTAATGGGCAAAGCTTGCAGGGTTTTCACTAAATAATGTGTCCAGGTATCTTCAATAACTCAGAATCTAACACATGGCATGCTAATACAGGCAAACTCTCATTCCTGGGTGACAGACTCTTGAAGAATAATTTCATCTCTGTATTGGATAGCACTTTACAGATGTTTTTGCCCAAATACCCTGTAGCCAGAGAAGTCCCTTGAAGCACTAACAGGAAGCAGCTGGTGTCTCCTTGAATGGCACAGCCCTGATCACATCAAAACTGTGATGTTTTGGCTCCTTTACTGAGCCAAATCCTAATTCTTTGACATGACCTGAACAAGGAAAACATTACTGGTAGTACCACACTCTATGTCTTAACACATATAGATATAAAATTAGACCTTGATTTCTATTGCTTATGTGTTCTTTCATAAAAGAGTGCTTTAAACTGATGTACAAATACAAGGTTCATAGAGAAAAATCAACAGCATGTTGATTTAAAAGGATGATTTTCATGGTTCATGAAAATTCCATGTGCTATGCTTTTGAAGAGAAAGTTGTAACCTCTTGTCAGTTTACCTAGTTTGGTTACTAGTTAACATGAGAAATGCCTCTTTGGGTACATTGACCCAAAATATTAATCTAGGAGAAACTGTCTCTTGGGTTTCAATCAGTCAAATGCCAGACTTATCCCACCCTGCCAGAAATGAGTCCTTGATTGCCTATCTCAATGTGGCACCTGTTGGTTATTCCGTAAAGATGTTTCCTGTGCTTGGAAATTAAGGTGAGGGATGTACCATTACTGCAATCTTCAATAAATGGCTTTCTAATGCAATTACTGCTGGAGCTGGGAACAGAACAATCCCTCACTGTTATTTATTGCTGTACTTACTGCTAATGAACTGCTGTTGCAGGCTGATGCATCCAAGGACAAGATTCAAGCAATAGCTCTTCTGGAAAATGTGGAGTGACTGCATGGTGTGAGTGCTGTGGGCATAGCGCGTCTCTGGGTCTTAATGAGGCTCTTTCAGCCCAGATTGTATATTTGTGTGTGTGTACGTGTGTGTATGTGTGTGTAAGTGGTGTGTGTATACGGTGTGTGTGTATGTGTAAGTGGTATGTGTATACGATGTGTGTGTATGTGGTGTATGTATATGGTGTATGTGTGTGCATGTGTGTGTATGTGGTATGTATGTGCATATGTATGTATATGTGTGTGGTGTGTATGTGGCATGCGTATCTGGTATGTGTGTGCATGTGTATATGTATATATGGTGTGTGTGTATTTGGTGTGTGTGTATGTGGTATGCATGTGCATGTGTATGTATATGTGTGTGGTGTGTGTGTGTGGTATGTGTATATGTGGCGTGTACATGTGTGTATATGTGTGCATGTCGTGAGTGCTGTGGGCATAGCTCATCTTGGAGTCTTAGTGAGGCTGTTCAAGTCCATTGTATGTGTGTGTACATGTGTGTGAGTGTGTGTGAGTATTCAAAGTTCTTACACTTTATGCTCTTTTACGTTTCTGTGAAACATCTGTCACCCATGGGGACCACCATGGACATTTGACTGGTCACCTAGATCAGTGGCTGTCAGGATTAAGTGAGTTATAATCGCTTCGGGAATTGTTACCCAAAGTCTTCTGATTTGCATAGTCTGGGCCACCACCCAGAAACATTTCATTATTAGTTGTATGTCAGATTCAAGGTGAGTCTGACATAAATGCTGTGTTTATGTTTGTTCCCGAGACAGAAACAGCTTAGAAAGCGGTTTGTGCACAGTCTCATTTGGTAAACTCTGATATTCTTCCCAATCTCTACCATCTGTAAACAAGCCTTGAATATTCGGCTATATCCCTGATACACATCTTGATAAGGGCAGAGGCAACAGCTATGGTTGTTTCGAAATGCCCTGAAAATGGATTTCAAGAGACACAGACATCCTGTATATCATTTTCATCGATTCTTAGGAGTGTTCTAGAAGCTGTGCACTATAACAAAATCACATTTTCAGGGTGGGCTCATACTGGACAAGAACAGGCAGTGAGCAGGGAGAGGGGAAAGTCTTGGACATCAGGAACCAATTAAGACACAGAGCTGGCTGTCTCTTTTGAGCCGCCATCGCAGGCTGGCCTAAAGAGGGCAATGTAAACCTGAAGATGGCTGGCAAGTCAGCAAGCCAGCTTCTGGATGCCTCTCACTCCTCACTCCTCCGTTAATTGTTGCTAGCCACTGAAAGAAATATAATGGGTGATGAGGAGCACTGACAACTTCATGAGGGATGTGGAGGCTTGCTGGTGTTATTATTGTGTCTTTGTGGGGAGGGTAGCAAATGATAAAAATCTTAAACATTCTCAGGACAGCTTAATGTGAGTCATCTGTCTGGAAGTTGAATTTAGTAATATTACATATTAGCACCTTCCATTCTTAATAATTTACTTTAAGTGAGGATCCCCCAGGAGTAAAAACATTCTGTGTATATTTATTTTATTCGGAAATCGAATGAAAGTGCACATTTCCAACTCCCAGCCCTTACATCTTACAGTTTCATTCTTTATATTATATATTAGACTCCCAAATAGAAAACAATAACAATGAATTCTTAAAATTATTGAGCATTTCAGCTCTACAAAGAACTGGGTGTGAAAATAACTCTTACCGTTGTATTGTTACAAGTGACTCTGTTGAAAAGCACTGAGACCTAGCTCTAACATTTAGAGAAATAAAATGATAAGGGTGTATTTTAATAGAGTGAAACACAAGGTGTACTGACCCAACTTTTAGCTTCTGTAAGTACGGAGGATAGAGGACAAGTAAGGAATTCTACTGAACAGGAGTGATTTCCCTTAACGGTGCATCGGCATGTCAAAACTTGCTCCTCCGCAAGGGCTCGCACTCTCCTGTACACTTTGTGTTGCGTTTGTAGCCGTTGGTGGTTTTAGAATCGTGCCTTCCATCTGTGCCATGCATCTATCCAGCCTCTAAACTGATAGATACACACTATCACGATGGAACCAGCATCTGGCAGCCTTAACGAGCTACGGGCTTAGCACTATTCTGAGCATCTAGATACTGGGGAACTCTTAAATGAATTCTTATTTCAGAAGGAGATGCTTGCTGCTTTTGAATTATGCATTCGTCCTCGTATTTCTTATTTACGGTCTTCCATAATGCTGTGACTAAAGACCTGTGTCCTGATTTCAAGGATTTGATATGCGAGTCGGGAGCCCGGCATTCCTCTGAAGGTAAAGCAGGCCTCGACTGGTTCCTTCAAAGGCTGTTAACATGTTACTAAGCCTGCAGCTTAAACTGAACAAATGAGAACAAATGGTGTGCTTGCCTAATGAAGCAGCGCGTCTGGGGTTTGCTCCAACTCCAGTCTTCCTTCCTCTTCATGTTTGGAACATCTTCAGATAGGGTCAACAGTCAGATTCCTATCATTTCTTCTGGTATCTTTTTCATGAAGCTGACAAATGTTGCTGCCAAGGCAACCTGAAAATTCTGTTTACCCTGCCTTGGTTATGAAGTGGGAGCAATCACTGTTGTTCAGGTAGCGGAGGGCCTTGAGTACCAATGAATCAGCCTCACGATGCTGCTTGCATATGGATGGAGCTTCGTGGGGAATCCTGCCTCTTCATTTTGTATCTAAGATAAGCTGCATTCCTAAGGTCACACCATAGATTGAATTCCTGCCTGGTTGTTGGCCTTCAGTGATACACAGTCTGTGTGTGCAGTAAAGTATGTGTGTGCAGTAAAGCAATTACAGGAAGCACAGAAATATCATAAATGTTACAGAGCAAGCCTGAGTGTGTAGGAGGAGAGCAGAACAGGTATCCTGAGACCTAAGCTGCAGAGACGGAATCTTTCCCCGAATTTTGCAGACTTTAGCATTCGAATAAAGTCCCATGTAATACCGTCTATACAAACCTGAGTTCTGTAAAACGGCCACTAGTTCTGGGGCAGTACGAAAGGTTTTTTACCTGGTAGCATTGCTATAAATCTCAGTTAGAAACAAGCTACAAAACCACTTTTCTGTAACTTGTTAGAGAAGCAGCTTCTGCGTTAGAAAAGTGAGGGCTTCCCTGAGGTCCAAGCTGCTTTATCAGCAATAGTGAAAGGGATTCGGGAAGAATTCAAGCAAATCCAGTTGTGATCGATCCAGCTGTGATTGATAGTATCATTTTACTCAAACTTTTATTTTCTACTATTTCTCCCTCACCTTTCTATGTGAAAGAGTTGAATATTTTATTTTCCAATGAATGTTACATAGGCTATTACTATATTGTCTTTTACTTGGTAGGTATTAAGATGTGATATGTTATTTGTGGTTGAATGTGTGCATGTGCCTGTGCTTGTGGAGGCCAGAGGTCAGCTTCCAGTGTTGTTCCTTATATGTCTTAGTGACCTTGCTTTTTGAGATAGAGTCTTTGATAGGCCTGGAAGGTACCCATTAATTCTAGCTGTTTCTCCTTCAAGCCCTGTCTCCATCTTTAAAGTGCTGATATTACCAGAACATAGTACCATGACTGAATCTCTTATGCAGGTTTTCAGGGATCAAACTCGGGTCCTTACACTTACGAGGTGAGCACTGAGCACCTTAGCTTAGCTTAGCTGCTCAGTCCATGGTGTCTTTTGAACTTTATATCATCCTAGAATATGGATGCATAGAGAGTTTTGAAAATCCCCTGCTGTTGCCTACATAAGGAGTCTGAACCCTCAATGTAAAGAGGCGGCATAGGGTAATATTCAACATCTATTCATTCACTTAAGGAAAACTATGGGTTCTGACTTGCAGTGTCCCCAGTGAGGCACTGTGGGGAGACAGAGATGACTACCAAGGGCTCCCTGCAAGATAGTTAAGGCAGGAGGAGACTGTTCAGTTAAGCACATGCAGGGAAACTACTGAGAGAGCAGTGCTCTGCTTGTGAGTTGCCTGGTTGGCATTTCACTTTTCTTTCTGTATCTGTGTTAGATACACAGGAGAAGTAGCTGATAGTCTTGGTTGTGCCCAAAGGGAATTAGAAATATTGCTTCCCAGCTTCACATTTCAACTACATAAAAATCCAGGTTTTACTCCAATTCTTTGTGTGTGTGGGGTGGGGTGGGGCCACGGGGAGGGAAGAGGGATAAGACGGTGGGTGTCTCATGTGGGACAAGCTAGCCTAAAATTTGCTGTGTAGCCGAGAAAGACATGAACTTCTGATCCTCCGACTCTATCTAAGCTAGGTAGGTGCTGAGATTAGGGATCCAGCATGCACTGCCACACCAGGTTTGTGCAGTGCAGGGATCAATTCTGGGGTTTTCTGCATACCAGGCAAGTTCTCTACCTCTGTAGCTCTTAACACAGTCCTTGAACTTGCAGGTTGTTAGGTTAATTAGCTAGGTACTCCTAACTTTTCAAACACAATACTTAGCATTCTGCTTTTTTTTTTTTCTCCCTGGAGAGTAGTCATCTGCCTGCCACCACTGATTTATCCAGGAGGACTCATGAGTCATGGAGAGAACAGCCTGCATTCAACTTTAAAAAAAAAATCACAAAAACATTACATCAAAATGAATGAAAGGCTCAGAGCCATCTGGGTCTCAAAGGATTTTGCCGAGTTAGTTTGTGTTTGTTGTAAATGATACAGTTTGGTTTCGTCCACTTTCAGAGAAGGTGCCTTTGTTTTGAGCGTGCGCACACACAAATACACACACACACACACACACACACACACACAAAACCCCTGCCATTCTTGGATTCATGAAACACAGCCACAGCTGTGCACCTATGACATGCACACGTGTCTCAAAATTAACATAGGCGGCCCTCACACATATTAGATATTTGAACCCTTACATGTTAGTTGTAAAGGATTCTGGGTAATTTTTACCTCTGGCTCTGGAATCTGGACCATCAGCTCCTCCTCTCAGCAGTGTGGAATCTGCCTATCTAGTCTATGGCCTGTGCAGCGCCATAGAGTTTTTCCCCCCAAGCATGACTAAGTCAGACTACCCTGTTCAAAATTTTAATTCCCAGAGCTGCACATCTACAAAACACAGTCCCTAAACTCCATAGTAGGCCAGTAACATAATTTCCTAACCTTCTCTCCCATAGGAGGTATCAAAGTCCCCTCTTCTCCAGCCAAGGCAATTGGATGTCTCCTCCCTTTCCTGCTGACATTGTCTCTATTCTAGATACCCAGGCCAAGCCTCCCCATCTCTTCAGGCCTGCTGCTCACAGAGCAAGCCACCACTCATCTCTGCTGAGACATTTCTTTTGCATTGTATCTGTGCCATCCATTAGTAAATTCAATAGTTTGTGACTCCTTTCCCTCCCTTAATGAGTTTTAGCTTCAGGGCAGTGACTAGGTGATTTGAGAAAGGCCTTAGAAGTCTTAGAATAAATATGCCAGGGTGGCTTGAGCCCCAGAGAGTATGAGATGACCAGAGAACTGAGCAAGTCAGGATGTGTGTCTGCCTCTCTCCATCTCAGCTTAAGCTTTGTAGATGCCAGGAAGGAGGGAGCTGCTGACAGACACAAAACCTAGTTACCATCCTAATTAACTCGGGCTTTCTCTATGAACTTAAATATCTGAAGTACCGAACCTGCGTAAGACAGACAGTATCTATTTCAAAACGGGAGGGTGGGGGAATGGAGGGGGAGATACTGCAGTTCCTAAGCCAATAGAGAACTCACCGGAAGGTCAAAAAAAAAAAAAAAGCCTCCCTTCAGTCCCCCGGCGGGGATCTGTAAAGGCAGAGGAGGGGACCCAGAGGCCCTGCAATAATCCAAGTGCAAATCCAAAGGCTACTGCTGTTGGCAGCTGACTTGATCGCGGTCTCCAGAGCTAGGTTCTAGAGGACTGCTCCGCCTAGGTGTCCTGAAGAACTGCGGCGGCCCCCTCCCCCGCGCGGGAGGGAAGCCGGGACGAGGTTGGCCCCCCTTGCTGAGAGTCTGGGCGTGGGCCCCGCCGCAGCTCCGCGGAGCCTCAGTGCCTCCTGCAAAGGGGGGCGGGGGAGCCCTGAGCTGCGGCTTCCTCCCGCGCGGAGTCTCCTGCGCACCGCCGAGCAGGACGCCAGCGCCAGCCGGGTCTCCACGCCGCGGCGCGCCCGGCCTTCCCGCCGCCCCCAGGTAACTTTTCTGCCCTTGGCGGCCGGGGGGTTCCGAGGGGGTTTCGCTTCCGAGGCGCGCGGGGCTCGGAGACCCCGGTGCGCTGCGCCCGCCGAACTCGGCCTCCACCCTGGGGGCCGAGCTCCGAGCTCCGGCCCCCGGGGGTGACCGGGCCCTGCGCCCCTCTCCGGCCATCGGCACGGAGCCGGGGGTCGGGGCGCCATGTTCGGAGCGTGCGGGGCTTGGGGTGGGGAAGACACTGCGGCGCCAGGCCGGGGGCTGTGCGCGGGAGGGGCCGTGCGCCCCGAGGCTGCGGCTGCCGCTGCGTCCGTGCCCCGGGCGGGCGCGGCGGGGCTCGGAGCATCCCGGCACCGCGGCGGGGACGGCCGCTTTTACGTAACTTGCCTCCTTCCCCGAGTGGCCAGCGTCCCCGGGCCGGCGGCGGGCCAGCCAGGTTGCTCCGGGCCTGGGCACCTGCCGGCCGCGCGCCCCTAGGACGGCTCCCTGCACGGGGCGGGAACGCGCCCCGGCCTGCAGACCCGTGCACCCGGACGGGCGCGGCTCACCTGGCGCCCTCCCGACTGCGGGTCGCCGGAGGGGTGGGGGCGGGGAGGCTGGGGACCGCAGAACTCGGGTCCCTGCTAGTTGCGGCTGGTGCGCCTAGGCTCCTGCACCAGGGAGCATGCTTTTTCGGATTCCTCTCTAATCGCGTCCTACTTCTTCCCCTTCCCCCTACCCCCTGCACCCGGTGCCAAGTTCACAGCTTCTGCAATGCGGTGGGTGTGGTTACCTCGCAGATTGTAAGTGTGGTCCTTCTGGTGTGAGCATTCTTGTCCTTTCTTTCTCGTTTTAGTTTTACTGATCTGAAGTTTTCTTGGGGGTCGGGGGAAATTTACCCTCCCGTCTTTGCAGACCAGGGTTCAAGTTGTTAACAGTGCTACAGAACAAATCGAATGATAAAGGGAACATGTGGTATTAATTAAGCATGGAGGCTGGGCAGTCCAGAGAGGGCCAGGCAATCCTGCTAATAACGCAGTGCTTCCATTACGTGTTTAAGTTGGCGTTTCAGCTTTTTTACATTACTTTATGGAATTGCTTTCGCAGACATCCTTGGCTGTGGTTTTTTAGGGGCCAGTTTCGGGATCTGTGGGGCGGTGGGATATTCTGGGGTTACTCTTGGTAGCATAACTTAACAAGTAAAGAAGTCATCATATCCGGTGCTAAAAAGAATTTTCTTTTTGCATCTTACGCTGCCTTTTAAAGCCTCCGTGAATCAAAAATGATGAAACTCCACATATATCCGGAGGCCTTGAATGCAGCACCATCAGAGTAAAGTGGGGCTTTCGAAGGAGTGAACCTGAGGACAAGGAGGAGATTTCATGATCCTTATCTTGACTCAGCAGTGGGGCTTTACGGTTGTCTTTGAATTGCATGGTCATTGTGACATCAACTTTAAACCTTTGTTCGGAGTCACAAAGTGATCGTGAGAGGAGATAATTTCTAAATTGAAGAAGCATGCCTCTCCTCTGTTAATTTCCAAAACACCGATGGAATAAGCTGAATGCTGAGTATTGAATTATTTACACTATGATTTTCCAATGGTTTAGAAAAAGCCAGATAATTAGAAGCACAAGCCACCGCATGAACTGGTCTCGAGCACAGCAAGTTCTTGCAAAAACAGAGCATGTATTCTGAGAGGTTTCTCAGTAACCAGAAGAGAGTGGCCGTGGCCGCTGGAGTTTGTAAACACCTTTAGGCCAAGGGTTGTAGAGGTAAAGGTCAAAGGCCAGTGTCCCCAGTGACATATTTACAATTAATTTTTTTTAAAGAATTTCCTTAGGTGTAAATATGGTTTAGGTTAGAGAGGACATTTGCCAGTTCCCGTTGGATCCTTGGATGGAGGCCAACTTTGTTTCTCTGACTGGATCTGGTGTGTGTGTGTGTGTGTGTGTGTGTTGCTTTTTAAAAATCCAGTGGCAAGATTGAAAGCGATGACTCAGCGTTTAAAGAGCACTAACTGCTCTTCCAGAAGACCCTGGTTTAATTCCCAGCACCCACGTGGCAGTTCACAACTGTCCATAACTCCAGTTCCAAGAGACCCAACATCTTCACAGAGACATGCATGCAGGCAAAACATAAAGTAAACATAAGTCAATTATAAGTAAACGTTATTTTGAAAAATCCAATGGCAAAGCCACTAAGGGTATACTGAGGTAGAAAGGGGCGACCACCTGTGACCTGAGAGAGCTGTTGCTGCTGTCCTTTCCGCTGTGCTGGACTGGAGTGAGTGTGGAGGGATTGGCTTAGCAGTGCTTTCTCCTCTTGTAGGACCTGCAGCCATTTTTTTTAAGTTAGTGCCACACAAGTTCTACAATTGATCAATGGGAATCTATGATTTACATGGCAGTGAAAGTCGACTCCAAGGGTAGCCTGGGAAATATTTTCTTCGGGTGAGAATTCAAGTATAACAAAGAGAATTTTGCTAAGTAGAGTACACTGGTCAGCTTTAATAATTCTGTCCTCAGAGTCTTTTCTAAGTACCACTCAGTTTTCCCCTTTGAGTGTGAGCTTTAGGATAGGATATAGACTCCCCACTGAGACCTATGAATCGGGCTAATCTTCAGCATCCCTTCATTTCAAAAGGCCCACTGGTTGCTCATTTCTTGGGAATTCATCAGACACTCAGGGCTCTTGAAGGGCTCTGCTGCCATTGTATTTGTCCTAGATACAAAGGATTATGTCCCCAGAAGCAGGGCCTGGAGCAGTGACATCATTGCTGGGCTGGGGCTATGATATCACTATGGCTCAAAGGAAACCAGGGTGGGGCAAGCAGAACCATTGGAGTCCCATCAAAGTCTGCAGATGCCTTTAATGAGTCTTTCACGGTGAACAGCACAACAAGGTATCATATGGATGTGAAGTAGTAAAAATCATTGAATATTTTTGTTCCATAAGAAAATACTGTGGGATATTTTTAAAAGGTCATTTAAAAAATTAAAGAATCAGCAAGTCAGGCTTTTAAATTTATTGTTGGTAGTTCATCCTGTTTGCACTTTTTTTTTTTTTACTCTTACTCAGTACATTTCTTTTTTTCTTTTTATTTATTTACTTTTTTAGATCAAATCATGATTTTTATTCACATTGGGGTCTGTTTGCACTTTTATACTATTGCAATATCATACTTAAATTTGGAGGGGGGTTAGGTTATTAGGGCCGTCTTTAAAATATCTAGTATCTTTTATACGTTCCGAGTTGGCAATGCTGTTATGTGCTTTTACGCGACATGCTTGCTGTTGGCAACTGGGGAAGAATAGAACGGCTAGAGACTTCACAGTTGTAGGCGCTATCTGCCATGATTTGAGGGTAATTAGTTTCCATTACAACTTTGCTTTATTTGCTGATGTTATTTTATAATTTGACATTTTAAGCCTTGTAGAATTCTAGTGTGTGGAGATACGTCTCACCCAAATTATCTAACACGTAATGAGAGGATGCTCAGGTTCAGAATGCCCCTATACTCTGTGTACCTTATAGACTATAAAGTACATTTGCTGCTTTGATTATGAACTAGTGTGATCTCAGTGGGGAAAGGGGGAGAGCCATGCATGAGTCGCAGCTATCTTCTGTATGGGTCTTTGCAGAGATGACTGCCGTGCTTTCACCTTGATGAGGATGACTTGCGTAGGAAGTCGGGGTGGTTCCTACTAAATGGTTCGGCTATTCCAGGACACGCTTCTGAAGCAGAGAGAAGAAAAAGACATGAGAACAGTGGAGGTAGAGAAGTCTAAATTAGGTGCTAGGCCTGCAGATCCCTGGTGAAATGTCTTCAGTACTGTGGTTTTAGACCTTGCAATGATTGGTTAAATTGCACCCTGCAGGACTAGAAGCTTCTATTAGCTCCAAACCCCTAATTCTTTTGTAATTTGCAGTATGGAAGAAAGGCTGACAAGTTAATTTTAAGATCGCTGACATTTTGATACATTGTTCTTACAGACTTTCTTACAAACCACACATACGTGCATTCACAGAAGCATATGCACACACACATACACACACACACACACACACACACACACACACACACGGAGGGGGTAGCCTTGTGTTAAGCCTAGCAAACAAATGCATTGTTTAACTTTTCCCCTGTGATAGTTGTTTTCCCTCCAGTCATACTAGATCAAGTACTTGGTATGAGTTGGGATTTATTCTTCCTGGATTTTATCCCTGAACCAAACAGTTGTAACTTCCGATGCATTCAGTATTTATGCAACTGAATAAGAAATAATTTTGACATATTTCTTAAGAAGAAATGCTTGAGAAGCATTGTTACTGTGTGCAAAACTGAAGTACTTGGTCATATATGCAGCCGTTTTTAACAGAGCCTCTGCGTATCCACCTTGTTTCCTGGCTGTAGCTTAAACTGGTGCAGGTTCCAGCAGGTTTGCTGTATCAGAGAAGACCATGATGTGAGGTATTTAGCACAAAGGTGCCTTCAAGGGGAGGACTGTGGATATTCTGTTTCCTTTCCAACCAACTCTAATTGGTGTCAGGGAAAGCTAGTATAATGTAGAGGGATGTTCACTCAGAAGGGAGGTAGCAGATGGACGAAGGGCAAAAGCTGAAATGTCTGGTTCTGGTCCTGCCTCTAATACAAAAGGAGGAAAGCTGTGTGTGTGTGCATGTGTGCATTCATGCACTCGTGTATGTGTGCATATGTGTGTATGCATGTGTATGCGCATGTGTGCATGTGTGTGAGCATGCATGTTTGTGCACACATGTGTGCGTGAGTGTGTGTGTGTAATACAAGACATACACATACATTATTTCTGTGTGTATATACCATATAATATATATTATATAATACATAACACATAGTATAACCTATGTATATAATGTATATATACAAAATGTACATATATATTATTTCTATACATATATACGTTGTCTGTATTCTCAAGTAGAATGTTTCTCTAATTCAAGCCCCACATCTCATCACATAAATCTAAAGTTCCCCCCACTTAAGGTCTCAAACGTTGGGTTTTATTTTAGAGTGTCAGTTATGCTGCAGAGAGAATGCTGACTCTAACTCATAGATTCGGTCTGTGTGCTAAAAAGCGGAGACCGGATACCAGCCGCCTTTACAGACATTCTGCAGAATGCACTGGAGCATGCGTGTGTCCCGCGCTCCTGGTGACACACAGGTGGTAGCATGCAGAAGGCATAGGCAGTGGTTGACAGTGCAGTCATGAGCTGTAGAATCCAAGTATATAGTAATTTTATAAATACCTAGGTGATTTTGTTTTGCTTATGTTTTCTTTATGCACCAAATACTTACAGAAGTCCCAGAGTTCTTTAGACCAGTCGAAATACGAAGTTCTGGTTCTAAAAAACAACGCAGGAGTCATAGCTCAGCTGGAGGAGTGCTGTGTGACTTAATGCCGTCTCATACCTGATGTCATAATCTACATGAATATGGTTTGTCATTCTTATGAACTATGTAGGGTTCTGTCGGTGTAACAAATACCTGAGACAGTCAGCTTAAAAAGAGGAAGTGTTTATTTTGACCCCGGGTTTTAGAGGATTCATTCCCTGACTTTTGGCCTTTGGGCCTGCGGTGGGGCAGTGCATCATGACTTGAATGACTGATGGTGTAAATTCTTCAAGGATGTAGGAAGTAAAAGGAAAGAGAACAGATCCTGGTGTCACCTTCAAAAGAACCCTCCCCTCAGCCCAATTCACTCAAGTTCAGTTCTACTCAAGGTTCCCATCATGCCCCAGCCTGGGGACCAGTGCTTCAAGAATGGACCTGTGGGGACTATTCCAGATCTGAACCATAGGTGACATATAAAAATTTTTCTACATTCATTTATTTATTTTATGTGTATGGTGTTTTGCCTGTGTATATGTCTATGTACCCTGTGTATGCCTGATGCCCAAGGAAGCCAGAGAGGGTGTGGGATCCCCTGGGATGGGATGATTGTGAGCTGCCTTGTAGGTGCTGGGAATCGAACCTGGGTCCTCTAGAAGAGCTGCCAGTGCTTTAGATGCAGAACCATCTCTCCAGCCCTAGCCTGTGCATTTTTAACACCTTACATGGTTGAGTGTTTATATTTGTGTCTTTGTGTGTGTGTCAGGTGACTACCCTTCTTAGATGTACCATCTTGCAAGGAAGACTGCATCCATTGTCTCCTGTTTCTGACTTTGCATTTTTTGACCCTGGTGGACAGTCTGGCTTTGATTAAGATTGAGCGTTGTAACGACATTCCAGAAGTAAGGAGCCTAAGATGAGTGGGACTTACCCTTCATACCAGGAAGTGGTAGTAAGAGATGAATCTGAGGGTGCAGGGCTGACTGTGGAAGGCTTTGGATTTGCTCTGTAGTGAGGAGCCATTGAAAGTGTATGAGTCGGGAGGAAGTCTTCATCTGATGACCCAAGTTGGAGGAACCACAGGACCAAGGATCTAGAAACAGATGGTTTTTCTTACTGAACTAATCCTTTTAATTTTTTTTTCTCAGAAATTGAGAGTAACAATTTTTCTTCTAAGTGATTGACATTTTGGCAATTAACTCCAAGTATATATATGTAGTTGGAGATTAGATATTACTTCTGGGTCATTAGAGACAAAAGTGAGATAGACAGAAGGTGAGGGAACCTTCCTTCTTACTTATCCTTCCAGTGAAAACATCTTCATTTCTAAAAACACTAAGCACTCACTTGAAAATGTACTCGACCAGCACTGAAAACATGGAGGTCTGGTCATCGTCCCGAGACACATCCTTGACAAACATCTTCCCGAGTGCATTTCAGTGTGCCTAAAATTAAGACGCACCTGGCATGAGCTCCCCAGCCCTGTGTTTTTTAAGAATTATACGATGTCGGTCAATTTTCTTCCTTTCTTAGTCTCTCTGCTAATACCAGTGATATTATTTTCATGTATGTAGATCCATCTATGTGAATAATATCATAGCTTATGTCAACAGACTTCTACCTTGGATGCTGCTGAACAGCTATGCTCAGAATTTGTGGAGCAGAATTTCCGGAGAACACTTCTCGTGTGTACATGTACACCCTCACACCTCAGACAGTAAAAGTCATGGGCCTTTTATAAGTGAGTAAAGAGACTAGGAAGGGAACTGACTAATATAATATTATATAGTTATTAAACACAAGTTTTTATTCATACTCTTTAATGGTAAATGAGCATTTTCTCTCGGTCCTGCACAGTGTTGGTAAAGGATCATTTCCTTGATCATGATGACTGGTAGAAGCCGTGTCATCCAGCCCCACCTCTCTCTGCTTCTTTCTATCTACACTTGTCATCATTTACTTCTGGCCTGCACACCAAAAGGCTTTCCCTGACACACGACAGTAAGCACAATTAAATTTTTCTAAGGATAAATATGTGTACCTCTTTGGTGTGTGTGAACATTTAGTTTTAACGAATGAAAACAATCAGACGTCCACTGCGTTTTTCCCAGTTTCTTCAATTTTAATGTCCTTTCTTCATAGAGAGTTCCTTGGTGCTCAGTGTCCTGCCCCCCACCCTACACCCCCTGGCATGCCCAAGGGCCAGCAAACTAGAAGCTTGCCCTACACTAGACTTTACAGAGTCAATTCATTCACATTTTGGGGTAGTTTACGGTCTCTCTCTCTCTCTCTCTCTCTCTCTCTCTCTCTCTCTCTCTGTGTGTGTGTGTGTGTGTGTGTGTGTGTGTTTGTGTGTAGAGGAGACTCTGGGTCCCAGAGACAAAGACTTAAGCTTGCCGAGGCTTTTGTTTCTGACTTCTGAGTCCTTTCTTCCTTTGTCCTTAGCAATATAGTGATAACAGAGGTAAGCCCCAGTGCACAGATCTCACTCAAGTTCTGCAGAGAGGTGGGCTCTGTTATTCATGAATACAGGGTCTTCAGTTCACACACTGTTAAGATCTTGAAGTGGTGCTAATAGCAGTGGCGCTGTAGATTTCTGCTGAGCCTTGTTAGGGAGGTGCAAGTTCTCAGGAGCACGTGAGTTGTCTGCTTCGAGGTTTATTGTACCTAGAGTTGCTTGCATCACAGTGACACAGGGTTTGGTACAATTAAATGAGAGAATTAATCCCCCAACCCTAATACCTTTGCTAGTCATCTTCCCATCACGGTTAAAGAATATCTGACTTGACCAGCCTATAAGAAGGAAAGGTTTCTTCTAACTCAGGACTTCAGATTCGGTCCAGAGTTGATTGGGCATGTTGCTTTGGGCCTGTGGCAAGGCAGCGCCTTGTGGCAGGAATGTGTGCTGAAGGCAAGTTGTTCACCTCAGGGAAGCTGGAAATGGAAAAGAACTTATGCCCTTGAAGTCCACATCCTGGATGCCTTCCGTTCACTAGCCCCCTCGGGGTGCAGGCTGCTAAGCAAGGCTTTAACCTGTGGCCACTTAGAGGACTGAACAGCCTGATTGTAGCTTTATGTCTGGGCTAAGTACATGGCCTGGAAAATGGGATGGACTTATTGTTCGGCTTAAGACACTTAAAGTTCTTGAGATGTAGATAGCAAACACCCACAGGGAGCAGCTGTCTTGATGAATATAGGAAATGCCGTGACTTAGAGAAACACCCATGGAAATATCTGGTGACCTGGAGCTGGTCATCAATTGGCTGCATCGCTATAACAGTGTTGCACAGCTCTGAAAGTGGTGCTGCCTGAATCGTCAAATGAGATCTGCTGACTGGATCTCTAGGTGTGTGTTGAGTGTAGGTATTGTACATTGCCTTACCATTTCTACTATGTATTATTTTCCTACTTCATTCATAGAGGCAGAGATTAGGAGTTTTTGACCCAAGGATGACTCGCAAAGATAATTTTATGACGCTTTGTGTAAAACTCCCAGAATCTGAAAGATAATTAGCCAACAGAGTGTAGAATTTCTGTCAACCACAAGACTCCAAATGACAATACAGCTTTGCAAAGAATAAGGCACAGTGGATTTCAAATGTGACAGAATTATCTGGGGGGAGGGGCAGAAAGGAAATTCTAGGGGCCATTCATCAATTTGCCTTTGATGTGACTGGAGTTGAGTCTGCGCAGCCATTACCCTTAGAGTCTCCAGTGCCCTCTGGGAGAACTGGGTCTGAGACACATTTCAGTGATACCGCCTTAGCAACTCTTGATTCGGCAACACACCAGCTTTCTGGCTGACGTTAGGTGAGCATTTACTCTAGGGAGATGGTGCACTTTAAACAAATAGTAAATTAATAGTACTGATATTTGAGAGAGAGTCAAAGATTGAGCAGAGAACACTGGCCTTGACTCAGAATATCTGGATTTCATTATCAATGGCCTACTAGTCTACCACTTGTAACCCATACTTGCCCCTGGGAAGTTCTGTAAAATTTAAGTTTAAAAAAAGTAGAATAATGGTTTGGTTTTTATTGTCTATTAAATAGGAATGGTAACAATTCAGTACCTAGATGGTCAGAAAGGATTAAATAAAAATTGAAAGTATATGTTCTTAATATGCCTGCGGCTGGAGTTAATTTTCCTTGACCCCAATGATGAGATACTTGTCTGAATAGATAGACTCATTTGATCAAAATTGAGGCTGGTGTGTAATTCAATGATAAAGCATTTGCCTTGAGAGCCCTAAGCTGGATCCTCACACTAAGCTGTTTGGGTCTTAAAGATACTCTCCAGTCTTACAAAGCTCTTACATATATGGAACTTGATGCGGTCAGAAGTTTTCACTGCAGATGCTATACTTGGTGTCACTATTGCCAGGGGTGAAGGGGGCAGGTACACCATGGTTAGTGTTTTCCCTTTTATTCATATCTGTGGAAGTTCCACATACTGTGAGCCACACCCTGGGACCCTTAAAGTTGCCATAAACTATACCCAAGTCGGTCCTTGGAATTCAAAGAAGAATCTATAGGAGACCAACAGCATTTGGAGATGTAGTGATCTGATCATGAGAGCTGGACTTTTCCTGAGAGTCTGGTCCTCACCTGCTGCTGTGCCTGAGCTGCCATGAGCTACCTTCCCCTTTGGGTATCAGCCTCTTTCCCTCTGGTTCCCTTTTTTCCAGGCCACAACACATTTCCAAAATGGAGACTGCCTTTATAAATGCGTTAACCCTAAGGAGATGATCCTTGAAAGGCCCTGCCGTCAAGAATAAAATATACATATAGTAGTAAATTAAACTTTCCCCACTCGGTGTTCTGTGGGGAGAAAAGGTAATGGTATTTGTTGGCTTACCATCAGACCTGTTATTCCTGCAGACTCCCGTTTAGGAGTTGGATTTCAGTTTGGTGGTTTTCTTGCCTGGGGCCTCTTCTGGCTACGATTGTAAAATGTCTTATTTGGTCACATTAGTGAAGTCAAGTGCCTGTATTACCGGTCTGATCAGAGGGAGCTCCCTAGGCTCCTTATCTGAGTGGATTTTTTTTTTCCCTGCCCTTCGAGAGGAATCTGGGCCAACTTTAGAATTATCTGGTCTCCGGTTGACAAGTTCAAGTGCCTCTCAACCTAAAGAAACGGCAGCAGAAAATAAACCAACTGTCTCCATTCGGCTTCCTCCTAAGCTGATACTGCTTTCAGCTTGTGGGTGTGCACAAACATTCTCATCTTGTGGTTTGTCCTGGCAGGATGATCGTTTGCCTGAGAGAGAAAAAGATAGATAGTTAGATAGATAGATAGATAGA